>NW_028252468.1:0-359730 GCF_964263255.1 Lissotriton vulgaris
GAGTTCTGGCACTGGCTCGATATGTATGAGTGTGACCGCACCTGCCACCTCTAGCACTCGCTCTGTGTGTTTCTGACAGCGCCTAACAGTTCTGGCACTGGCTCTATGTGTGTGTGTGAGAGACAGCACCTGACACATCTGGCACTGGCTCTATGTGTGTGTGTGTGTGTTTGATAGCCCCTGACACCTCTGGAACTGTCTACAGGTCTGTAAGTCTGACAGCACCTGACACCTCTGGCACAGATCATACATGTGCATGACAGAGCCTGACACCTCTGGCACTGGCTCTACTTGTGTGTGTGTGTGACAGCCCCTCACACCTCCGGTACTGGCTCGAAATGTGTGTGTGTGATAGACCTACACCTCTGGCACTGGCTCTACATGTGTGAGTGTGACAGCACCTGACACCTCTGGCACTGGCTCTGTGTGTGTGTAACAGCACCATACACCTCTAGCACTGACTCTGTGTGTGTGTGTGTGTGTGTGAGAGAGACAGCACCTGTAAATGTAAATGTATTGCGATTTATATAGCGCACGTATCACCCGAAGGCATCAAGGCGCTTGCCTTGGGAACCCGTCCTGGTATTCCCCTGTGAGATAACCCCAGCAGTGTATCCACAAGGTGAAAGCCAGGCATCCCGCCGCGAGGGGCCGTAGTGGAGATTAAGCAAGCTATTGCCCAGAGTCGCAGAGTGTGAACCCATGAGTCGAGTAGGCACCGGAACGAGAATTATCAAGTCCGTGGAATTTTTGAGCCCAAGACCCGCCGAGACGGGGAATTGAACCCTGGTCCAGGACCGATCTCAGCTTCCAGGTCTGCCGCCTCTAACCCCTGAGCCACACTTCTCCACCTGCCACCTTCTGAACTGGCTCTATGTGTGTGACAGCCCCTGATACCTCTGGCAGTGGCTCTATATGTGTGTGACAGCATCTGACACCTCTAGCACTGGCTCTGTGTGAGTGTGACAGCACCTGACACCTCTGGAACTGGCTCTATAAGTGTGACAGGACCTGCCACCGCTAGCACGGGCGCTGTGTGTGTGTGACAGCACCTGACACATCTGGCACTGACTCTATGTGAAACAGCACCTGACACCTCTGCCATCTGCTCTACGTGTGTGTGTGTGTGTGTGTGACAGTACCTGATGCCTGTGACACTGACTCTACATGTGTGTGTGTGAGACAGCACATGATACCTCTAGCACTGGCCTCAACGTGTGTGCTGGATTGCACCTAACACCGCTGGCACTGACTCTACATGTGTGTGGCAGCACCTGACACCTCTGGCACTGGCTCTGTGTGTGTGTGTGTGTGTGACAGCACCTGACTCCTCTGACACTGGGCCTAAGTGCATTCTCTGACACAGTGCATTTTATGAGTAGGATACTTACCAGTCAGAGCACATATGGTCAGCACCAGCAGCAGTGAAAAGCCACAGGCAACACAGAGCAGCACCAGCAGCTTTCCGGAGGATAAAGTCACTATGAGAGAGGACACAGAACAAGAGATTAGCAAATTTAATCTTCACAAGGTGCAGTGATAGAAGCAGCATAGAGGGCAGGAATAGGGCTTAGTTTTATATATCCCTTTTTTTAGAGAGCATGAAAGGAATCCAGCCTGAGACCTGTAGTGTCTAAAATCACAGATGACTCAGAGTAGTCCAAGCTTTTTGCCTCCAGGGAGAAGGGCACCCCATATCCTCAGTAACACAAACACAGGTAGGAGAAGTTTACAGGAAGGGCGGGGGAAAGGGGAGAGACAGGAAGGGGAGCTCTACAGAAGAGTGGGGCATGTACAGGGTTAGCTGTGTATCCTCTACTCAGAAAGACGGAAACCTGCCTTAGAGCTGCTTGCATTACCTGATATCACTAAGCACACGCTGGACTCCTAGAGACTAGACACCTCAGCAAGGGCCATTACACCTTATGGCAAAATAAAGAGGTTTGGAAGATCCTATAGGGTCACAGGTCTTAAGTGAGACAAAAGTGACATGTAAATCTCCACTACAAACTGCCTTTTACACAGAGATCACTCATCTGACATCTGTCTTGTTTTTGCATCTTTGATTACCTTCTGGGGAGGTGGGCTGTGGTCCAGATGGGCTGATGGTTAAGACTTTGGAGAATTTTGGGAGAAGAAGGAAATGCTAGTTGCTTCCTATTGTCCTACTGTTTAAAATCATTCCCCTATTTTGGCCCTCCTTTCTCCCCCTTTTCTTTTCCCTCCTTGGTTTGTGTCTTTCCTTTCACTCTCACCATTTTTGCTCTTCATCTTTTCTCTATATTCCCTCCATGCATGTTTGTCAATTCACCAAAATGTCTGGGGTAGTGGAAGTAACATCACAAGCAGGTGGACCTTAATAACATCACAGGCATTTAAATCCTATGACCTATTACCCTAACTCTTCACAGCTAGTGATGTCACATGATATTTACTCTGAATGACATTATATTGCCAAAGTCTTATAGTAACAGCATGAATAATATACCACAGCAGATCAGTGTATGATTGAAATATCACTTCTATTAAGGTGCTGCATGACCTTTGAAAGTGAAGGTGATAATGCTTTCCCTGAATTGTAGTAAATGAGCGAAGCGAGGGAGCCAGACCTCTTATGGTGACTGCAGGGGATTTTATGGCAAGACAGGAGGCTAGCATTATGCATTAACTTTGATTTACTACTTCCAAGCAGCAAACTCTTCAAAGGTCTAGAACACACAGTCCATAAAACACAGCAACATTCCATCTTCTCCCTCTTTAGTTTGCTGCTTCTGAGCAGATAAGTATACTTATTTTCTATGTCTTGTATGAGCAGTGCTTAATTTGAGCCTGTTGTTTCCGGGGCTCAGCATCTGCACGTTAATGTCATCACCGGCGCTTGTGACAGTATGCCACAAGGTGGCGCTGTCTAGCTAATTTAGAGATGAACACAGCAACAGTTAATTATTTATTCAATATACATTAAAAATGACAATTGCATGCTGCCCAAGCCATCCTTATAGCTTTGAGTGCCTGTAATTGCCCGAATTGTCACACATGTAGGAGTGTGATGGTTAGTAGTTGCATTATTATTATCACTGGCCCAATGGCAGAGGCAATATGTGGTGCAAGTTGCAGTCGCCTCTTGGCAAGAGCCCTGGCCCTTATTTATTTTTTTACAAATTCAGCACTGCGTATGAGTGATATAGAATGTGGTTTGACGACAGTGTAATTACAAAATATGGATTCTATGGTTGTGCATGTTGTTTGTACTAATGAAGGGAATGGTATGAGGAATTAGTGACTTCCATTTTTTCAGTTTTTGATTGTTTTTTTTCTAGGTAGGGTGTTAAGATGAGTTTTCTTCATAAGAGTAAAACAGAGGAACATAGTCATTCAATATAAAAAGAAATCCATACCAGTAAGATCATGCAGTAAAGATCGCAGGTAAATGGATCAATTTTGAGGCAGTTTTTTTTAAACGCGTGTCGTACATTGCCTCAGATCGTATTTAAAATAAGGGCAATTGTTTTTCAAGTAGGCTTCAAATGGAAGCTGAAAGCGGGAAGCCATCTTTGAAAAGGGTTTGCACTGCATTAGCAGTATTTTCATGAGGAATTTGTACTTGTTACGCTCGTGCATTACAGGAAAGCACCTTAGATTGTGAAATCGCGATCAGGATGGCCATTACCCTCAATACCGAACATGCTTCAGTGCCTGTTCTGAATATGATGAGGAGGGCAAGAAAGTTGACAGTTTTTTATGTCAACAAAAATAGGAAATTTGAGCCAGTATAACTTAACCATTTTTGGGGCAATTGAATTTAGTCTGGATATCCAAGAAGTAGGGAAATTGTAAAGCAGAAAATTAGGGGACTCTGTGCTGGAAAAAATGAAATCTATATTTAAAATCAAGAACTGAAGAGTTATAGGGAATGAAGATTAAGTGCTTTAATCATTCTAGGAGAAGGATTTAATGAGTAAGGGTACGGAGGTATGTGTCTTAAGAAAAAGTGACACGTTAGTGGAGGAGGAGGCTGAAATTCAGAAATGTTAGGGAATGGAGGTATAAGCGATTTTTATAGAAAAAGGTGTCCTTAGTGGCACGGCAAGAAGGCAGGATATCCCTGTAAAATCCTGGAACATACCAATATTAATGGGAGATCAACAGAATGGGATGAATATATTTTTGATTTGGAAGCCAATAATATATCGGGAAATTAGTTTGGAGATTTAGATGATACTGCAATCGATTACGCCTATATTCTCTATGCAGGGATTCCAGCTTGCCACCTTCAACGGCTGCAGCTGGTGCAGAATCAGGCCGCCCGCCTGATCTTCCACCAGCCTAAGCACCAACATGTCACTCCCCTCCTTCGCAGCCTACATTGGCTCCCGGTATCCAAACGCTGCACCTTTAAACTGGCATGTACCACCTTTAAAGCCCTATCTGATGCAGCGCCCGTTTTCATTTCTTCGGCTCTGACCCGTCACATCCCTACGAGAGCCCTTCGCTCAGCCTCATCAAACCTCCTTGTGGTGCCCAGATTTAAAAGGAAAAAGCACGGTGGTCTGAGCTTCTCCGTCCTGGCCCCCTCCACTTGGTACTCCCTTTCCTTTTCCCTTCGTCTCTGTCCAAAGTTCGATTGTTTTCGCAGACTTTTAAAAACTCTGCTCTTCCAAGCTGCATTTGACTAAACCTCCTGCTTTCGGTCCACCCCATTTGTCTATCAGCGCCAAGAAACCAATGGTGATAGAGCGCGTTACAAATGTTTTTAATAATAATAATAATAATAATGCAATAGATTGAGGAATCTCAGTCAAGGACTCGTTAGGAGAAAAACTATTTGACCCCAAAAAGTTAGAAATCTGAGAAGTTCAGATTCGTGTCCAATGAAACATGTGGCAGATTATAAAAAGTGTAGAATAAGAAGGGGGTTTGAGGGGCAGCCGAGCATCGCAAGGTCTGCCCCCCAGGCAGATTGGGAGGGGTGGGGGCAAGATGGCAGCATCCATTTTGTGGTTTTGTGCTGCCTTGGGAGTAGTCCAAAGGCAGCCCAATTTAAAGTAGTAGCCGAAAGGTAGTTTAGGTGTTAGGTTCTGGTGACCTGGTGGCTGGGAGCGCAGTAGTGCAGGCTTTGTCAGGCTTTCTGTCACTTTTTGTAGGCTTTGGAGTGATGGCTGCAGAGAAATATAGAGTTTCGGAGGCCATCCGCCTGCTGAGTGAGGCAGGGCAGATGGACCTACTGGTGGGCCCCCAGGGGGGGCATGCCCCGTGAGGAGCACGTCAGCGGGGGTGGCGGCGGCTGTGTTGGCCTGCTCGCTGCCCAGGAAGAGTGCCCGGGTTCAGGTGAGGGGGCATAGCCACGCGGAGGCGAGGAGCACTGCCCTGGAAGTGGGGGATGACGTCTCGGGGAGGGTGGCATCGACGCGGGAGGAAGTCACGCCGGGGGAGTGCCTGGGGCGTCTCTCAACTGGCATCGCTCGTGGTAAATGACCGCCCGCACTTCAGAGGCGGTCACGAGGGTGCCGGCGTCAGGGCCTGGGGCCGGCGGGGAGCAGTTGTTGGTAGGCCGGGGGAGCGTGGGAGGCTCACGGCATGCGGGCGGAGGTATGCAGCAGGGAGGCGCGAGGAGTGCTTCCCCATCCTTTGTGCTGAGGGTGGTTGGGACACGTGGGGTGGAAGGCAGAAAGGCGGCCGGTATGCGCCGAGGGGGCGGGGAGTGGTGTCCCCCCCCTGAGCGCTCAGTGAGCAGGCAGGAGAGTGGGGTGTCGGTCTGGTGTCGGGCGGGGCATTTCGGGGGGGAGGGGGGAGCTGCCAGCAGTCCCTTGGGAGGGAAGGAAGCTGGGAAGAGGGGTAGAAGGGGGCAGAAGGAGAGCCCTTTCCCGCCAGGCAGGGTGGTAAGCAGGGTGTGTGGGCTGTGCGGGAGGAGACAGGTGGGACAGGCAGCTGGGTCCCAAGGCCATAGCTGGATGGGGGGGGCGTTTAAGGGGGTCTCCTTGCCTGAGGTGGCTGTGCAGGGGCGAGGGAATGGGGGAGATGGTACGGAAGGGGTGGGGGGTTGTGGCGGCTGGAGGATTTGGGAGACTGGTCTCCCCTGCTTCTTTCAGAAGGGAGTATCAGGGATTGGGATGGCCTGGACGTTTTTGACTCCTGGGCAGAAGAGGTCAGGGAGGCACAGGGGCTGCAGCAGGGGTGCGGGGGTTGGAGTTCCTGGAGACGGGGGGTAGGGGTGAGGAAAAGGGGGTCGCGCAGGGGGGTTTAAGTGTAGAGGGTTGGGGGATGGGGGCTACTTCTGACGAGGGTGGGGCGGGAGTCAGGGGTTGGCCTGGAGTGATGTCGAGGAGGAGGGGGAGATGGGGGGAGGACTTGGGGGCTGTTGGAAGAAGGTGGGTGCCAGAGGTGCAGGGGTCAGGGTGGCGGCAGGGGGGGCAGGTGGGGTACTGAATGAGGGACCCAGCACACCACACAGGGTTCCTGACTTAGCAGGGCTAGGGACGGCACCGCCAGCGCCAAGGCGAAGGGAAGGTAAAGCCTCCTGCGGAGAGCCCCGTACCAGCTGGGGATCCCATCGTGGCCGGCAGACGAAGGCCCGAGCCCCACACCCTCAAGGCTGCAGCGGCTTGAGGAGCAGTGTCGGAGGAGGAGCGATCCCGCGTTTTTTAATCCGTCTGGCAGGGGGCAGTCGGCGCGGCCAACAGGAAGGGGTTATAGGTCTAGTGATGTACAGTTAGTTTAAGATGACGACAGCTTGGAGGAAGGAGAGCAGAGGGATGGTGAGGGCGGAGGGGGCCGAATAAGGATGTTGGTAGTGTATTTCAGATGGCCAGCGGGAAACAACGGCACGTACATTGCATTGGGAGCCGAGAACAGCGCCCTTGGATCGGCGCAGGGAAGATTGGCGTGTGGCCTCCTTGATGTCAGTTAGGCGAGCAGCGGCGGTGCGTTTGGTATCAATGGGAGTGGGAGGGTAGGGGGGAGAAGGGGGCGAATGGCTGCGAAAGGGGAAGTATGTGTCCGACAAAGGGGTGTGGCCAGATGAGGCATTGGCAGGGCTTTTGGGGAAGGAGCAGGGGGACGATAAGACGACGGGCCTGCTGTCTGGGGTTGATGAAACTAAAGGGGGTGTGGCTGCCGGGACCGTGAGCGGGGCTGGCGTGGCAGGGGTGGGCACAACGGGGGAGGATGTGGTGAAGCCGGAAAGTAAGGAGCTAAAAATAAAGCGGCTGCCGTACATGGTGTGACAAAGCCATTGGGCACCCATTTGATGTTGGCTACGAAGGAGCACATTTGGAAGGAGGAGTATGTAGAGATACTGGCACTCCTTCACCGGGAGGTGCGGGAGAAGGAGGGTTCAAAAGAGGAGGAGTATGAACTCCAGAAGAGGCTGAAGGTGCCTCTTATGATAGAAAATTGGACGGCAGCATTTTTAATATTCGCTAGCGTCTATTGCGAAAAGTTCCTGGAGCGGCGGTGTCCTTGCTAAAATACATGAACGTCATTCAGAAGGCCCAGATCATGGGTGGTGCTTATGCCTGGGCTCAGTACAATGAAGAGTTCTGGGCACGAATGGCTTGGGACCCGGAGGTGAAATGGGGGAGCTGGACACTGATTTACTGCCTATAATATACCAGCCCTTTCAGGGCCGCCCCACCCGTGGAGGGGTGGGGGCAGGGGCCAAGACCCAGTCCAGCTCCTCAGTAGCATCTTGGGACTACAACAAAAGGGCGTGCACAGGGGATCGTTGCCGCTTCCGCCATGAGTGTTCTGGTTGCGGGAAATATGGACATCCCCAGTTCAAGTGCTGGGGAGCATCGGGTCAGCCAAAAGGGGGACAACAGGGCCAGGCAGGAGGAGTACGGATGGGGACACAGCAGCCAGCGGGGGTTGGTAGAGGTGATAAGGGACCTGGGCCCAAGGGCTCATACTCCAGTTAAGGTGGATCGTTTGGTGGCTGCTCTGCAGGACTACCCGGATGTGGGGGCCACCACACGGTTGCAGTCAGGGTTTCAGGAGGGGTTTCGGTTGGGTTACGAGGGCCTGAGGCTGCAGAGGTGGGCAGATAACTTGAAGTCTGCCACGGAGCACCCAGAGGTGTGCAAGGTCCGCATGGCAGGACCCTTTAATGATTGTCCTTTGTTGGATCTAATTGTGTCTCCCATTAGGGTCGTGCCAAAAAAGGAGAAGGAGCAGTTTCGACTCATTCAACATTTGTCGTGGCCCGAAGGTGGCTCTGTAATTGACAACATTGATGAGTGGGAGACCACAGTGTCTTATTCATCCGTTGATGCGGCCATGTCCTTGGTGGTGACGGCGGGCGCAACGGCACCGATGGCGAAGTGTGACATCAAGTTGGCTTTCCTGCTGCTCCCAGTCCATCCAGACGATTGGGGCCTACTGGGGATACAGTTTGACGGCCGCTGGTACATGGACAAATCTTTTCAGATGGGCTGCTCGATGTCTTGCGCACTTTTTGAGTGCTTCAGTATGTTCTTACAATGGTTGTTCACGGAACGGACGGGTCACCAAGGAGTAACGCACTACCTGGATGACTTCTTTTTAGTCGGCACCCCAGGCTCCACGGACTGCCAGGTGGCACTGGACAGGTTTCAGGAGCTCATGGGGGAGTTGGGAGTGCCATTGGCACCTGAGAAGACAGTGGGGCCGTGCAGGGCGTTGTCATTTTTGGGGATTGTGATGGATTCGGTGGTATTGGAGGCCCGTTTACCAGCGGAGAAGTAGCAGCACATGGTGGAGCTGCTGGAGGCGATGTTGGCACGACCCAAGGTTACGGTTTTGGAAAGTCAGGTGCTATTGGGCCACCTCAATTTTGCTTGCAGGGTAGTGCATGTGGGGAGGACTTTTTGTAGGAGGTTGGGCAGGGTCTTGGCATGGCGGCAGCCTCCGCATCATCACATACGGCTGGCCGCTGGGGTGCGGAAGGACTTGTGGATGTGACATTTCTTCTTGCAGAATTTCAACGGGATCCCCATGCAGAGAGGGGAGGACCTGGACTGGGAAGCCCAAATCTTTTCCGATCAGGCAGAAAGTGACTGGTTTGGGCTTTTCTGGCTGGGGAAGTGGTGTGCAGAGAAGTGGCCCCTGGAATGGGCGGGGGGTCGGAGCATAGCGTTCCTTGAGCTCTTCCCATTGGCGGTGGCAGTCTCGCTGTGAGCGGAAATGCTGGCCCATAGACGAGTAACTTTTCATGTGGACAACATGGCGGTGGTGGAGGTGGTTAATCAGCAGTCGGCCAGGGATGCGCAGGTGCTGAAGCTATTGGGTGTGTTTGTGCTGGGCTACTTGCGCTATGATATTGCTTTTTGTGTGGTGCATGTGCCTGGGGTCGACAATGACATAGCGTATGCTTTGTCTCGTTCGCAGTGGGGGAAATTCCATGGGTTAGCCAAGGACGCTGATCGGGACCCCGACCCGCATCCCGCCGCAGCCTTGGTACGTAGGCAACACATGATGTTGCAGCTGGTTTTAGGGTCCTTGGCAGATTTGACGAAGGTGACGTACGTGACAGCGTGGGAGGATTTCTTGGCACCCGGGGAGAGGGAGACAGGAGGACGTGATACAGTGTATCCTGCATTTAATTGACAAGAGGCCCACGTGGGTTACGATAATGGGGAAACTGGTGGGGATTGCTTTTATGGGTAAACTCCTGTGGGGTTAGGCGCCCTCTGCAGGGGAGCTCAGCTCTCATATGCTGGAGGGCTGGGCCCGAGAGTGTGGGGGAGGGTGCCGGGTCCGTCAGCCACTGACGCTGGAAGTGCTGGAACGGGTTATGGGGGCGTTGCCCGGGGTGTGCACCGATAGAGGGGAAGTTTGGCTGTTTGCCACATTGATGTCTTGGATGTTTGTGGGGGCTTTTTGGGTGTCTGAATTGTTGGGAGCCAGGGGCATGCTGGGGTCTTGTGGTCAGAGGTTTCTTTCATGGGGACCGAAGTGTGGCTGTGGCTGCAGAAGGCTAAAACGGATCAGAGGGGAGTGGGTCGTTGGGTCCCGTAAGGTAGGGGTTGAGGCTCAGGGCTGTGGCGCAGACAGGCGGGGCAGTTTTTAAGCATGCGGACGGGCGGCAGGCTCACAGCTGCTGGCGATATTGAGCAAGGCATTACATCGGCTGGGTTTGCACAGGAGTCGCTTTGGCACCCATTCATTCCAGATCGGCGCGGCATCAGAGGCGCACAGACGGGGTTTGGGGGCGAGGGGACATCATGCTCTTGTGTAGGTGGTCGTCTGATTGCTACCGGCGCTACGTGCATTGCGTCTCAAGCCAATGATCGCGTGCTTTGGGTGTGTTGCTCCATGTTCGGTGGCGGGTCCCCTCGCCAGAGATATGGCAGTAAGGATTGTGGGCCATTTATTTGTTAGGAGGGCCCAGGCGCAAGCACGGTCCAGTTATTTGGTGAAAATTTTTTCGGTTCATACCTACTGTTTTTAATGTATGTTGGAAAGGGAAACGGGGCATGCTTTGGCGAGAATTGATGGCAACTCTGAACGGAATGCTGGTGGCGGGCAGGTGTCCTGATGTTTTGGTACTTCATTTAGGGGAAAACGACATGTTGCGTGAGACGGGTTGGTATTGATGTGGGCCATGAAGCAGGACTTGGAGGAGATCAAGAGGCAGTGGTCTGGTTCCACGGTAGTCTGGACTGGGTTTCTGCCGCACCGAGAGTGGAGAGGTGCAGTAAATCCTAGGGCAATTGATAAGGCCAGAAAGAAGGTTAATGTCGAAATGGTTCGGTTTTGTAGGCATCTGGGCTTCTCGAGGATATGGCATAGGGACATACGGTATGATGCACCAGAGTTGTTTAGAGGCGATGGGGTCCACTTGTCGCACCTTGGCATGGATCTTTACTTGTTGAAGTTGCGGGAGGTGCTGTCCAGAATGTTGGGAGTTCATTAGAGAGTGAAGGGCGTTTGAGAATTTGAGGAGCAGTGAGTGGGGGCAGGAAAAGGAGGTATAGTCACCTACCCTCCCGCTTTTCCCGGGTGGCGAAGTTGTTTTGGAAGTTGGCCAAGTTTGGCTGGAGTTTGGTAGTTTAGCGTTAAGTTTGGGGAGTTGGTGAAGAGGAGCGGGGAAAGGTTAAGCATGTTGGATGTTTACATTGTAGTTCGTTAGTTACAGTTGCAGGAAGTCAGTTAGGATTGTAGGTTTTTGGGAGGTTAGGAATTTTAAATGTTATGTGATAAGATTGTGTATTATTTAATGTATTGAAATTTATGTATTGTATGTTGCAGGGTGAGGTTTTTTTATCATGTGGGGATCATAGGGGTGGGGGGAGAAAAAGGCAAGGGGACAGGTAACTCATTGTTTAGAGAGGTTTTAGTTTTGTATGGCCAGTTTAAATAAAATTGTGATGTGCACCTGTTTCAATAAAGCGTCCTTTTGCACACACAAATGGTTGTCGGTGTGGCTTGCCCCCTCATCCCTCCCAAGGAGGGTTTGGGGGGCAGCCGAGCATCGCAAGGTCTCCCCCCGGGCAGATTGGGAAGAGGTGGGGACGAGATGGCAGCAGCCATTTTGTGGTTTTGGGCTGCCTTGGGAGTAGCCCAAAGGTAGCCAAATTTAAAGTAATAGCCCAAAGGTAGTTTAGGTCCCACAGCGCTTGCCTTGCCACCATTTTAGGTTCTGGTGACCTGGTGGCTGGGAGCGCAGTAGAGCAGGCTTTTTTGTCCTTGCCCACTCTCCCTGGGCTGTGGGGTTTTTTTTGGAGATCGTTAGGGCAGGTGTTTGTTTTAGGCCTGGTTTGGAACAGGTGCATAGGGGCTAAATGATTGTAATTCTGTCGCTTGGAACAAGTGCTGGTGGAGTTGTTTTGGAAGTTGGCCAAGTTTGGCTGGAGTTTGGTAGTTTAGCGTTAAGTTTGGGGAGTTGGTGAACAGGAGCGGGGAAAGGTTAAGCAGGTTGGATGGTTACATTGGAGTACGTTAGTTACAGTTGCAGGAAGACAGTTAGGATTGTACGTTTTTGGGTGGTTAGGAATTTTAAATGTTGTGTGATAAGATTGTGTATTATTTAATGTATTGAAATGTATGTATTGTATATTGCAGTTTTTTTTAATATCATGTGGGCATTGTAGGGGTGGAGGGAGGAAAAGGCAAGGGGTTAGGTAACTCAATGTTTAGAGAGGTTTTATTTTTGTAAGGCAAAGTGCAAGTTTAAATAAAATTGTGAGGTGCACCTGTTTCGATAAAGCAGCCTTTTACGCACACAAATGGTTGTCGGTGTGGCTTACCCCCTCATCCCTCCCAAGGTGTCTGGAGAGAGAGGAGAGAAATGCAATGAGGGTAGAATGTGCAAGACCTGTAATTGGAGAAATGAGATCACAACTCCAAATCTAGACCCATCATTAATAACATATATGTTTAAACTTGGGAGGGATCCACAAAAAGGCTTGGAATGGGCATTAAAGCAACACAAGGATAGATCATTGGTAGGAAACTGGAGGGAAATAGAGAGGGGGAGATGGAACATATACATTCTTTGGAGATGACTTCAGGTCTTTTTGTTCCACACAGTTTCAACAACAGGTTGCAGAAAAGTTCCATCTTAATTTAAATGGTAAATGTGACAGCAGTGACTTACATATACAAGTTGGGAGGAAGCAGATCATCGAAACTGTCAGAGATAGCGAAGGAGCAATGAGAGTTTTGTCAGGAGAACAAAATTATTGTGTTAGCCCATTACTTACAGCGGAAAGAGAATTTAATGGTGGATTGGAATTCTCGCAATTTGTGAGATTGGATGTTGAAGAGAGATACTTTTCAAAGAATAGAGTTGTGTCTAAGACCAATAGAAGTGGATTTATTTGATTCCTGTTTAATATTTCAAAAGGAGAAATATTTCAGCTAGTGTCCAGATTCAGGGGCAATGGAAGTTGATGCAATCACGCAGAGTTGGGTGGATCTGAAAGGTTATTCTTTCCCAGGGGTTGCCATGATACAGTGTTATTCCTTTTATTCGCTTTTGGCGGACATCTTTGGTTGGGGAAGAGGGTGCACGCGCTAGTCCTCTCTCTAGGAGGCGACTAGGGCTTAAAAGCTGCCATGTTCACGCGCAGCGGAGACGCGCAGCGGGGATGCCGGAATATCGCCGGAGTTTCGCCAGAGTCAAGCCCGTCTGTGCCCGTCCGGGCCCAGACGGGCCCCGGGCACACCACTCTGCTCAATCCATCTAGACATCTGGCCCCTCCTCTCAGGTATTCACGAGACTCTCTGCTCTCGCTTCGCGCGACTAAACTTCCTAGTTGCCATTATAATTGGGTTGAGGGTACTGCCTTTAAACACTGTCTCGGGTGTCCTGTGTCTAATAACTGTGTGGCTTTAAACACACTCACTATGGCTCTGCTGAATTGCAGATCATTGCCCTGTCACGCAATAGAAATACACTCCCTCCTTTTGGACCACTGTCTGGATGTGTTATTCCTAACGGAAACGTGGTTGACCGCCTGTTCAGGTCCCGATATTGTCCATGCTCTCCCACCGGGTTACCTCATTTTCCATCTGGATAGGCCGGATGGGAGAGGAGGTGGAGTGGCCATCGTTTATAGAGACACTTTCGTGTGCAAAGCTGCAGACTGCGGTATTACCAACACTGAAAGTTGTCATTTCTCCCTTGGCATATCTTCCTCCGTTTCCATCTCCGGCCTCCTTTTATATCGCCCTCCTGCTGCGCTGGGGAATTTTGTGGACTCTATTATTGAGGCCATCATTCCATTAGCCGCTGCCTCATGCAACTTTGTACTTCTGGGGGACTTTAATCTTCACTTTGATGACCCCAATGACGTGGTGGCAAGAGATTTATTGAGCTCATTTGATGCTCTCGATCTTCACCTCGCTCATCTGGGAGCCACTCATAACAGAGGTCATCAGCTTGACGCTGTTTTTGCTAATACTGCCAACCTGCAAGCCCTCCAGATGTTGGCCCTTCCCTGGACGATCACCACCTTATTCCTTTCAGCTGGTTGTTGAAGAACCGGGGAGATCCCGTGCCTAGACAATACACTATGGAACGTCTCTGGTCGAAGCTGCCGGTTGAAAGTTGGGTTGAAGAGCTAGCGATAACTCGCCCTGACCCGGTAGATGACCCCAATATTGCTGATCAACATCTAGCTAATTGGCTCACTAACTCTCTGGATCGACTGATTCCTAAAAAAAGGAGGCTTATCAGGGAGAGAAGAACTGCTTCTGCCCCCTGGTATACTCCGGAACTCAGGAGTTGCAGAACTTCTTGCAAAAGGCTTGAACGTGCCTGGAGGAGAGAGCAGACGGAAGAAAGCCGGGCTAATTATAAAAGAGAGATGAGAAAATACAAAAGTGCACTGAAAGATGTCAAAAAGATTTTCTTTAGTGATAAGATTGAGAGGGCAAGTAACTCTCCAAGAGAATCCTTTAAAATTTTTAAAGAACTCCTCAAAGCCCCAGTCCCGCCAGTCGTGCACGTCAATCCTAAAGATAAATGTGAAGAACTGGCTAGTTTCTTCCATTCTAAAATAGAGACAATCCTATCCTCTCTGCCCGCTATGCCTCAAATCTCTGAGCCGGCTACTGGTCCTATAAGCTGCCCGACCGAACTTGTCTCTTTTGGCCCCTTCTCGGAGGAGGAGGTTACAAAGGTCTTGGTGGAGATGAAGAGTGGATCTCCGAGTGACCCAGTGCCTATGAAACATCTTAAACTTGTGGCTAATACTCTGTCAGCTCCTCTTACTGACCTTGTCAACATCTCTCTCTCTCATGGTATAGTCCCTCAGAGATGGAAAAAGGCAGTAGTAAAAGCCCTATTAAAAAAACCAGGCTTGGATCCCGCCAATCTGACCAACTTCAGGCCTATCTCGCTTCTGCCAGGGTTTTCTAAAATCGCAGAGAAGCTGGTTAACCGTCAGCTCTCTCACTATCTTGAGTCCAACCACCTGTTGGGAGACTCCCAGACTGGTTTCCGTCCCGGCCAAGGAACGGACACAGCCCTGCTGGCGGTAGTGGAGGAAGCAAGGAGCACTCTTGATGCTGGAGGATCAGTGGCAGTGATCCTCCTGGACTTGAGTGCTGCCTTTGACACCGTGAGTCATCAGGTGCTCCTCCAACGCCTGTCAGAGGTAGGTGTCTCAGGGACGGCCCTGAAATGGTTGGGATCTTTTCTCTCCAACCGTTTCTACCAAGTCTGGGAAGGGGCAGAACAGTCTTCCCTATTCCCTCTTCAATGTGGAGTCCCTCAGGGCTCATCGTTGAGCCCTACTTTGTTCAATGCATACATGACTCCACTTGAAAGAGTGGTAGCCCCCTCGGGGCTGAAGATCATCAGCTATGCTGATGATACTCAGCTGGTGGTGGGCCTCACTCAGCTGGCGGAACAACCCAACTTGTTGCATGACTGCCTGGCTAATGTCTATCAATGGATGTCCAACTCAGCTCTGAAGCTCAATGGAGGAAAAACTGAGCTGATGCTCTTGGGCAACACCAGTCCCTCCATCATTACCAGCTGTTGGCCCCGGTCTCTTGGCGACCCTCCATCTCCCAAGAAGGAGATCAAGTCCTTGGGAGTATGGTTGGAGGAAGATCTGTCCTTTAGGACCCACGCCAGAAAGACCGCGGGGGTTTGCTTCGGTCTACTGAAGTCAGCCCGAAAGGTTCTCCCACTGCTTCCGGATCCAGCTAAGAAGCTTTTGATGCGTGGCTTAATCCTTTCTAGGCTTGACTTTGGTAATGCCCTGTTTCTTGGTGCCCCTGAAGCCACCTTTAAAACCCTCCAACAGGTGCAAAATGCAGCTTCCAGAGTTTTGATGGAGATCCCTAGAAGGCAGTCTGCTGCCCCGGCCCTGAAAGCACTTCACTGGCTCCCTGTTAAGGAGCGGGTGAAATTCAAGGCGTTGTGTACGGCCCATAAAATTCTCCATGGCAAAGGCCCCCCCATCCTTTTTAATATGGCCCGTCCTTATAAACCTCCCCGCCTTTTGCGCTCAGACCAGCAACATCTTTTGCAATCTGCGAGAGTCAGGAGAGCTCGGACTGGGGGCAGGCGCTTCTCGGTACAGGTGGCATCTCTGTGGAACTCTCTGCCCCTTAAGATTCGCTCAGAGCACAAGATCCTAGTATTTAGGAAACTTCTTAAAACCTACTTGTTTCCACAGTAGTGAGTTATCGAGTTCCTCCTTCTTTGGTCTGTTGCGCCGGGATGCCCCCGGGTAAGCTGAGCGCATTACAAATTTCCTATAATAATAATAATAATTCCAGGTGAGGAGACAAAAGTATCAGTGACACCCTTTTAGGTAATACATGTTTAGTTCCCGTCAGTGATGGAGATAGTTGTAGAAGTCCCCCTTTTGATTCAGTCATGCGAAGGAATGTCGATAGGCTTTGAAAGAGAAGATAATCCTCTGGTAATTTTATTTTATTTTTATTTGATAGAGGTTTATATAGCGTGAACTTGACCAGAGTTGGGTATCAGAGCGCATTACATAACACCAGTTGCATTACATGAGGACACGTTCATTTTTGTTAGGCATGGGGAGATTAAGTGATTTGCCCAGAATCACAGGATGTTCAGTGTCATTGCCGAGACTCAAACGTAGTTTCCCAGATTCAAAGGCGACAGTCCTATCTGTTAGGCCAACTCCTCTTCCCAATTCCTCTCTGTTAAAATCAAGTTTGCTCAACCTTCTACTATAGGAGATATCAGGAGTGCAAGACGATTTGAAGGCCTTGAAGAAATTCTTAATGAGTCATGGGCAACAGTAACTAAGAAGATATATAAGAGAGTATGGAATGTCTGGGTTCATTGGTGCATGGAAAGGGATTTGGATCCCATGGAGGCTGATGAGGTAGAAGTTGCACATTTTTTGGCAGGGTTACTTTCAAAGGGTTTGTTGTACAGGACTGTTATCCGTTACAGGTCAGCTGTGGCAGCAGGTCATTCGCTGGTGCATGACTTGTAATTGGGAAAAGTCCTTTGATTTGCCCTGTAGTAAAAATAATTCATCTAAAAAATCCACCTAGGTTTCATTATGAGAGTGTTGGGGATTTTAATCTGGTTTTAAGGATGTTTGGGTCATTGAATTGATATTTAGCTTTAAGGGAACTAATGTGGAAATTAGCAACTTTGCGTTTCGAAAAATATATATTTATTTTCATTTTATTAATCAATAGAGCAGGATATACACGTCAGCCAATAATTTGCGTATGAAGTATCCAGCACATACAATGAGAATAATCAGACAAAAAGCATTACCATCTATCTTGTAACAACTTGTGCAAGAAATTATTAGTAACCCCTAGTCCCCCTTACTCCACCTCACCTGAGCTTCTATGGTAGGTACCTTATCGTTAATTCCTCATTGTTCCTGATAACTGAGTCTTTTGGGTCATGGTAGAATACAATAGCACAGCATCTGACAAGCAGCAACAATCTCCTATAGCACCCTATGACATTCGTACACTTTCCCAACACTGCAGTGGTGTATCTTTCCCTTGTGTATGTGCATTTGAGAACAGGCCTGAGTCATCTCTGCCCAGGCTGTCAGGGCCTTCAGTGCTTTGATATCTCTTCTCATTCTCCTGATACGTACTTCTTGCACCTCAGCCCATTCTAACATATCTTCCTCCCAAGCTTCCCTTGTTTGCAACTTCACTTTATTTAGTTTCTTTTAGGATAGTGGCTGATGCCTGTTCCACCTCCCACTGCGAGGCCTTGGCATCCTTTTTTCTAGAGAAAGTCCAGACTATCTATCAGGCTTTCCCTAGTATTGGACCATCTCCAGGAGCCCCAGATTGCACTCAAGGCCATACCATTCTGCACTCTCTTCCCCCATTACTTCCTGAGGGGTTCAACAAACTGGCCCAGCAAATCAAGTCCGGCTCTCCTTCGGATCCGTTAAGACCTGCCCTTCTCAGAGACCAGTCTTTTCTGGGACGCTCTACGATGTGCTCCCTGATCAACCTTTCACTGACCTCGGGCACAGTTCCAGCCAAATGGAAGCAGGCGGTGGTTTCTCCAATCCTGAAGAAGCCTTCGTTGGACCCATTAAAACCGGAGAACTACCGTCCTATTTCATTGCTCCCCTGGCCGGCGAAAGTCGCGGAGGCACACGTCAATCTGGCCCTTTCAGACCATCTTACTCGGGCCAATGTCCTGGACCCCACGCAGAACGGTTTCCGTGCAGGTCACAGCACGGAGACAGCCCTTCTCGACATGGTGGAGCATTTGCGTGCGGTGTTGGATGCAGGTAAGACGGCGGCGCTTATACTATTAGATCTTAGCGCCGCCTTTGACACGGTCTCTCACCGTATTCTTCTGCATCGCCTGGAGGAGATTGGCATCGGTGGGCTCGCTCTGCAGTGGTTCCGCTCCTTTCTCGACAATCGCTCTTTTTGCGTGGCCATTCCTCCTCACCAGTCCAAATTCCATCCTCTGGCCATGGGGGTTCCGCAGGGATCCTCACTGAGTCCCACGTTATTCAATCTTTACATGAGACCTCTGGCTGATGTTGTCAAGCAGTGGGGCATGACTATGGTCTCATATGCTGACGACACTCAGCTAGCAGTTACTATCAGCGGGGATGCGGAGCAGGATGCCCCTAGGTTTCAGAGTGGGCTGAGGGCGGTGGCGGATTGGATGAATGCCAACTGTCTCCAACTTAATGCAAAAAAGACTGAAATCATGATTGTCAGTAAGAAAGCGGAACTCTGGGGGGACAAGTGGTGGCCTCCGGAACTTGGGCCGTCCCCGTCTCCGGTCACGGAATTAAGAAACCTTGGAGTTTGGCTGGACCCCACCTTCAGCTTTGTTGGCCATACAAAGAGAACTGCGGCCTGCTGTTTTGGTGTTCTTCGGGGCTTAAGACCGGTCCTCAAATTTTTTGATGCCTTGACCAGGCAGTTGGTGATTCAGGCGACGGTGATCTCCCGGCTTGATTACGCCAGCTCTCTTCTGATGGGGGCCAACTAGGCAGAAATCACTCGCCTGCAGCGTGTTCAAAACGCTACAGCCAGAGCGGTAGTTGGCCTGCCCAGGATTTGCTCCGTTTCTAACACTCTACGATCCTTGCACTGGCTGCCGGTCAAAATGAGAATTCATTTTAAGGTCTTCTGTCTGGCCTTTAAAATCTTGAAAGGTTCTGCTCCCCAGATCCTTACCAATCTCTTGTCCCTCTACACTCCGACCCGCTCTCTTAGATCCTTTGGCCAAGCTCTCGCTGTGGTCCCCCGGTTTAAGCTTAGCCGAGCTGGGGGCCGATCTTTTCGAGTGAGAGCGGCGGCTATTTGGAACTCTCTCCCTGTAGAGATCCGTCTGTTGGAGGATCTCTTGTTGTTCCGTAATACCATTACAACTTTCTTATTTTAATGTTGTCCTGTAGCTGTGCCCCTTTCTCAATTCTCTGCATTAGTGGTGCTGTGTTCTACCTTGTCGTGCGCCGGGACGCTTCTTTGCTGGAGCATCTGTGCGCATTATAAATGTCCATAGAATAGCATAGCATGTTCAAGCTTTGGATACCACAAGTAGGTTTTATCAGCCAACTGAACTGTGGTGGTGAATGAAGAATATTTCAGAATCAATATTCTTTCCAAGATTTAAGAGTCAACTTAAAATATTATGTGATGGATTGTTTGAAAGAGTATGCGTTTTGAGTACAAGTATTCAGGAGCAATGTGTAAATTAATTATTACTATCATATGTTAAACCTTTTAGGGAAGTGCCTGTATCTACTATTGTAAGACGTGGGAAAGAGGTCACAAAGGAGTCTGGTGTGAACATTTATCTGTTTAAGTCACATTCTATGAGAAAGTCAATGGCTTCTAGAGTTTTTACAGCAGAAGCATGCTTGGAGGCTGTGTTCAAAATGGCTTATTGGTCAAATGCTGAAGTCTAATGAAAATTGTATTTTTTCAGATTATATATTTTTGAACTTTAAACATGCATAATGCTACCTTCCTAGCTTGCGATAAAATGTCGATTCCCATAGCTTTAGTGGATGGAAAATTGTGATTTTATTAAAGAAAAGCCACATAGCATTATCCCAACTTCCCTACCCAGAAATAGAAATAATGAGGAAAAGTTTGAAAGGAAGTGGATGATATTGGTAAACAAGGTAAAACTGTTGTGATTTAACCCCTTAAGTGCTGCCTCGGTGCATTGGCCGACGGCAGCACTACCTCCCCAGTGCTGCGCACGACCATTGGACGTCCATTCAGCACTAGTTCCAATGGACAGCGCAGCACTGGGGAGGAATGTTTAATAGCATCTATGAGGTTAAGTTGAGATTAAGTTTTAATATTGTAAACATGTAAATATCTTAAACCGATGGTGATGTTGTATTAGGAAGATACATATTTATGTTTATAGAAGTAAGATATGTTACTGAATTTGTTTTGTTTCAGATGCATAAGGAACAATTTTGGAAGCTGAGGAAAACTGGGTAACTGAGGACAGCGCCAAAAGAGGGAGAACATGGAATGTTGCTGGGGTTTATGGACTGTGTGTTCTAGTCTTATTCTGAGTCAAGTAATGTTCTACTTTGGATCTTTGAAGAGTTTGCTTCTTGGAAGTAGTAAATAAAAGTTAATGAATAATACACGCCAACTCACAATTCTCCAACCACTACAGTTAAGAGAATTGACATTCTCCTAGTTACATTTTGAAACCAAATTGGGTCACCTTTTTCTCATTAGTGCCAGGACAAGCAATTAGGCATGGGTGGCATTCATATGCCATGGGTGACTGATGCCAAAAATTGCAGATAAAATGCAATTGCGAGAATTTGCCACTAACACACTCTATTTTCCATGGTTAACTCAGAGAATAATTACCTTGAGTATGTTATGTTTGCCTCCCTTCCATTTGCCACAGCTGTCCTCCCTTATAACAAGAACTACTTCCAATGAACTACCAACATTTTCCATGGGTGCTCCATATGCCAAGAATGACCTCTAATTTGCCAGAACCTGTATTTTGGCATGGGTGCCTATTATGCCATGAATTACCTTCAGTATGCTAATACCGGTATTTTGTCACAGGGGTGTACCATGCTCAGAGGTGCCTCCAGTAAGCCAGAGCCAGTATTTTTCCGCTAGTGTCTCTAGAGCCAAGAATTACCTTCCGTGTCCCAGGGCCACTGGCAGACTCAGAAGCAAAACAACACATTCTGTCATTCACTTAAATTCATTCACTCACACTCCCTTAGTAATTTGCATTCACTCATTCACTCCACTCACTCTTTAGCACACACCTTTAGTCATTCTTACTCTCACTTACACTTTCTCAATCCCTCACACCTACTTGTACTAACTCTCACTCATTTTTACTCCATAAATGCCAATATTTTCAAACTGAGAAGTGGGAGATTTTAAAAAAAGTAAAAAAGTAATTGGATGAATCTTTCTTTGCCATTGGCTTGTATTGAAGCAGAATCAATTTTAGGCACAATACAGCTAAAATCAAGCCAGTTGTTGCTTCAAAAATCTCGACTCTCCTGACTGAATCAGGTCTATTGGCTGTAATGTCAGCCATTCACTTTCACTCCTGCTCACCGGAGATTGGTTTTTTGTATCACTTTTCAACTAACTGCATAATTCACTTGGGGTATCATGAGATGGTAATTGCTCTTGAGAATATTTAGATATTGTGTTTTAATTGTAATTCATGAATATTTGTGATATGTTAATTTTGTTTTATCTCAGTGTTAGAAAGTGCCCTTTTTGTTATGGTAACCCCCTACATGTTTCTGTAGATGTTGTCTTTTTGGTCTACAAGAACTCTGGTACCAGTGCTTTCGACCTTCAAACTGTAACTGTGAATTGTTACACCCATTTGGCAATCACTAATCACTCCTTACTAGTCCCCCGTTCTACTCTCATACCTTTTACACATTGTATGTTTACATTGATGTCACTCAGTTATGTAAACACGTTTGAACCAAAGTTAAAGAGAGCTTCTAAGTTTATCCATGGAAATGGAATGGAAATGGAGGTAAATTAATAGAGCGCGAATTGCTACCCGGGGGCGTCCAAGCGCTAGGAACCAACAGAGGTGGCCTGGTAGAGTAGTTAAATAGAGAATTACTGAGGAGGGTTGAATAGGAATGTCTTTAACTGCTTGCGGAGTGAAGAAAGGTTGGGGTTGGCTCTAAGATGAAGGGGGAGAGTGTTCCAGGTCTTGGAGGCATTGTAGCTGAACGTCCTGCCGCCAGACCCAGTCTTTTTTATTCTTGGGGACGTGGCCATAAAGGCCTGGCTTGAGCGGAGGTTTCTGCTGGGTTGGTAGTGGGTGACTAAGTCACGGGTCATCATAGGACCTGTGTCCCCGAAGGCCTGATGGGCGATGCACATGGCCTTGAAGAGGATTCTCTGACGCACTGGCAACCAATGAAGGCTGACCAGGCCAGCCTTTACTGATTGCCTGCGAGGAAACTGGAGCAGTGTGCGAGCCGCACAGTTCTGCACTGTCTGAAGTCTGCGTAAGGTGTAATCTGGTAAGACAGATGGTGCAGACGTTTGGTCAAGAGCATGTCCAATGGAAAAACTTGCTGCTTACTGATACTTGAAAAGTTGTTGTATTCGCTATCATCTGTGATGAAATGATTACCCCTCATGCACGTCCTCCTCATCACAGTAATAACAGTATAAGGATGTACCAAGTATATAAATAAAAAAAATGCACAGACAAGATGTTGTTGAAAAACTTTTATTACAATCAACAATTACGTCATTGCTGATTGCAAAAATATTATTATTATTATTTAAAATTTTATATAGCGCGCAGTTACCCTTGGGCATCCCAGCGCTTATCCAGACACTATCAGATAATAAAAACGGCCAGTTTGATGCACTCAAGCAGGAAACAGAAAGGTTTTAAGACATTTGCAAAACCGCAATGTACAGGTCTGAGCGCGTAATTTTAAAGGGAGCGAGTTCCACAACTTCCCCGTGTTAAAAGAGAATTTTCTCCCGCCCGTGCTGGCCCTTTTAACTCTGGGGACTAAAAGAAGATGTTTGTGGTCAGAGCGCAGCGTTCTGCTCGCTTTGTATGGGACCGCTAAATTCTTTGGAATAGGGGGACCTTTCTCCAGAAGAATTTTATGGGCTGTACAGAGTGCCTTAAATATAACTCTCTCCCGCACTGGGAGCCAGTGCAGCGCCTTTAAAGCAGGTCTCGCTGATTGTGTCTGGGAATGTCCATAAGCAGCCTTGCCGCCGCATTTTGGACCTGCTGGAGTTTCTTAAAAGTGGATTCAGGGGCGCCCAGAAAAATGGCATTGCTGTAATCCAATTGGGATGTTATCAGGCCCTGAATCAGCAGCTTCCTAGATGTTACAGGTAAAAGAGGGAAAATGTTACAGGCAGACCGTAGTAGGGCGAAACACACTCCTGCAGTTTTCTTCGCTTGGGTCCGAAATGACAAGTCTTGCTCTAACCAGACTCCCAAGCTCTTAATCACCTCTTTGGGGTCTGGGAGGTCTCGCATACAGCTCGGCCAGCTGGTCACAGGGAGAAAAGGAGTTTTACTCCCTAGCAGCATTATTTCCGTCTTCGAGCCGTTCAGCTTAAGGGCTGATTCTTCCATCCATTAAAACCATTAAATTAAAATCCATTTTACCTGAACTGGGCAGCTCAAGTATTATTAGCTGATACAAAGGAAATTGATAGAGAACTACAGGACCTAAACTCCATCGCGTGGACCATGGGTATAGACTAATCCTTCTCACTCCAATGAAGATGGAAAATTCGGGTCAGAGGCTGAGAGGACGTGAATATCTGGGGGCAGGCATACATTTATACCTTTTGTGCTTGGTGTGCATCACAAAATTGATGCAAACCTTCACAAACGTTTTGTTGGTTTTGATTATCAGCGCAAAACTTATTTTGCTCTAGAAAGTTGCCCAAAAGTAACCCAAAGTGGCACAAAACACTGGTTTTCTGTACTCTGAGTAAGAGGGGTGTTATATGGGTGGTACATAAGGTGCACAGTCTAAATATGGAGTTTGAAATATTGACCTACAAAAGTATTGTGTTGGAAATATCAAAGGTACATATTATCGAGGTCAAGAATATCGACCCTAAGGTAAGTAATATGGATTTTTTTTATATTGATGTAAGTGTGGTAAATATTTGATTTACCGTCTTAATTTCTATGCAGGTAAGTACTTAATTCAATAATAACTCAATCGGAAAGAAAAAAGGCAGAGTCCGTGGTGTTAGAGTTCTTAGGGGTTTTATTCCTTAAAAAGGAATCGTTCTAGAACTGGATATCATGTTCCTGCAACCACGAGGGTTCAGGAAGGGATAGAGCAGCATTTTATTGACAATACATAGCTTATATACTTAAGTTACATTATAGAAACCAATACAGTAGGCGTAACAGCTGGGAGAAACAAGATAACAGCATCCACGTGTTAGTAATACGTAATCAGAAGGCGTGAACTAGGCGTGAACTAGAGGTGTGTGCTAGAAACGTCACAGATAGGTGTCATAAGTGGGTGGCAACAAAGCAGAATCTTGTAATGTCAGCAGAAATCTGAGGCCTGGATGCGCGCGCAGCTGCATGACGTGTGATTGACGTGGAAACTGGAGGGTGCAGGGGACTTGACATTTACACTGGCGGAAAGAGACAGAAGTCTGGCATGTCAGATCAACTCGTACTTCTATCATATCTGATATCTGATGTTTGGGAACCATATTATCTGAACGGAAAAGGTCTCTGGGGCAGAAGCTATTCTATACTGACTGTGAGTGCGTGTATAAGCGCCTAAGTGTCTGCATGAGAAGCGTGGGGGCATGGGCCTTCCATGGGAGCATGGTAACAGAGGCTATGAATTACTTGCACGGAGACAGTGAGGCCGGGCCCTTCTGCTCTGCAGCTGGGGGGATGTTTACTTAAACTAGTAGGCAGGAATGTATTTTCGCGGAGCGGAACAGATAATTCGAAGGTTGAAGTCAGTCTTGGCAGGCAGCAGGCTGAGCTAAGCGCGGTGGGCCGCGCTGGAAGTAAGTCAGAGGTCACGAGTACAGAGAAAGCCTGGGCTGAGGCTTTCAGAGTCAGAAGCCAGGAAAAAGGCTCGATGGCAGAATTCAGGGCCTACTTTGCCAGAGCTGAAAAACGTGTAAAGTACACCACAAAAAGACGTTGGCATAGCATACTTAGGAACGGACTATTCAACCCATTCAGGGTGGGTCTGAAAGAGGACATGTTAACGTTGGACGCAAATGTATTTGCGTCTTCATAGCTGGCACAGGAGGGAAGTTACATGCACTTTAAGCTGGTACATGGAGACGGTGGGGTACACGATAGGGAACACAACTTGACCAAAAATTTATATTTCCTCATAAGTAATATCGAAGTTACTAATATCGATATTTGTACTATTGTTATGTATTTTATTACGTATGTGTAGTATTTTACTTGTTTTAAATTATATGTGTATTATTTTTATATATTAATAATGTTTTTTTTAAGTAAATTTTATGTTTTAATACCGGAACGGGTTGTGGGTTTATAGGGGAATAATATACTAAATTAATTATTACTTTTTAGGAATTATAAATTAATTGTAATGATTTTTTGTGTTTATTTCTGTTGCGAGTTGTGGGTTTATAGGGGAATTGTTCGGGAAGTAATTTAATTGTAATTAATTAATGATTTATTTGTATTTATTGGAAAGGATAAATATTTTATTTTCAGTTAATTATTAATTGGCAATTAATTATTTTAATTGATAATAATTTTTTTTAATTGGTAATTATTGTTTTCAATTGGCAAATACTTGTTTTAATTGGTAATTCATTTTTTATTTGGTAATTCATTTTGTTAATTGGCAATTAATATTTTTAATTGGTAATTATTTTTTAATAATTGGAAATAATTTTTAATTAATTGGAAATAATTTTTAATTAGTTGGTAATCAATGTTTCATAAAAAGTATTATTTGGTATGAAAAATATTTTTATTGTTTAATATTTTTTAATTGTGAATACATTTTAAATAATTAAAAAAATTGTAATGAAAAATATGATTGTGTTCAATATTTATTATTTGGTGACTAATATTTTTTAATTATTATTTATTGGTATTTATTGTTAATTTATTGTTAATTAATTATTCAATTGTAAATATGTTTGTAATAATTATTAATGGGAATTTGAAAATGATGTAGAGGTATTAAAAATGTAATTGTTTATTATTTTAAATACAATTTTTTTTCATAAGTATGTTATATTTAATTTGTACGCTATCCAACGTTTTCCCTACTGTTTCACTCTCTAGAGTTGGAATAGTAATTCTAACCCTTACGCTATCCAAAGCTTTCCCTACTGTAGCACCATTTGGAGTTGTAATAGTAATTTTTAACCCCACGCAATCCAACGCTATCCCTACTGTAGCACCCTCTGGAGTTGGAACAGTCATTTTTACCCCTACGCTATCCAACGCTTTCCCTACTGTTGGCCCATCTGTAGTTGTAATAGTAATTTTTACCTATTTGCTATCCAACGCTTTCCCTACTGTTGCATTTTCTGAAGTTGGAATTTTAAGTGTTACGCTATTCAATGTTATCAGTACTGTAGTTTTTTGGGGACTTTGAATAGTAGTTTTATTTATTTCGCTATTTAATACTTGTGTCATTATTTTTGATAATGTAGTATATTATTATTTTTAAAAATATTGACAGTATATTTCATTTTTGTAATTTATTAAATTTATTAAATGTAATTATTTACTTTTTATTCATGTTCTTGTTTTATGTGTGTAGATGTATTTGTAATTTATGATTCTTTTTAATAATGTATAATTTATAAAAATAAATATTATAATTATTATTAGGTAAGTATATATTATATATTTTATGTCTATGTTTAATTAATGTTATATTATTGTATATGTATTATTCATTAATGTTAAAAATTATTAAATATTTTTAACTAGGTTTATTTGTTTTATAAGTATTATTGACTTTATTTTACACTTTTTTTATTTTAAAAAAACTGAATTTTGAATTACGATATTTTTGCTTCGATATTTTTGCTTCGATATTTTTGTATTTCTCATGTTGTAGATAGGCTGTCGATATTCTTGCTTCCGATATTCCAACGTTAATTTTTCTGTAGGTCTGAGGAGCTACGTCAGCAAGCAAGATGGCTGCTTACGCTCCCGGCTTCGCCGACCTCCGTAACCCGCCACGATATCCTGTACATTATCCTGACTTTACGCCTGCCTAGTCTCTGTGTGCATGGACTGTTCCGCACTCCGATGGTGAAATCCGGAAACTTTTATCGGCTTGTTTGACGAAGTTCCATCGAGTTGAAGTTTGCGGCCTACTCCAGCGGTGAAGCCGGGGCCTGGAGTACTTTCACAGCCAGGCTGTAGTGCAACAACATCGGCCAGGGAATTGGGATGGGTCCGGTCGACCGGAGGGGAGGCTTTAATTCAGCCTGAAATTGGCAGCGATCGTTTTCATTGCTCAGCATCGACCGAGGGGTGAGTCAGCTTGCTGCCGTCTGCGGGTGGGGGCCCCCGTCCCGCGGACCCGGTTAGCACCCGCCGGGGCTCGGTGGTTCGGGGTCTCTGGCCTACGGCCTTAAGTGGGTTGTCCGTGGCTGCGGACAAAGACTGGTCACCCTTCGTATTTGCACGTTCGTGGTCCTGTCTGTCCCCCCCCCGAGGATGCCAGATTCACCCGGGGAGGAGATTGTGACTGATATCGGGCATGAGAATATGGATCGAACAGTGCATGAGCCATCGCTGAGGTCAATTCTGGCGGAACTTTGGCCATTTCGCTCACATGTGGATACTCCGTTGAGCAAATTGGACACGCACCTATCTGAGATGCTCCTGGTGGAACCGGGCCCAGCCTTATTGTTGGAACAGGAATCTACAGCCATTCATACCGCGGCCATTTTGACTCCGTGCGAGAACCCCGTGAGGAACCAGGTATTGGAACCATCGGATGGTGGCCTGGAAGACGGTGTTCCTGAGGATGTCATGGTGTTGCTGAACCTTCCATCACCACCGGCTTTGGAGATAACGTCAGGCGTTCCCCTCCCGGAGACTTTTGTTTGTGACTTTCCATTCATTTTATGGTCATTTGCTCCTTTTCTGGTGACGCTACGACTCCTGTGCAAGACACATTGGGACTGTTCAACTAGGAGGGAGAGTTCGTCTGCGTCTACAGTTCCTGTGGATTCACTGCCTGCCGGTAGCCATGGGCTGCTTTCTGATGACTTTCTTCTTCTTTATTGCTTCTTTGTGTGCCTTTGGGTCTCGCTGGGGGGGGGGTTCGTGTTCTTGTTTGGAAGGGCCAAGGTTAAGATCCACTGGGTCGGGAAGGGTTGGCGTGGCTTTCATAAGTGTTGGACCTGCAACTGTTTGCTCTAAGAGGCTGGGCGGTGTCCCACGGTACCCTCCAATTTTTCTATATTGTTGTCTTAAACTTGTCTTTTAGTGATAGGGGGGTGGCTGTTTCTGGCGGGGGGTCTAAAGGGGCTGGGAACCCACATGGATATGCCCTCCTCCGTTCTTTCTCCTACCTTTGGGGTTTTAGTTATTATGGGCGACAGACACGCTGCTAGTGGGGTCAGGCTGTAGCCATTTGCAGGGGTGCAGGGTGGGGTCTGGAGTTTTTTTTTTTATTTTGCCTTTTTTATTTTCTATGGCCTTTCTTTCTTTCTCTATTTTTCTTAAAGGATCAGAATAGCTACAAATCATTTGTATTCCTATTGTGTGCTTGAATTTCATGTTTATGCTCTTATGATATCCTTATTTCTGGGCGGGCAGGCTCTGAGTATTGGCTCAACATGGAATGTATATAGTGTGTACTTCTGTACCGATCTATATGCTCTGGCGCCAATTCTCCATTATAGTGGTTATTACATGCATATCCTGTTTCTTGCCCTGACCCCTGCATTCTGTTTGATTGTATGGCACCTGATCCTCTCTTATAAAATATCAAATGAAACCTCTGTCTCATCCTGGAACCCAGTTATGCATTCTAATACAAGTTTTTATCCTGAATCGCTGCCGGACCTCTGGGTTGTCGGCTGATGAGCTGTGTCATTCTGTGATATTGGAGATTTTACTTTGTCTAGCGGATGGCCCCCGCGGTTGTAGGCCCATACTTGTATTTTTACTAAATGCCACAATAAAGGTTTTTCAAAAAATAATAATAATAATAATAATTTTCTGTAGGTCGATATTTTTCCCGGCGATATTGTGTCAGTGATACGGTACATAAACCTTTCCCATGTAACCACTCATGCTTTTTGATGCAAAACCAGATCTAATAACAATAGTAAATAGGGTTTAGCAATAAAAAATACCACAAATTGAAGCAGTCAATAAAAGGAGAAATAGTTTTATTTCTCCTTTCTTTTCTGACTTTGCATGTGTGCTGCACAATACAGACTACATGCAAAGTAGGAAACGTTTTACAGTTTGTCTAGTCATAGTTTGTATTGAAACAGGGGAATGTAGAGGAGGTTTCTTTTTTCTGAACCGCCTAAAGAGATCAACCAAGAATGGAGTAATCTTAGTGCAGTCTTAATCAGCCTTTAGGGCTTAAATATTTGCTCATTAAGCGGCTAGTGTGGCTGGAGCCAACTCTTTTTGGAAGCCTTCCTGCAAATCTCAAAAATTTGGAACTGGTCAACTGACAAAGTAGAAAGCCCTTTTGACATGCACCACTCATGAAAGATAGTCAGTACTTTTTTATAGGAAGCTATTGTTGTGGGTTTTTCTTGAATATTGTATTTTCATTGTAACCATCTTGTAACTATTGATCTCTTCAAGTCATACCCAGTGAGCAACACGGCCATCAACCTGAGCTGTTGAAGTTGTCTGATTTGTAATTGAGAGAACTGAAGAGGAGTAGACAGTAAGGGGAGAGATTAATGAAATTTCCTTAGGAAGTAAGAAGGGAAAACATTGAGGAGATGGGTCTGATGAACAAAATATTAGGAGCATTGTGTTGAGTGTTGTCGCACACATGTCCATCCAAGGGATCCCAAAGATTACATATATGCAGTTGAATTACTTGATTGACGGATGGAAATTCACAGAAGATGGGAGGTTAGGAATGAGCTGTCCAACCGTTAATTCAAGTGCCCTTGGATATAGACTGCTTCCAATGATAGATGATGAGTTTCTGCCCAAGTGAGGAACTAACCCGCTAGCAGATTCTATGCTTTGTTCCTTGTACCGCCTTGGCGATTGAGATAGCACTTGGTAAACTTGCTGTATGTTTTCACCAAAACATTCTGCCCCTCTAACTGAGTGGCAAAGGAGTGAAACACTTTCTCTACCTCAGCCATCTCTCCAACTGAGACAAGAACCCATCTTTTCTAATCCCCCAGAGGGGTTCTCCAGACCCTCATACAGGCTTTTGTTGTTAGTCAGTGGGGAGCAGGATACCGAAAAATAATTCCCTTTCATGAGTTGTTCAATCAAGGCTTCATAGTTTCTTGTGATTGGGGACCAACAATTGAGAATGTGATTCACTAAGGGGTTGAGGTAAAATCAAGCCCATGGAACCACAGCGCTCATATATGCCATCAGTCACTGCACTCTCAACTAAGTATGTGCTGTTGCCATAGGCTGAGACAGGAGTCTAATGAATGTCTGTTGAATGGACATAATCCTTTGAGGAGGAAGGAACATGACCTAAATGACTTGTGAAGTAGACTCTTAAGAAATGTTTTTCCATGATTGTTGAAGATCATACTTCTAAAAATTCACATAGAATTCCAGATCTCGAAGGACCTTCAGTACCAGCTGCACATCTTCTTGAGCCTTTAAGAAGAGGAATCAGACAACAAGCTGTAATCATGATATGGAAAAATATAGATGCCAAAAAGTCTCAAAGAAGCAGCAACTGGGGCAAGTACCTTGGTGAAAAGCTTGGGAAAAGTTGCAAGAGCAAGCAGAAGGGCTTGAAACTGGACGTGTTGGTCCTCCAGCACAAAATGAATGTACCAATGGCCTATAGTATGCGATTCTTTTTACTGTGTTCAATGATACAATGAATATTTACCGAATTGGCTTCAAAATAATTTAAATGTTGCAAAAGGTGGCACAATCAAGGATAAAAAGATTTGGGAACAAATAGTTAAGTGCGAGATGGATTACAAAACACTCATGTGACACACACTGAGTCATCAAAGTGATGGCGTTCATGTTTCAGGGAATTCATTGGCTGACAAAGTCGCAACTGGGTCTGTACAACCGGCTTCCGTAGCAGTAATCACTTGTTCAAAAATGAGAATAGACAGCAAGATACTATTGGCTATCAATGCTTTAAGCAAAGGCAGCCGTGCAGCGTAACCTAAGAAATTTCCACTCAAATACTCGTATGTAATTGATCGCTCGAATCCCTGGAGTGGGGGATAGTGTAATGTACAACATGGAACGTAGAGAAGCTTTGATTTATGAAGCACAACTGGGAGAGGGTTTCTCACATCAGATGATCTCTAAAACAATATTAACATTAAAAGAGAGGTACTGGTGGCCCGGAATGAATACACTGATTCACATCTTTATCAATAACTGCATAGACTGCAATGGAGATCCCAGTACAGAACGCCACCAGAGACCTGATTACGACATAGCCAGCCCAGTACAGACACCATTCTTAGACAGCATTAAACTATCTACGCGTAGGCGTCCTTTTGGACAAATCCAATCCCATAAACACTAAGTCAAGGTTCCTGTGGATGTGGCCTCTTCACTGAGTTGACGCTCAAACGGTTATAAAAAATGTGAGAGTCTTTATTGGCACATACGCAATAGGCACACTACACTCTGACCAGGGCCCTGCTGTTAGCTCTCAAGCTTACAAAGAAGCCATTGCCAGTTTGGGCGTTGCATTGCGGTACTCTTCTCCATTCCAGCCTGAGGGAAATTCGGTTGTGGAAAGGAAAAACCGGGACATAAAGCAGTCTATAACAGCTAGAGTATTAGGTTCAAGTGGGTCAAACATCTTTATGGGGTCCAGCGCCCATTAAACAATTTACCAATATGTTCTCTAGGGGCTGCCACCCCATATGAGGTCTTGTTTGGGACAAGAATGTGGGTCCCAGATCTCAAATGTAAAGACAGAGATCGTTTGGCTGTTTTACAGGACTTAAATTACCTAAGATCGAAACAAAGCAATGTGTTCCTAAAGCCAACCACCACTTTGGAAAATTCAGCCGTCCACGCAAGGCCTGTCTGGATCCCAAAGCTTGGGGATCACGTCACAGAAAAGATCGCGGACAAGAAGGAATTTGGGCCTCCTTATAGACAACCAGTACCTGCCCTAGCCATCCACAGATCAAGAACAGTACTTCAGCCGCCCCTTGCTGGGAAAAAGGAGAAAAGATTTGTGTCCATCGACCTCATCAAACCACACTATGTGGCCAATACCAAGCAGTAGGCCATGTGGACTCCGACCAAGTAGCAGACGCTCTCCTCTAACTGCTATCCAAGAGGTTAAAACTGAAAGATTCATCACCATTGAGAATTAAACAGTGAGAAATGAAGGACTAAGCAACAATGCTATGGAACTTATTCCTCTTGAAACCCAAATATCAGTTTGTCCTGATACAACGGTCTACACCAATGTAACAGATGATCAACTGGAGCCAGCGATTTCAATGAATCCTGATGCAATTCCAACCATTGACAGAACTGCCTCTGGCTATTTCATTAACTTTGATTTGTTTTCTGAGGATCCAAGCAAACATGAAACTATACCAGCAAAAAGAACTTTCAAAGAACAAGCACAAGACTTTTTTCATCGAATGAAAAAAACTTATCTGGTTTCACCATGGATTGAACTATGGATTGTTTCTGGAATCTTGTTCTTGCTAATTTGGCTAACTTTAGTAATGATCTGAGCATGCTGAAAAAAGGAAAATATATTCACTTGGACACTGCAAGTAAAAATGTGAACTTACTTTTGAAACCACACAAATCCTCCCATTGTGAAGCAAGTCTTGTCAGCAGTGAACATCACAGCCGTCCTTATACAAGATGGTATAGTTTGGGACAGAACTAAATATGATATATTCGGCCCGTCAGAACTTTTGAAGATACCACGCTCATTTAAAATAGGTACCTCCAGTACCTATTCTGATGATTGGGACTTTGAGACTGTTATTAACATGATGTCTGATCTCAAAATGTCTGCAGCATTCTCGAAAATTGAATACTTAGAGAGTTCAACAGACTATGAACAGCTTTATTGCTACAGCCACTATGGTCATCCTTTCTTGCATAAATCTGCAACACCTAGATCTGTATTTATGTATAACCAATAGGAACATTGTTCTATACCACCAAGGGTAGCTCAAAAACGTTTGCAATTAAGTTTCCATATTTTTCAGGGTACAGTACAACCAGTTCAAAAACATTTTACATAAAAAATTTGACCAAAACAGGAACAAAATATATGTTACCCAATACAAAAGAGATTTATTCTGACGCCTTTATTGCCCAACTGTCAAGACGGTGTTTTGACTTTTGGAAAGACACAATTGACAAAAAATCTGTCCGGGGTACAAAAGATTGGCAAGTGCTGGGGATAGAAGCTTTGTTTAGAGCATGTATCATCCCACAGGAAATAATGTTTTTGAATGACACTGTCCAACAAATGTCTTGCCTTGGATTAGCCAAGATCAAAGACATTAACACTTCATCCAAACCTACACCTGGAAATGATACTACTACACTTAGAAAGGTCGACGTGCATACAATATTACAAAACAATAGATCAGATTCCAAATGGGAAAAATGGTTGTTCTAGCCCTCAGACACAAACATCTGTCAAGAAAGATTCCTGAACAGAATACAGGGTTTTACAATCAATAGGCCAGACTCACGTTAAGTTCAAAGACAGCTTCTAGGGGTAGTAAAAACATACAGTGTAGGAAGATTATGCCTTGATTGGCTACAGAAATCTACACTAGAGGATGTGAAACAACACTTATCTTTACTTAAAGAAGGCGCAGACTTAAGGGATTTCTTGCTAGGCCCAAGAACACCGTGCCAAAAACGTTTGATTAATTCGGATATCTATGCTGCTTATAATGAAATATGGAAGGTTACCCAAGAAGACGTCGCAGAAAGAAAACGAGAAATTGATCATATTAATTTAGAGAAATCTCTTGCTGTGGGTGACAATGGGTTAACGACTCTGTCATCCAGGATATATTCATTGGGCAACATTGTATCCTCTGTCATAGACATTATGGAACACGATTTGGTCATGCTGCGACAAGGCCAGTCTCAATTACGTTCTATTCTGTTATTAGGCTGGACACTACAAAACTTGCGTGCAAGTTATGTGCCTTGGTGTTTCATCAACACGTCGTCTCTGTTTTCAGAATACAATCGCACTGATAAACAGATCAATTTGGCACAAAGGGGAGCAAAATATACAGTGCTGAGCATTGAAAAACTGGAAAAACTGCCATTTACGGTAGCAGAAAAAACAGCTACATCCATGGCAAAATAACTCTGCAGGCAAATATGAAAGGTTGGGTAAAGAATACATTAATACATCCTGGGATTTACCTTACACACACTGATGTTGGAGTGGGGGCCTGAAGTGTTTCTTAGGGGTACCAACTGTAAAAATGCACTGAGCAGTTCTCTCTTATGTCAGGGTATTTTTTTTTGTCCTCATTAACCACCATGGTTTCAAAGGTCGACAACCAAATTAGAAAGAACGTCATGCTGCCTCAGTTGCAAAACTGGCAGGGCTCCTATTTACGAGTTAATCCGACACCCAACAGCAACAACACTTTTTATGGGGGTCAACACCTGGGAAACTTAGACAAGGAGTAAGACCGAATATGCCCGTTACTTCCATTACATGCCACAATTCCAACAGGAAAAAGGCTTACCAGGAAAAATTAAACCATGATTGCATAATCATTGGAGCAGGGGGAAAAAAAAAACCCCGGTACCGTCAATGGACCCAGTTTAGCAAACGCCAAAAAGATCTCTTGTCTTGGTTTCCGGCCCTAGCAAGGTCTAAACTTGATATTTGCAGAACTGAGGCTTACCAATTATTAAGAGAAGGAGGAGTAGAATCCTTCCATCTTCTGCAAATTTCCCTTCTTGCCAATAAGATGGAATAAAACAAGAGGGTATTGGCTGTACTCCGGCATGATCTAAAACACCAAAAATGATAAGGCGAAGGTCGACTGATACTTGAAAGCCGAGTGAGGACGTTAGTGTATTGCCTATTGAGTCCCAGAATGGAGCCAGATGAGGACAGTCGAAGAACATATGCACATCTGGAGCTGCTTCTAGGCCACACCGGGCGCATGTCATAGGGCCCGCCGAGGAGAATTTTGACAGCCTTTGTGGGGAATAGTATGCCCTATGTATGGTGAAGAGGTGATTTCGGCGAAGCCAAGCCGGTTTAACAATGTCCCACAGATCCTTGCAGGATGTCAACCAAAGATCTTGCACATTTTGGCAAAGAAATGCAGTGCCCCACAGGGACTCAGGTAGTTGGAAATCACTGTCAATTTCTTCAAGGATTAGATTGTACCATAGAGGGATCTCCTTCTTAGCAGCGGGTTTATCCAAAATCAGGGACTCAAGTTGGCTCTACCCCCTAATGGTGAACTACTTCCCCGGGGAGGACTGAGAGGCGTGTGATTGAGCCCAACTAACTATTTGTATGTACCTAAATCTTGAAAGGTTAGGCCCAACTTTGTTTATTAAACATTCCCACGGGAGCAAGCACCTTTCCACAAACAGATCTCCCCAAACCTCAATACCTGCGTCCCTCAATGGAACTGCTAGACTGTCACCCAGCCAACCTGGGCTCTCGGGAAGACCCCAAAGGGGAGACCTGCTAGAAAAGTAACCCAGCTTTATTGATGTCCTCAACCTGGCCCAAGTTTTTGCCATACCCTGCAGCACCTTCAACTTGATCTTTTTAAAGAACTTGGGGTCACCAAATTTAAATAAGAAGCCTGATTGACAAACGTCTTCCCCTTTTAACAAAGCTAAAAACATGCTACCGATGCCCACATCTGTGGGCATCTTTAATAGCATTCGGGCACGGGAAAGTTGGAACGCCCATGCATGGATCTGCAGATGCGGAGTTGATAAGCCGCCTTTTTCCCTACGACGCCCAAGATTCTTCATGCGATCCTTGTACCTCGTTTATTCCAAATAAAAGAAGAGATATCTCCCTGTAATTTAGTTAATAGAGAAGCATCAAAATGAAGAGGTATTGTATTAAACAAAAACAAAATCTTGGGCAAAATAATCATTTTCACCAAATTGACTCTACCTAAGAGAGATAATGGGAGATGTGACCAACATCGCATTAATTTACGGCAATCTTTAGCCACAGCAGCAAAGTTAGTTGCAACAATCTGATTTATATCTTTGAGAATACTGAGACCTAGATATCGGAGACTTTGACTGGGCTTCAAATTTATCTTGCTAGCATCATCATTCCAAACCATCATTTCAGTCTTCGAGGCATTCACCTCGTATCCTGAAATTCCACCGAACTCCAAAGCCAGCTTAATAACTGCTGGAAACGCAGTGCGGATTTCAGATGAAAAAATCAGAATATCGTCCGCATATAGGGCCACCCTCGTTTCCCAACCCCTATAGATGAAGGACTTGATGTTGATATCCTCTCTTAATTTTTGAGCAAAGGGTTCTATATAGATATCGAATAGGAGAGGGGAAAGAGGGCAGCCCTGTTTTGTCCACCTTGTGATCATAAAAGGGTCCAACAAATCTCCATTCACCAGAGCACAAGCAGTGGGGCGCTGATATAGGAGACTGACTGCACTGCAAAAGCCATCCCCAATATAAAATGTTGCCAACGCCTCCGACAGGTATAACCAGTTTACCCTGTCGAAGGCTTTGGTGGCATCCAACATAAGGACAGCTAGAGATATGGAATCAGTGGTTGCCATGTCAATTGCCACTATCAAGTCATATGTCAACTCATAAAGTTGTCGACCCTTAACAAACCCTTTCTGGTTCAGAAGTAAAATGTCGGGCGCAACCAGACCCAACCTCTTTGCTAAAATAGCAGCAAAGATTTTATAGTCTGCATTTACTATCCAGATTGGCCTATATGACCCAGAATTAGGAGCCGGCTTCCCAGGCTTCAAAATAACAGTGATTGATGCATTATCCCAAGTATCCGGAGGTGATAACCCTTCTTGTAGTATTTGGTTGAATAAAATAGTAAGAAAAGGAGTTATTTCTTTTTCCAGGGCTTTGTATATTTCAGCTGGTTAGCCATCTGGACCTGCTGCCTTACCCCCTTTACTGCCCTGAATGCAACCCTAACCTCCTCCTCGGAGATAGCACTATCGAGAAAGGTATGTTGTTCTGGGGAAAGAAGAGGTAAAGAGATCTCACTCAGCCAACTCTTGATACGCTCTGGAGCAATCTTTTTGTCTTCCTAATATATAGACTCGAAATTTTCCCTAAATGCTGTTCTGATTTCTATGTCAGAAGAAAAAGTCCCAGCGCTTGTCATAACAGACTCAACGTTGTTACAGCCTGATCGGTTTTAGACTTCCAGGCCAATAATTTACCAGCCCCTTCGCCATACTGGAAATGAGCTATTTTGCTAAACTCCCATTTCTGTACAATTCTCTGATTTAAGACAGAACCAAGCTGTCCTTTTAAAGAAAGTAACTTATTATGTAATGATGATAAAATAGATTCGGAAGCAGCGATATTCAGCATTCATATCAGCTTGGGTTTTGAGTATATCAGCTTCTATGGAGGCAAGTTCCTGTTTATACTGCTTCCTTCTGAAAGTGACCTTATTTGTGATAAGACCTCTCAAACAGGCCTTAAAGGCATCCCATACTACACCGAGGTAGCTGACCCCATATTGACTTGCATATAGTACTGGGCTTCATTTTTAATGAAGGAGATATCCTCAGATGATGAGAGTAGAGAACGATCAAAGGACCAAGATCTGGAAGAGGTTTTAGTGACTCAGGTAAGTTCCAAAAATACTGATGAATGATCTGAGAGATGAGAAAGAAAGTAACAAACACTCTTAACGGAGTCCACTAACTTGTGACTGATTAAAAAAAATCTATTCTTGATTGGTGGTGATCCTCATCAAGCAAAAAAGATTTAGATTATGGAGGAGTCAGAGGCCCCGTTTTTGGTTTCGACCCATTCTTCTCTCGGGGGGGGGGGGGGGGGAGCGGTTTAACTTGTTTTCCGGGGCCCCCTTTTGTCCATATCTAAGCACATGATTGTCGGGGGAGCTAGTCATTATGACTACTCTGTTCAAGACTCTGCTTGAAATCAATGTTGTCTTTGCATAATTATTGGACCCCCTATCGGTTGCCGAATTGTATGTTTTCCAAGTACTCCAAAACTTGTTTTTCTTGCTCTGCCTCCCTTGTTTATCCAGTTTATATACCCTTAAACTTGAGAAGGATATTTTCTTGGCCCTTGGACATTGTGATATTATGCAGGGTATTTCTGGCCCCAAATATAATTAAGTCAATGCTTACCGCGATGTGTTGTTTTTAGTACCTCAGAAAGAGTCTTACCGATCTGATCCCAGTAATCCTCCAACATCACGCACTCTTTGAACATATGTAAGTCATCCACTTTCTCTGTTCCACACTTCGGACACTTCTTTACTGTACTGTTTTTAAATTTTGACAGCTTTTTTGGGGTCCAATACGCTCTGTGTATTGTGAACAAGTGTTTTTTTTTTAAGTGGAGCAGATTTTACAACTCTGCTAGCAATGATGTTCGAGGATTCCCAAAAGTTTGCAATGTCGGGGTCTGGCATTGATTTTTCCCAGATTTCTTGAGGTACTTTGTAATCTTCCTCGCCTGATCTTATCAGAGCCCAATACCAGTAAGATATCTCTTTTTTAAATGGTTCTGTGTTCAAGAGCTTTTGTTCGATGATTTCATCTCCTTGTCTCCTTCTTTTACTCCTTTAAGCCAACTGCTTAATTGATAGTATTTAAATCTAGATAGTTTCCCCTGGGTTTCTCTATCTAAGATCCCCCAGTCAATGATCTTGTTGCCTTTTATCAATTGGCCCCTTAGGTTTATGTTGGCTTCCTCTAGAGGGTTTATTAAGCTGTCTTTTAAATATTCCGGTGTGCCTGGGGATTCCAAGATTGGGGAAGATTTAGTATAATAAGGTATTGCCAGGGTATTTCTTATATCGTACCAGGTTCTTGCTGCTGATCTTATCATTTTTAGTTTGATTTTTTTAAAGTATTTGGGATGACCAAATTTGTATAGGTAGTGATCTTTTCCAGATCCGATTAAAACTCTCCAGTGCATAGGCCACTTTTCACTTTTGTCTAGCAGGATCCTTATATCTTTGAACTGGAAGGCTTTATAGTACTCCAATATGTCAGGGCTGGCTATGCCACCTTGCATCTTACTTCTTCTCAATTTTTTCCAGCTAATCCTTACTCCTTTTGAGGTCCATATAAAACCAGATATCTCCCCTTGCAACTTCTTGATCTCTACCTCTAGGGGGAGTGAGTTAAACAGATAAGTACATTTCGCAAATACTGTCATTTTTATTAGGTTGGACTTACCTAGGAAAGAGAGATTAAGGCCCAACCAAGCCTTTAGGAGAATGTTTATGTCCTTGTGTATTCTCTTGAAGTTTAAACTAGCTATTCCTTCAATGTTTTTGATATACTCAATTCCCAGATACTTTATTTTGTTCTTTACAAGAGGGTTCCCAGACTCGCCATTCCACTCCATTATTTCAGATTTTAATTGATTTACCTGGTAGCCAGAGACCGCCCCATATTTACTTATGATATTTTCTATCTTTGGGAGGGAGGTGGTTAGGTTTCCTGGAAATATCATTAGGTCATCTGCAAATAATGCAACTCTCTTCTCCCATCCTTGATATGTGAAAGGGATAATCTCTTCATTACTTCTTAAGAGACAAGCTAGGGGTTCTATGTAAAAATTAAATAATAGGGGGGACAAGGGACAACCCTGTCTGGTTCCTCTTTTTATTTGGAAGCTTTCTGTAAGTGCCTCATTTACCAATATTCTAGCTGATGGATTTTTATAGAAGTTCTTCACCGCATTTTCAAAGTTATTCCCTATATCAAACTTAGCCAGAGTGGCACTCAGGAATGGTCAACTGACCCGGTCAAAAGCTTTGGCAGCATCAAATGTTATGACTGCCAAAGGAATATTATGTTGGGTCGCGATGTCTATAGTAGCTATAAATTCATGAGATAGTTCAGATATTTGTCTGCCCTTGATAAATCCCTTTTGGTTTGAATGGATTAGGGACCCTGCCACTGCCCCTAGTCTTTTTGCCAAAATCTGTTTATAGATCTTGTAGTTACAGTTCAGGAGTGAAATGGGTCTATATGACTCACATTTGGTTGGGTCTTTTCCTGGTTTTAATAGAATGCTGACTGTAGCTTCATTCCATGATTTAGGGAGATCTTCATTTTTGACAAAAATTTCGTTAATGAGATCTGTGAGTGGAGTCAAGACACTATCTTGGAGAGTCAGATGAAATTCATTTGGCATGGAGTCATGGCCTGCGTCCTTCCCCCTTTTCAAGGATTTTATTGCATCTAGGACCTCCTTCTCAGTTATTCTTTGGTTCAGACCTGTCTTGTGTTCCTGGGAGGTTTTAGGAGTCTCTATTTTATCAAGCAGGCACAGTGCTTGTGCGTCGGAACAGGTGGATTCTTCCGTATACAGCTTTGAAAAAAATTCTGCGAATACTTTCTTTACTTCATGGTTTTCTGAGACTTGTCCCTGATGGCCTTCCTTTTGTATTTTGTTTACCCGGATTCTGGTTCGCTCCGTTTTTGCCTTCCAAGCGAGAATCTTTCCACATCTTTCGCCGTATTCATAGTGCGAGAATTTGCTGGCCTCCCATCTTTCTCTAAATATGTTTCCAGGTAATCATTCATTTCCATCTTCTTGGTTTTTATTTTTTCTCCTATTTCTTCGCTCTCTTGAGTAGTCCTGGCCATTTTCATTTCTACATTGAGCCTTTTCAGATCATTTTCAATATTTTTTAAGAAAGTTTTTCTCTCCTTATTTTTATGGGCCATTATACTCGTAATTGTCCCCCTTATATATGCTTTATATGCGTCCCACATCATTTGTTTTGTAGTCCCTTCTTTGTTTAGAACGAAGAACTGCTGAGTTTCTTCCGTTAGGTTAGCCACAAAGGATTCATCTAGTAGAATATTCTTATCCACTGTCTACCTTTGTGGAGTGGGTAATTCATGTAAAATCAGATTTAATTTTACCGTGGAGTGATCTGAGATATGTTCAGGAATGTGTTCCACATTTATTGTAAGTTCAACAATGCCACTGCTTATTAGAAAAAAGTCGATTCTGGAGTCGTGTCCAAGCCTTTTGTTTTTAAACATGAATTTGTGCTGTTTATTCCCTTTTTCTTTCCAGATATCTACAATCCCAAGGTCCCTCATACAGATTCCGATCCACTCCCTCATTTTTGGAGCTGATGGTAGTTTTCCTATCGGGTGTCTATCTTCTTTTGGGTTTAATAAGATATTGAAATCGCCTCCCATTATTATGGGTGAATCAACTAACAGTAGATGGGAATACAGGTTTTGAAGCAGTTCAGGGTCGTCCAGATTAGGCCCATAGTAGCCCATCACCGTGTATGAGTTGTTATGGATTTTTCCCCTTACGAATACCCATCTTCCCTTCTTATCTACTTCTGATCTCTCAATCACTGCTTTGAGGGATTTCTTGAATATGATCGCCATAATTTTTTTTTCGAATTTTCTTGGTGAGAAGATCTGTGGTGTCCCCCCCCCCCCCCTGGAGAAGCCTCCCTCTTCTTTCTTCCTCTGGCCATGATAGCCCAATTTTGAGCTCCCTGTCTTGTAATGTTAGTTTAGTGCTCCTTGTATTTCCACCTTTATAAAACTGCTGAAGGTTATCAGCCCTTTATTTTTTGCATGTGAGCTTTGTTATAGATGAGGGTGTGTATGGGCACGGTCTTCCTGCTGGGTCTTGATTTGCTCCAGGAGTTTTTCCACTTCCTTTGGGTCTCTTATATTAAACATTTTATTGCTCCACATGATCCTTAGAGAGGCTGGGAAACGCATTTGGACACTTGTGCCTAGTGACCTTAGCTGTGGCATAAATTGACCCAACTCCCACTGCCTATCCTGGGTAGTTCTAGAAATATCTGATCTAATCTTGCAGGTCCACCCATCTTTGGATTCAGTATTTTTCTGGGATTTTTCCTTTCGTTGCCTTTCCTGAATGGGTCACGATGTATCCTTTGGATATCTTTGGCAAGATTTGATGATTTGGTCCAGGGGATTAGTTCTCCCAGGAGCTGGATTGTAAATCCCTTTATATCCTCCCCTTCCAAGCCTTCCGGAATATTTAAAATTGTAAGATTATTTCTTCTAGCGTGGTTCTCCAGGGACTCCATTCTCTCACTGATCTCTGCCTCTCTGGTTTTGAGTTTGTTTATTTCTTTCAGATTCGCCTCTGTTTTTCTATTCAGGGCTACTATCTTTAATCTCTATGTGGGTGACCCTTTTTAATCAGCGTGTTAATTTTTTTTATCTAACATTTCACACGTCTCCTGGCTCTTGGTCTGGTTCCTTTCAGATGTCACAAATTTGTCTCTTAGTTCTTTCATCATCTCTCCCATCTCTCCCAAGATTTTCTCTGCTTGAGATCCTCCTGTGTCATCGGTATAAGACCTGTTTATGTGAATTGACTCTGGTCCTAGTACTGCTTTAGAGGACGATGCTAGACCTTGAGATGCTAGACCGTGAGACACTCTTGGGTGGTTTGCCACTTCCGAGGGTTCACCACCACCCTCTGTAACTTGGGATTCTAGAGTTTCGAGAGCTTGATATTGGTTACTCATTGGTATTCCATAACCTCCTTTTTTTAATTTCCCTGCCATATTTGAACCCTTTTGTAGAACAGCTGATATTTCAGGTTCTCTAGTTCTCTCTTCGCTGGTGCTCTTCTTCTCCTGTACCTTGAAAAAAGAAAGGAGTGATGGGGTGATATTTTGAGCACTTGTACTTCCTGGCTTTGTTAGACTAAGCCTGGTGGCCCGTGATAGGGGTGCGGCACACTTCTTGCTTCTCTTTTTGAACTCTCTCGGGTGGCGTAGGTCTTGCCTTTTCCTGTATCTTTGTCTTGGTCTTGTTCCTTATCTTTATCCTTTTCACCGTCTCTGGCTAGGTTTGCAAGAGTATTTATAACTTGTGTGCTTTTTAATCCCCTGGTTTCCTTGGGTTCCTGATGGCTGTTTTTCAGACTTCTCAAACTGTACCCCCCCAGTGGGTCTCCCTTCTCTCAGACACTTCTTTTCTGTGAGAGGCACTTTGGATCTATCCAATTTTACCAGGATAGGCGCTTCCTTCCCCACTCCGTCACCTTCAGTACTCCCTGCTGCAGTCCTTAGATCACCCACAGAGCACCCAGCTTCCCGACTTGAAGTATAAGTATAAGTATACGAGCAAATAGAGGTAGCAGTTACCGGGGGTCTCAGTGGATTTCCCGCTTTACTCCGCCTTTTCTCCCCTTCAATGCTCCTAGTTCTTGCCAGCACAATGCTTTGATTATTGGGAAAGCGGGCTCTCTTTTCTGTTTTTAAGTCCGGTGTTATTCCCCCTCTGGATGCAACACGATGGGCAGCTTTTGTGTTTTTTCTGTGGGCTCGAGCTGCTTCTGCCCATACCACCAGCGAGCTCCTCTTTGCTCCAAGGGGCTCCGCTGGATTCTGGCGCTCTGGTGTCTTCAGCGCACCTCCCGCGCGCTCCTCCTCCCACTGTGGCGCTGTGGAGCATTCCCTCTGTAGCTCCGCTCTACCCGCCACCCCCACCTCTATCCTTCGTCAGACTTGAGCAGCAGCGGCAACACCAGCCTCCTGGGCTTCTCCCGCCGCCTCCTCCACCTTTGTTCCGGGCAGCAAGGGACAACAGCGAGCACTCAAGCACGGAACCTCAAACCCGCGAGTAATGACACCCTCTCGAGGATGGCCGCCTCCTAGACCTCCAGGGGCTCTTCTCTACTCCCGGCCAGCCGACCTGCCAAGTTTTACTATGACTCGTCCTCCAGTGCAGGGAGTGCCGATTCTCCGATGCTCTCTCCTCAGTCCCGGAATCCCGCAGTCCACTAGGACAGCTCTTCTATGATCCTCAGCTCAACACCCTCAGTAAGATTAAATTATGCTACATATTCTTTTACATATTCTTTTACTTTGCCTGCATTATGGTGGGAAGTTTCCATATTCAAGGCTCCATGACAGGGAGCTCGCGACTGAGCGTCTTAGTCTTAGTCAGCCGCCATCTTCTTCCCTCCTGGTGGTGATACTTGTAATTATGAAAAGAAACTCCTCGTTGTTGTCCTGACCTGATACTCCAGATATCTACATAACCATATTGCTTCAAGCGATTCAACAAGAAAGCTCTAGATTTTGAAAGGGCCCACCGTCTACTGCTAGGGGTCTTGTCTAACAAGGGGTCCAATACTATATTAAAATCCCCCGCCAAAATTGTTGGTTCCAGAAAAGACAGAAGTTGTGAGAATAGAGCTTCCAGGACCGTAGGATCGTCCTGGTTAGGCCCATAATACCCAACCAATATAATTTAGGCCCCGCAATATCTACTGTGGTGATGACCCATCTGCCACCTGGGTCAACCATCTGCGAAACTACTCTAGTTCTAACTGATTTTTTAAGAATGATAGTCACTCCCTTAATATTCATCCTTTGTGAACTAGATATTGACACATCCATCCACCTATTTTTCTTCACCAGTGCAAGTATCTCTGTCTCGATTAAATGTGTCTCCTGAAGTATAATGACCTGCGCATCTGAATCACGCAGATATTGCATGATCTTATTCGCTCTGGGTCTAGTGCGCAGGCCATTAACATTCCAGGAGAGAATCTTGAGACTACTCATAAGGTACCATACCACCTGATTTCATTGAATTCAAAAAGAAAAGGTTAACAATGATCCTCAATTTCTGCAAGACTAGCACTTTTTGACAATATAAAATTGCTATTAAAACTAAATGAAACCAAACGGAAAATGAGGAAAGTTTTAATTTTTCTACCCACACCCCCCCTAGTGCCCTAGTGCCCTGGGTTACCCCCCCCCCCCCCCCCCCCATGAGAAACCCTTGATCTATCTAACCGGAACAAGTCCAGTAGATAGTAACCCAACCCGAGCTCCTACATAGTGACCACATCTGATTTATAAAAAAAAAAAAAAAAAGTGGGGGCGTGGCTAGCGGCCGAACATGGCGGCAGCATAGAGGACTAGCTCCGACAGAGAAGCGGCCTCTCAGACTATCCGTACCATAATCCGTGAATGAATCAGACCTCAGACGGGGGCTCCGGACGCCCAGGACCGGGCGGGGCTGGCGGCAAGTACCCGGACGAAAATCGGAGGCCGGACAGTGGAGTTACCATCGAGTGTCGGAGTGACCGAAACACAGGCCTGAATCCGGGGAAACCAGTGGCGAGTGAAGCCGACCGGAAGTGCGACCTGACCGGCGACGACGGACCGGAAGTGGTCGGAACTGGAGAGGAAGCCCGCGAAGCAAACAACGAATTGGAACTCTCATCCTTGGAAGCGGCGTTGGCTCGAACAGAAGGCTGTACGCTGCTGGAGAGGCGGAGGGACTATCCGAGACTGATGTCGCAGCAGTGACCCTGAGACACCGGGACGATATTGGGCGACCGGAAAGGACGGATCGCCCGACAAGGCAAGAATACTGTGGCTGCAACTCTGTTACCATCGGGGGTGCGCTGGATGCGACCCCCATCTACAGTAGATTGCTTTCCTTGATCGGACTACAGGCCGCATCGTATCCTTGGCCGCTCGCTTTCCTCCCGATCCCCTCTTCCCGAAGGCCTGAGCTCCATCATGGCGGGAAAGGGCTCTAAAGGCGGCACGACCCAAACACGTATCGAACGATACACTAATGATAAAACGGCGTCCCCTCCCGCAGACGGACGGCACGCCTCCACGAAAACGGTGGACAACGTGGGGACAAGAAAGGCGACCCTAGATGATGTGATGAGAGCACTCACGCAGGTCCAGACAACGGTGGGCTCCATCTCGACCGAAATAACTCTCATTCGAGCAGATCTCCACAAAATGGCCGAAAAAGTGGAGTCACTGGAGCTGGTCACAAAATCGCTGGTAGAGGACGTGTCGGAACTCCAGATGGCAATGGAGGCAGTCATCGCAGAGAATAAACTATTAAAGGACAAGCTGGATGACCAGGAAGGGCGCTCCAGGAGAAATAATATACGAATTCTTGGAGTTCCGGAGTCAGAAGGCACTAGAGCAACTGATCTCTATGTGGAGGACCTCATCAAATCGCACCTCCAACCCAAAGGACTATCGGCGTTCTTCTCAGTCGAAAGGGCGCACAGAGTCCTGGGAGGACAGCCTAAACCGGGGGCATCCCCTGGACCGATCCTGGCGAAACTGTTCAACTTTTGTGATAGGGATGCCCTCCTCCAAGCAGCGCGGGTTTCCCCACCCGTAAAGATTCAGAACTCCACATTGGCATTCTTCCCGGACTATACAGCAGAGGTGGCCAGGAAGCGAAAAACGTTTCTGGAAATAAAGAAGGAACTCAGTGGAGAGAGATCCAATACTCCATGATATTCCCGGCTAAACTACGGGTGGTAGTGGAAAACCGGACATGGTTTTTTGATAATCCAGAGACTGCCCGGGACTGGCTGGATGGCTGGCTCCCTGCCTCTCAATCCCGCCGCCCGGGACGAACTAAAAATGGCCAACAACTGAAGGATTACGACAACGTCGGAGAGGCGGACCTAGACAACGACAGGAGCTCGCCGATGAGAGACAATGCTGATGCAGACCAGGAGGTGGATATTTAACGGCCCGGCAGGTACGAGAAATTCTTGATATGGGACTGCCGCCGGGACTGCCATGGACACTGGGATGAAGGCCTCTGCAGAGGGTATGAGGAGCCGCTGTTTCCGGAGTATTCCTCACCCCCAACGAGCAAGTAACCTTGTGTTTCTTTCTGGGTGGGTTCAAGCACTCTGCTAAATTGGGGTGGTGGGCAGTTTTGAGTCCGTGTGGCAGGGAAGCAGGGAGGGCGGGAGTTCGGGGCATGAGGGGGTTAATAAGGTTTGAGGGTTTACATTGTTTGACTCTACTGTTTACACTGACAATCACTATAGTCACATTATGCCGGATTTCACACACCGGGCAGACCGGTACTGATCTGAGGACACTAGACCCGTTACAGCATACGAATGTGGGCGCCCATGGGGATGGGTTTCTACCGGACAGATTACTGCCTCGTCCTATGGGGTCTGTGTTTAGGTTTACAATTTTATGATGGCAGGATCGCCACAGCCCAGTAACGTGATGGATGGTCCAGATGTGGGGCCTGTGCCGCCGTTACAAATAATGTCGTGGAATGTCAGGGGTCTGGGAGACAAGGTAAAGAGAGGGTTAGTTCTCCAGTGTATTAGAAGATTAAATTGCGACCTGGTCCTTCTTCAAGAGACACATTTAGTGGGTGCAGCTAGCAAGGCTTTAGATAGGCGAGGATACCGCATGGTAACACATTCAGACTTCACTTCGGGGTCCCGGGGGACAGGCATCTTAGTGAAGAAGGCATCACGATTCATTCAACAGACTACTAAGATTGATGGTCATGGCCGCTTTGCTGCAGTCTGTGGGCAGTGGGAGGGGATATCCGTTAATGTGGTATCTGTGCACATCCCACCAGCACTACATGCATCGGCACTTCCGGAAATGGGAAAGTTCCTTCTGGAGCTCCTGGACGGAGACCTAGTGGTGGGAGGAAACTTCAACGCAATGGCTCATGTCACACAAGATAGGTTCCCAACCCGGGCGAATTCACCAGGCCCGACCAGATTCAGTGAGTTCATGGAGGCACAGGAATTGGTTGACATATGGTGGCACTTACACCCCGAGGATCGGCAATACTCTTATTATTCGGCCACACACGATTACCTGTCCCGTATTGATTATTTTCTTACACTGGGGGGTGGCCGACTCACGATCACTGATGTACAGATAAGACCCCGGGGTATATCAGATCATTCCCCCTTGACCATGACCATGTCCTGTACAGGTATAGCACGTAGGAGAATCTACCCAATCTACCCTGTATATCTCAAAATTCCTCACGTCCGTAAAGACTTAAAAAAGGCGACTAAACACTACTTTAATGAAAATGCGGGCTCAGTGTCCTCCCCAACGACCCTGTGGGAAGCATATAAGACAGTGCTGAGAGGGCAGGCGATTGCGACGATCACGAGACATAAACGGACACAGAAACAAGACCTGCTAGCACTAGAACTAAAATTGGAACAAGCTAATGCGGCCCATATGGCACTCCCATCGGAGGACACACGCCACTCACTCTACCTCTGTCAACAGCAACATGACGATCTTCTCAGACGACGAACAATAGAAAATATTGAGACGACTGCGCATAGGGTTTATGATATAGGCGACAAAGCCAACAAGCTATTGGCCTGGCTAGATAAAAAAAGTGAAGGCAACAGACACATTTTACAACTGCAGGATCTGGAAGGGACATATCATACACGCCTCTCTGAGATCATAGACATTTTAGCTGACCACTTCCAAGCAGTCTGTACTCCAGGAGAGGTGGTCACGGCTGAGGCGGCAGTGTCGGCGCTTCAAGATATGCAGATCGAAACTCTATCACCGGAGGCAGTGCCCGAACTGGAGGCAGACCTAACGGAGGAGGAGCTCCGAACGGCAATTGGTGCGCTGCACACGGGTAAGGCGCTGGGCCCTAACGGGATTCCGATTGAGTGGTTCCAAACAGTATCGGACACCCTGAGCTCACCACTGTTAGCCATGTTCGCAGAGTGTCGAGAAATGGGGGTTCTGCCCTTGAATCAACGAATGGCGACTATAGTGGCCATCCCAAAACCAGGTAAATCGCCCACAGACTGTGCGTCGTATCGCCCAATCTCGCTGCTCAACGCAGAAGCAAAAATTCTGGCAAAACTGATTGCGAATAGACTGACCCCGCACTTAAAACACCTGATCCACCCGGACCAGTCAGGCTTCATGCCACATCAAAGCACAGCATTAAACCTCCGGCGTGTGCATGGGGCACTGGCACGAGCCCATTTGCTACGGGAGCCGGCAGCCATTCTGTCACTAGATGCCAGAATGGCTTTTGATATGGTGGAGTGGCAATATTTATTCGCAGTCCTGGCCCATATGGGTTTTGGCCCCAAATTTCTCTCCTGGATTAAACTCTTATACGCAAACCCGGTTGCACATATAGCAGCCAATGGCCACATCTCCCGAGCAATCCCTCTGGCCAGAGGGACGCGTCAGGGCTGTCCATTATCCCCTCTACTGTTTGCACTGGTGTTAGAACCGCTCGCTACTGTTATTAGGACTACACCACTGTTGAAAGGACTAACGTGGGGTGACACCTGGGAAGATAGAATATCCTTATATGCTGTTGAGATGCTCATTTATTTATCTAACCCAGAGGGGGGCATCCCGATACTGTTGGCAATCTGTGATAGGCATGGTCTGACCTCCGGATACACTATCAACTGGACAAAGTCAGACCTCTACGTGCTGAAAGGTCCGGTGCCGCTCCTCCCCGACAATTGCCCGTTGGTGATAGCCGATACATCATTTAAATATCTGGGCATACACGTAACTGGTGACGCGGGTGTGTTTTACGATCAGAAATTGGCACCCCCGCGCACACGACTGAAGGCGGATGTACGTCACTGGAATGCCCTGCCCCTCACTCTGCTGGGGCGCGCGGCATTGTTTAAGATGATGGCACTCCCGCGCCTCTTCTATGTGCTAGAGAACAACCCGGATCTGATCTCGCCTTCCTATTTCCGAAAAGTGACGGCAGTAATGACCGATCTATTATGGGGAGAACGTCTGCCCAGAATAGCGCATATTAAACTCAATCGTGGGTGGTATGACGGAGGGATAGCTTTGCCGAACATGCAGCTTTACTATTGGGCGTCACAGCTCAAAGTCATTATTCAATGGATCCACGCCCCACATGATGACCCGGCATATCTAGCAGATAGAGCGCAATTGGGAACACATAGTTTACTGGCCCCACTGTATAATCCAAGCCTACTGAAGCGATTGCTCGGTCCCACCAAACACACAGTAACAATATGGTATAGGGCGCTGACACGGCTTAAATGGAGGGGAGTCATAACCAAGCTTACTCCACTATGGGACACTAAACAGCTAGGCTGTCTTAGATCCAGTAAAGGTTTTACCCAATGGGATACTATTGGAATCTCGACTGTGGGGGACCTATGGACCACTACTAGGATGATCCCTTTCCCACACCTGCAGCAACAATATGCATTAGGCCCCACTGAAACTTATAGATACATACAAATTAGACACGCACTAATGGCAGTAATTGAGCCAGGGTCCACTGTTCCAGAGTCCTCACCTTTGGAAGACCGACTTCTCACAGACTTTATGCAAACACGAGCTACCTCGCTTACATACCGCAAGTTACTGAACAATCTCCCGGATCCCTTACAATGGTTGAAAGAGAAGTGGGAAGCTGAGCTAGGTGCAATGGACGAGACAGATTGGAATGCCGCGCTAGCATCACCAAGGGAGGCGGGGGTTTCAGCCCGGTTTAGGCTCATACAACTTAAAATACTGCATAGAGTATATTACACCAGGACCTCTCTGCACAAAATGCACAGGTGGAAACCCCGTATTGTCTCAGGTGGTGTGGGGAGGAAGGGGCACTACTGCACACGCTTTGGGAATGTCCGCCCATCTCGAGTTATTGGCAGCAGGTCATGCGCACCATTTCCCAGACTCTTGACACTTCCTTGACACCGGAACCACGTATGTGCTTGCTGAATGTGTGGGAGGGGACTGACCTGACACACCGGCAACAACAATGGGTTACTATTGGGACTATGGTGGCCAAACGCGACACTGCACAGAGATGGGGAGTGGCAGAAACACCTACTCTAGCACTGTGGTGTAGGACGATGGATAGATTTATGCTAACCGAATGCACAGTGTATAAAATGAGAGCCAACCCCCACAGGTGGAACAAGGTTTGGGAAGCATGGAACAGATATAGGGGGGATTTGTGTGAGCCACTGCCGGAAGAAGAGGACGACAGCTCAGAAGATGATGATGAGTTGGATGAATGAGACAGGGAGAAATGTGTAGATGAGTGCAGTAGGATGGGAATCGACTGATGGGGGCTTCACTTAGTTTGGTGCTCAGAGAGGGAGAGGTAGTAGCCTGGGAACCTGGAACCGGCAAACAACACTGAACTCAACTGTAATGATTCACCGTGACTATACATTATGCAGGAGTCTATTATTTTTGTTCTTGTTAAATTTAAAACAAAAAATAACATAAAAGTAAGATGACATGTATTCTATCACTATATCCTTATTGCATTTTGCACTATACCAAACATTTGCTGCCGGACCGGAAGGTTGTCGGCTGAATAGCTGTGTAACAGTACAGAAATGTGATTGAATGTGAAACGATTTCCTGTGATGCGATGTACTGACATTGTAATGATGGCAAACTTCAATAAAATCTTACACCAAAAAAAAAAAAGTGATAAGAGAAGGGTAGTATAGAGGCAGTAGAGGGCGAAGAAGGAAGAGTAAGGAAGAGCAAGAGACTCCCCCATAGTAATCTTTGAAAGCGCCTTCTATTCTGACTATACTCCGACTATACTCCACCTACCCCTACTATCCACCCTAACAAATAAAGAATAATAACTAATATTTTCACCCTTTTTTTCTTTTTTTTTCCATTCTTCTTATTTATTGTTTTCCGTTTTGTTTTACTTTATGATAGACTTTCCAATCTAACTTCATGAATTGCAAAAGGAAAAGAGCTTATGCGCTTATAAGCCTATGTTTATTTTAACCAGAGGGTCCTTTATCCTTCCCCAGGGTCAGCAATAGCTCATCTGCCACCTGAACGTAACGAATATTTAAAATCTTATTTTTGTACATTATTTTCAGCATGGCAGGAAAACCTAGTTGAACTGTTGCACCCAAATTCCTAAATGCATCCATCCTCCTGCCGAACTCCCACTGCTTCTCCAAAGTGGCCCTTGATCGATCAGACCTTATTTGGAAACTAAACACTTTCCCCGGATGGATGTGTTCCTTAAGAGAGTATGTATAAAAATTCAAGAGAATTTTTCTTGGTTTAGACGTTTGAGGGTTCCGCCTAAAAGGGACTCTGTGGATCCGCTGAATATCCGCAGACAACTCTTCCATAGATTGGTCCAAGCACATTGCCTCTTTTGAGAGGGAAATTACAAAATGTTTAATGTCTGAGCCCTCACTGCCCTCTGGGACATTACGGATGCGTATATTACTGCGCCTGGCGTTATTCTCCAGCGTCTCCATCCTCTCAGCCAGAGTAAGGGCTTCCTTTTTAAGCTTTATTATGTCTTCTTTGGCGTGATCCAAGTATATAGATAACTCAGACACTGTATCCTCCAGGGCTTCTGTTCTTGAGGTTAAACCGTCGATCTTATTATCCAGTGATTCGCAAAAGTTTCTGATCTCTCTCTGATTGGCCGTAGACTCCTCAAATCCTTTTTTATTTCCGAAGAGAGAGTGGCAAACATCAATTGCAAGGAAGCTACCGTAACACAGGTGAAGGCAATATCACTGCCCTCTACGCCGGTAATAGGGGAGATGATGATAGCCCCTTGCTCAGTTTCAACGTGCGCCTCCTGTGCCCCTTGCAACGCTTGTACCTCTTGCACTACTTCCTTCTGATCATTGAACTCTACCTCAGCATCAGCAACAGCGTCAGCATAAGCGTCACCCCTAGTAGAAACACCCACCTCATTGCCACTGGGCTCACCAGATGGAGAAGTGGATAATGTAGGTAATGAAGACTGAGGGGTTGCCCGTGAAGCTAGGTGCTGGTGGGTCTTATCCAAGGTGGGAGTTAAGGATGCTTCTCTTCATTCCGCCACAGCGGGGTCTACCCGTACTGCTTCCATAGATTGAGTTACTGGCAAGCTAGAAGGTAGCGAGAGGGGGATATCTAGTTGAGCAAGTGCGATGGGAGAATTCATGTGGCCCAATATGGGAGGGGTGCGCTCTTCAGTAAGATTCAATACCTGTGGCACAACCTTGAAGTATGAGAATAGCGAGGGCGTAATTTTTTAACCTGGGTTAAGCACTGATTTAAGCTTTTTCACAGCCTTGTTACTTTAATTAATTAATTAATTGCGTGTTTGTATAGCGCTAGAATCACTCCCGGGGGAGTATCTCCGCGCTTCGACCGCTGCGAAACCCTTCCTGGCTTCCCTGAGAGATGGTCCCTTAACGGGTATCTCCAGGGTGAGACCAGGCATCCCCGGCGGTCTGGTGGGGCCGTTAGTGAAGATGAGGCAAGCTAGTGCCCAAAGTTGCCGAGTGTGATCGCTGATCAGAGTGGGCACCGAGGCGAGAGAATTATCGAGTCCGCTGACCCTGGTCCAGAAACCTGCCACGCCGGGAATCGAACCCTGGTCCCGGGCCGTCCTCTGCTCTCGGGTCTGCCGCCTCTAACCAGTGAGCCACACTACTTCACTATTTCCCTTTGCCCGTTTTGTTTTAACCTCTGTGGATAAAAATGACGAGGGTTTTGGCAGGTTTTTTCCTTTATTTAAGGAAGCCTCCGGGATCACAATACTGTGGAGATAGGGGCAGTAACCCCAACTGAGGCTTTTTTCCTTTATTTAAGGAAGCCTCCGGGATCACAATACTGTGGAGATAGGGGCAGTAACCCCAACTGAGGCTATGTTCAAGTTGTGTGGTTTCACTGCACCTCTTACTTCTTTCTTTTTGTTTCCGCGCTTACCTTTGCGTTGAGATGCCTGGCCAGACGTGAATGCAGTACTCGGTATAGATAGGTCTGACAGCAATGCTGGGGTCGCACTCACCGCACTCTCCCCCACTACACATGCACCTGTGCCTCACCAGCACTTACCGCTATCTTACCCCCCTTCCCCGATGCCACTGCCACAGCAGTCGCTGCCACGGCCTCCGACGCCTCCGTAGCAGCTGACTCACCCACACCGTCCCGGCGAGCAGAGGAACCAGCACAGGAGACCCACGAAAGACTCCGGAGCTTTCTGTCGCGCCGGAGCTCCAGGGCGGCCAAGGACTACAGCCACAGAACCAGCGGGGCTGATGGCGATGTCGGGGGACTGGCTGCCGAGCGCAGACGTTGCACCTCGACCAAAGGAAAACACATGAAGAGTGAGAGTGGAGAAAGACGGCCGTCCTGATGTGAAAAGGTCGACAGACCGCTGAACGCGAAGCCAAATTACAGGTTTTCTTTCTTCTAAAAATTTTTCATAATGTTCATAGTTCTGGTGAACCTTCCTTCCTTACTCTGATCACAGAAAAACGTTTTCTAAAGCATTTTCTGCACAATGATGCGGCCTCTAGCAGGAGCTCGGAACGGAGCACCATGACACCCTAACCTGCTGCCGCCATGTTTCTCCCCGAGTTATTAATTTACACAGGGCCTGTAATGGTTCTACTGCAAATTTGTCCTGCCACCAGCAAGGTTTAACGGCCGCTGTGATTAATCCAACATTTGGCCTACTTTCGAATGGAAGTTACCTCAAGTTGAATAAGCACAGCTGTTGTGGCATGTTGCCAGGCATCCCATATCTACTAACTGTTACTTCCAGGGTCACTTGCTGTATGTAAGGTTTGTTTCCCCAAATAGACACAGTCAGGGAGTCTCCTTTATGGCCTTCACTGAACATCTCTTCTATACGAATTGATATTTTAAGCAGAATGACAAATAAAAAAGAGGATAGAAATAAGTAACAGTAAAATTTGTGTTTAGGCAGTGCCTCCCCCCTAACTCAGAGTACAGATCAGTCTCTTGAGGGAGATGACCTTAATCCTGAAGAAGGAACTGTCCCAAATCAGGTTGAGGTCTTGGCGACAGGGGGCCCTTCCAGGGCAGAGCTGAGCCAGAAGCCGCTGAGCGGCCCTTCTCATGAACCGCTCAGACAGCAAGCTGCTGCTGAGGCTGCTGGGAATGCTAGTGGTACCCATAGGATCTATTGGGATGATCGACTCCTGTATTCAGAGAGTAGAGACCCAAAGCCTGGTGCAGCCAGGAGGTTGGTTAGACCACTGAGGTTTAGGGGCTTCCTATTAACACTAACCTATGATATTCCCTTAGCAGGTCACCGGGCCAAAACAAGACTTGGGACAGGATTGTCCCTCACTTTCATTGGCCCCACATGTCTGAAGGCACCAAGGAGTTTTGTTGCTACTGTGTCACCTGTCAGGCCAGTGGTAAGGCAGGTGTTAGTACAAAGGCCCCCCTGATACCACTACCTGTGGTGGGAGTTTCCTTTGAAAGAGTGGGTATTGATATAGTTGGTCCCATGAATACTCAGACAGCATTTGGGCACAGGTTTATACTCGTGGTGGTGGACCATGCCACCAGGGACTCAGAAGCCATTCCATTTAGGACCACCACAGCTCCTGTGGTGGCAGGGGCCCTGTTGGAAGTGTTCCCAAGTGTGGGCATTCCTAAGGAGGTAGTTTCAGACAGAGGAATTAACTTCATGTCTAGTTACTTGACTGCAAGGTGGAAGGAGGCTGGAGTCTAAGCATGGGCGGAAAATCCGTTACGCTCGCGGATTTTCGGGAAATCCGCAATCCGCGAGATTTGCGAATTTCCCGCAAAATCCGCAAATTCGCACGCAGCGGATTTTTTTGGCGGCGCGCGGCGTTGGTGATACAATTTTTGCGGCGCGCGGCGTTTATCATCGTTTGCCGAGTTGTTTTTTTCGATAGTTTGCGAGTGCTGCGCCATTTTGGATCTTGCTGTGTGATCCCGCGGGAATTGGCGAGCGCGATTACGTCATCGCGGCTTGCCAGCGATAGTTTGTCAACGCGAGTACGGCGAGATCACGTCTCGCGGTACTTCGCAATTGCGAGATTTGAGATGCGGCGAGCGAAAATATAAATTTGCAATTCTGCACAAGAAATCCACCAGCAAGCAGCATAAACCTTCTAGAAATGATGATTTTTATCTGAATACCTCCTTAGTTTGACATTTGCCTGCACTTTTTTAGCGAGGAGTCCATTTTGGGGAGGGGGGCAGGGGGGTGGGAGGAAGGAAGTGCCCCACAGTCTTCAACTTCCTGTTCCTGTTCAGCAGGCTCCTCCCAGTGCTTTGTCCATCTCCTGGTCACTTTTCATTTGGGTCTGGAGCTGGAAGCATTACTTTTTGTGGATGCTGCTGGATATTTGGATTTGAGGCCTTTTTGACTTTCTTTGGATCACTGTTGGATTAGAAATTTTACAAGTAAGTTTGTTTGGGGCATTACAGTTGCTGCAATTAAAATTTTGGAATTTTTGATTTTTGGGCTGTTTTGGGGCCTTTTGCCCAGGGGTACTCAGTGGTGGGTGGACTAAGTCTTTCTGTGGGGTGTCTTGAATTTAAACATCATGGAGGGGCTGGATGGCTTGGGATTGTGCTTATTTTTCAGTGATTTTCGTTTTTTTGGGCTGTACTTGTGGCCTTTTCACCAGGGGTAGTGAGTGTTGCATGGGCCTAGTCTTTCTGTGGGGTGTCTTGAATTTAAACATCATGGAGGGCATGGATGGAATGGGATTGTGCTGATTTTTCTGTGTTTTTCGATTTTTGACCTGTTGTTGGGGCCTTGACCAGGGGTAGTGAGTGGTGCATGGGCCTAGTCTTTCTGTGGGCTGTCTTGAACTTTAACATCATGGAGGGCATGGATGGAATGGGATTGTGCTGATTTTGCAGTGTTTTTCGATTTTTGGGGGTGTTCATGGGGAGGGACATGCCATGTGGCTGGTGGCCATTTTGAGTGCAGCTACAGGCACTGGCCATGTGCTAGCAGGCAAGTGGCCATTTTGAATGCAGGCTTTGTTGTTAGGCCTCCAACCATTTTGCCTACTTTTCAACCTTTATTTATGCCCAGGGGTAGGGAGTCTTGCATGGGCCTAGTCTTTCTGTGGGTTGTCTTGAATTTAAACATCATGGAGGCCATGGATGGAATGGGATTGTGCTGATTTTGCAGTGTTTTTCGATTTTTGGGGGTGTTCATGGGGAGGGACATGCCATGTGGCTGGTGGCCATTTTGAGTGCAGCTACAGGCACGGGCCATGTGCTGGCACTGGCAGGCAAGTGGCCATTTTGAATGCAGGCTTTGTTGTTAGGCCTCCAACCATTTTGCCTACTTTTCAACCTTTATTTATGCCCAGGGGTAGTGAGTCTTGCATGGGCCTAGTCTTTCTGTGGGTTGTCTTGAATTTAAACATCATGGAGGCCATGGATGGAATGGGATTGTGCAGATTTTTCAGTGATTTTCGTTTTTTGGGCCTGTACTTGTGGCCTTTTCACCAGGGGTATTTGAGTCTAGCATGGGCCTAGTCTTTCTGTGGGCTGTCTTGAACTTAAACATCATGGAGGGCATGGATGGAATGGGATTGTGCTGATTTTTCTGTGTTTTTCGATTTTTGACCTGTTGTTGGGGCATTGACCAGGGGTAGTGAGTGGTGCATGGGCCTAGTCTTTCTGTGGGGTGTCTTGAATTTAAACATCATGGAGGGCATGGATGGAATGGGATTGTGCTGATTTTGCAGTGTTTTTCGATTTTTGGGGGTGTTCATGGGGACAGGCCATGTGGGTGGGGGCCATTTTGAGTGCTGGTACAGGCAGGCCCTGGCCATGTGCTAGGAGGCAAGTGGCCATTTTGAATGCAGGCTTTGTTGTTAGGCCTCCAACCATTTTGCCTACTTTTCAACCTTTATTTATGCCCAGGGGTAGTGAGTCTTGCATGGGCCTAGTCTTTCTGTGGGTTGTCTTGAATTTAAACATTATGGAGGGCATGGATGGATTGGGATTGTGCTGATTTTGCAGTGTTTTTCGATTTTTTTGTGCTCTATAACTGAACTGATGTTCCTCTGTCTTCCATTTTTTTTAGGTGCACAAGACTCAAGAGAACCACCAGTGCCAGGAAGAAGTCCTGCAGCGGTGTGTGTGTGCAGCATAACGTCACGCGACGTCACGTCTGGCCTCAGACAACTCTACAATTCGTGCAACTGCGGCCTGCTGTCTGACCTGCTCTGAAGAAGATGGCCCCGCCCCCAAAGAAAGTTCTCCGTAGCTCCTCTAGCAAGAAAGTTGCTAGTAAGGAGCAGAAGAAGCAAGTTACCAAGGAGGCTGGTGTGCCACCCGCCACGTTTTTTGGGAGCAAAAAAAAAAGTACGCCTGCAGCAGCAGGATCTGCTGGGGACCAAGCTGGGAGCAGCACCCCTGCTCCATTGGGTTCAGTGCCTCCACCACCACGCCAACTTAAGTCAAAGCCCTTGAGTGCTTCAGAGGCAGTCAGTGTACTTCTCCAATCACCATCGACCAGTGATGTTGGCTCATCGCAAGAAAGTAGCAGCAATGTCCCTGAATCAACACAGGTTGTTGTAACTCATCTGACAAGTGTTGAACAACCACAGCCGCAACAACAACACCATGTGCAAGTACACGCCCAAGTACATGTGGAAGGAGAGGCAGCAAAAGGAGATGCGCAAGCAAAGGTGCATGGAGGTTCACAAGTGCCCACAATAGTTGTTCCTCCCGAAGTAGGGGCACATCAGGAAATCGACAATGAAGCCGAGGTATCATTGGAAGCCACTCCTCCTGATGATCATTCATTGTCTTCCACATCCCTAGCAAGGAAAAGATCAAGGGGGGTGTCTACATCTTCTTCAAGCCCACCTCGTTCTGATGCAAGTGATCTGTCTTGGGAACCACAACTGCGGTCTGACAGTGAGGCACACCATGATCTGACACCGGTACCTAAGCGTAAAAGGAAGGTCGTCCAAAAACTCAAACCTATGGAGTGTGATGAGGCTCAACAAGAAGTGACAGATACTGCTGGTGATGAAGCCTCTCACGATGACGACGAGCCAGTCATCACAAAGGTCACTGCAGCCCCACCGGGCATGCAGCAAAGAGACATTTTGACCCTATCCCGAGAAGCTGCTGAGCGTTATGATGATGTCGGCGAGGAGGCAATGGAAATGGAATCATTAGATTTGGAGTTAAGTAGTACACCAAAACCTACCGCTTCCATATTTCTTCCTCGCAAGAAGGTACCCACCTCGTCCTCGACCTCAATTCGTGGTGGTGAAAGTGCAAAACGTACTGAAGTTCGGCAATCCACATCCTCCACTTCATCTGGCATTAGCAGCAGGACCACCACCACCAGTATCGCTGCCTCCTCCGGCCCCCGAAGACATTTCAAGTCTCCAGTTTGGGACTTCTTAAGTGTTTGCCCAAAAAAGGAAAACGTAGCCATTTGTAGCCTTTGTAAGCTTCGATTTAGTCGTGGTAAGCTTGGTTCTAACTATGGTACCGGAGGCCAGAGAGGTCATCTTGAGAGAGCGCACCCTGTCCAATGGTTTCCGCACCTAGAGGCGGTCAAGAAAGCCGGAATTGCACGTAATGAAAACGTTGATTTTTCATCTGCTGATGACGAGGAGGTAGAAGACGATTCAAACACTTCACTTACACCCAGTTCCCATGTCAGCAGCACACCCCATGGGAGCCACACTAAGAGTGTGGGAGAGAGTGAGACATCAATGCGGAAAAGTTCATCAGCGAGCGTAACTGGGTCGAAGAGATCATCATCATCCCGTAAATCCTTGGTCCAGGGCAACATTAAAAAGATGTTGTTTACAGAAGCGCAATATGAACGCAACCACCCAATGACCCGTCTGTATAACACTAAGCTGGCTAAAATGCTAGCTCTGGACCTTCTCCCTTTTTCTTTTGTAGAAGGGGTTGGTTTTCTAGAATTAGTGACAGCGCTCTGCCCTAAATGGAAGGTTCCTAGCCGGTTCTATTTTGCCCGAGTTGCGGTTCCAGCACTACATGAAGATGTTCTGAAGGTGATTGGGGCAGCTTTGCAGAAGAGTGCTGTTCACACTATACATCTGACAACAGACATGTGGACCAGTGGCGCAGGCGCTGATTACATGTGCATCACTGCACACTGGGTCTCTTTTTCAGGGGCTAAAGCAAAGCTAAACGCAGGTGTTGACACGAACATTGTTTTTAAAGGTGCTCGGAAACATGCAACACTAGCCATGTTTGGTTTGGAGAAACGTCACACAGCAGAAAACATTTTGGATGTCTTTAACACAAAGGTCCTTAACTGGCTGTCCCCACTAAAACTCAAGGTTGGTTATGTTTCCACGGACAATGGCGCCAATATAGTTAAGGCCATGAGGGACGGTTACTATTTCAGAGTGCCGTGTTTGGCGCACTGTATAAAGTAACCTGGTTGTCCAAAAATTCTTGGGTAATGAAGGCAGTGCAGCGTACAGTGTATTGGACACCTGCCGAAAAATGTGCAAGCATTTCAGCCATTCTTTTAAGGCCCGGAAGCAGCTGAGGAGCCTGCTATATCAACATCAAATGCCAGTGAAAGCACTCATCCAGGAGGTGGTAACACGTTGGAACTCAACCTTCTACATGCTTGAGCGTCTGTATGAGCAGTATACGGAACTCGATCAATATTTCCTTAAAGAGGGTGCAGAGGAGCTGAGGATGGGTGGGCCGCAATGGAACATAGTTGAAAGCCTGACACGCATGCTTCGTCCTTTTGAGTTCTTCACGCATGCAGTCATCAAGGAGGACTCTAATTTGGGAAAAGCTATCCCATTGTTGTACATGCTGGAGGACCAACTGAAGGAGGTGTGTTCTGTGTTTGGAAAAGATAAAAACCAAGACTCTTTGCTTCTGGCTGAGCAATTATTAGAGCTCCTACAAGGTGATGAACGTCTTAAAAAGATCCACTCGGAACAGCATTACATTTGTGCTACTATTCTGGATCCACGCTACAAAAAGGCGCTGGCAGGCCAAGCATTCTTTCCTTTTGATGATGAACATGTTCCAAAGTACAAACGTTGGCTAGCCTTGTCAGCCAAGAAGTTTGAAACAGAACGGCTGGAAATTGAAGGAAATGGCAGTACATCAGCAGGCCATCCCCAGTCAAAACAATCCACTTCTGCACCTGTGGCTGTGGCACAAGTGACCTCTCAGCCGTTAAAGACACCGGCAACCGGATCATCTGCACGAAAGACAACAGAAACATTGGAGGCTGAAGAGGATTGGCTAGCTCTGCGTGGGTTTGGTTCTCAAAATGTCAGAGGCACAGTAAGAGCTAAGCAAAGTGGAGGAACCTTGGATGAGGACCTTGAGTCGATGGTGAAGGACTATCTGAATGACTCAACTGAGGTCTATGTTAATTCTGACCCATTGGCGTATTGGCATGGGAAAAAAGAATTGTGGCCACAGCTCACCAACCTGGCTTTAAACTACTTGTCTTGCCCACTCGCAAGTGTGTCTTCTGAACGGGTTTTCAGTGCGGCTGGTGGGATTGTAACTCCCAAACGGAGCCGCCTCTCGCCCAAAAATGTGGAGAGGTTAACAATGATCAAGATGAATCAGCACCTCATACCACCAGATTTCAGAGTACGAGAGAGCGTGCCGGATGAAGAGGAGGTGGGCAGCAACATAGATGAGGGAATTTCTACTCTGTCAGGTGACACTGAGCTCACCCTGCCTGAATTCGCAGAGTATGAGGACGAAGCCTTATTCTTATTCCTGGACCGTGATACCGAGCCCTGAAAATGAGACAACGAATCAATAACTTTCTTTTTCATCCTTATTCACTTTTATTCCTTTGTGTCTGTCTTTCTTTGTTGTGCACAGTTAATATAATTCAAACTTTAATCAGATAATCACAAAAACAAGCCCATCAGCAGAACTGTCTTCACTTGTTTGCTAATTGATTTGAAGGTGCCGCAGTCTGCATTCCTCAGGTTCACAAGTTCAGAAGAACATGCTCCTCTATCCTCCTCCTCCAGACTCCTATTTCCATCAAAGCAGAGGGCTGGTTTACGCCCAATGAAGAAAGACTCAGCACTTGTGGGGGTGTTGTTCTACCTCTTTGCAGGTGAGTTGACGGGTCTGGGGCCATTGCTGGGAAGCACTAAAAGTGGTTTGGACCAAATCCGAGGCGGAAAATTTTTTGTGTTTTTGATGACTTGCTTGCCTTTGAGGTGCTCTTAGGGGGGGTTCCGTCTGTTTGTGGGTGAGTTTCGTGGTCTGGGAGCATTGCTGGGACACTCTAATCTTGATTGCATTTGCTTTTCAGGAAATCCGTCGTGCCAACCCCGACTTATGGCCTAGCTACGCAGCGCGTTTGGACCGAAGGCCCAGAAATATTGCAAGTATGAGATTTTGCTTTTGGCCTGTTTGGGGGTGTTATGCTTCTTGGCGGGTGGGTTGCCGGGTCTTGGGGCATTCCTGGGAAGGTCTAATACCGGGTAGAAGTGGTTGGGACAAAATCCAGGCCGATTTTTTTTTGGGCTATTTCTGACATTTTGCTCTATGTAGCGTTTTCGGGGGCCTGTTTGGGGGGCTTCCTGGTGTTTGTGGGTGAGTTTCGTGGTCTGGGAGCACTGCTGGGACACTCTAATCTTGATTGCATTTGCTTTTTAGGAAATCCGTCGTGGCAACCCCGACTTATGGCCTAGCTACGCAGCGCGTTTGGACCGAAGGCCCAGAAATATTGCAAGTATGAGATTTTGCTTTTGGCCTGTTTGGGGGTGTTATGCTTCTTGGCGGGTGGGTTGCCGGGTCTTGGGGCATTCCTGGGAAGGTCTAATACCGGGTAGAAGTGGTTGGGACAAAATCCAGGCCGATTTTTTTTTTGGCTATTTCTGACATTTTGCTCTATGTAGCGTTTTCGGGGGCCTGTTTGGGGGGGCTTCCTGGTGTTTGTGGGTGAGTTTCGTGGTCAAGGAGCACTGCTGGCTATATATACTTTACTTTGCAAGAGGTTTGAAGCAAATCCATGGTGGCAGAGGGGACTTAGGGCCTAGCTGCAGAGCGCGCGCGGAGTGATTTGGGAAATTTGTGAAAAATTGACTAAGTCCCCATTTTTGTACTTTTGCTCTTTGGCTGTTTGGGGGTCTTCTACTCGTTTTCTCCTGGGTTGACGGCTCTGGGGCCATTGCTGGGAAGCTCTAATACCGGATAAAAGTGTTTTGGACCAAATCCCAGGCGGAATTTTTTTTGTGTTTTTGATGACTTGCTTGCCTTTGAGGTGCTCTTAGGGGGGGTTCCGTCTGTTTGTGGGTGAGTTTCGTGGTCTGGGAGCATTGCTGGGACACTCTAATCTTGATTGCATTTGCTTTTCAGGAAATCCGTCGTGCCAACCCCGACTTATGGCCTAGCTACGCAGCGCGTTTGGACCGAAGGCCCAGAAATATTGCAAGTATGAGATTTTGCTTTTGGCCTGTTTGGGGGTGTTATGCTTCTTGGCGGGTGGGTTGCCGGGTCTTGGGGCATTCCTGGGAAGGTCTAATACCGGGTAGAAGTGGTTGGGACAAAATCCAGGCCGATTTTTTTTTTGGCTATTTCTGACATTTTGCTCTATGTAGCGTTTTCGGGGGCCTGTTTGGGGGGCTTCCTGGTGTTTGTGGGTGAGTTTCGTGGTCTGGGAGCACTGCTGGCTATATATACTTTACTTTGCAAGAGGTTTGAAGCAAATCCATGGTGGCAGAGGGGACTTAGGGCCTAGCTGCAGAGCGCGCGCTTAGTGATTTGGGAAGTTTGTGAAAAATTGACTAAGTCCCCATTTTTGTACTTTTGCTCTTTGGCTGTTTGGGGGTCTTCTACTCGTTTTCTCCTGGGTTGACGGCTCTGGGGCCATTGCTGGGAAGCTCTAATACCGGATAAAAGTGTTTTGGACCAAATCCCAGGCGGAATTTTTTTTGTGTTTTTGATGACTTGCTTGCCTTTGAGGTGCTCTTAGGGGGGGTTCCGTCTGTTTGTGGGTGAGTTTCGTGGTCTGGGAGCATTGCTGGGACACTCTAATCTTGATTGCATTTGCTTTTCAGGAAATCCGTCGTGCCAACCCCGACTTATGGCCTAGCTACGCAGCGCGTTTGGACCGAAGGCCCAGAAATATTGCAAGTATGAGATTTTGCTTTTGGCCTGTTTGGGGGTGTTATGCTTCTTGGCGGGTGGGTTGCCGGGTCTTGGGGCATTCCTGGGAAGGTCTAATACCAGGTAGAAGTGGTTGGGACAAAATCCGCGCGGAAAAGCCTTTAGTTTTGGCACTTTTTGTAACTTAGGGTTCGTTAGGGTTAGCCCTAGCAGCAGGATTGCATGTGTTTCGGGGTGTTCTAGATTTTTCCAACTGAGTTCTGGGGTCTTAGAGCACTCGTGAGAATGTGTAATTTTGGTTGCAAGTCATTTGAAGAAAGTCCATGGTGGGAAAGGGGGGATTTGGCATAGTTAAAGAAAGCCTTTGCCACTATTCTTAACTTAGGGTTCGTTAGGGTTAGCAGTATTTCTATTGCATGTGTTTGAGTGGGGGGGATTTCGAGTCTTGGAGCGATGCTGGCTATGGCTACTTTTGCTTGGTTGCTTGCAAGTGGTTTGAATGCAATCCACGGTGGGTAATGGGTAATTAGGAAGGGGGTACTTCGGCCTACTTTTACTTTCAAAGTAAGTTTTGTCACCAGTTTTCTGCTAGGCCTCGTTTTTTGAGATTTGATTGGGGGTCTTCTACATTTTTGCGACTGGCTTTAGTAAGGGTCTGGGTGGGAGCACTGCTAGGAAGATCTGATTTTGTTCTAAAACACAGTTTACAGTACACCTAGCTTGAGGGGCAAGATCAGCTACATTAATTTGCCCATACTTATTTATCCTTCAAAAGGTGACTCAGAGTACGCACTTTAAAAAATATTGTACTGTCTACTAGGAAAATCAAATTGTGACATTTTGCACTCCACAGCCTACATACCTTATATTTATTTATCAGTGGTGTTGTAATATTATATCACTTCCTGTTTTTCGTTGAATAATTACAGGCCGGGTTTCAGTCTCTGCAATGGGGAAAAAAGGATGGAGTCAGGCTTCACAGTAGCGAGCCACAATTCAGCATCAGGCAGGCAGTGGACAGGGTGTCTTCTGGTGACCAACATCGATGGACGAAGCGTCGGCTGCAATGGAGGAGTGCCGCTAATAGGAGGATTTTTTTTCTGCAGGCAACTTACTTACCACTTCCAACAGGACCACTACCACCACATAGATACAGTATCCCTTGCCTTTTTCTCTGACTGTGACTGCATTTCTTGGCTCTCTCTCGGCTTCTAAATTGATCCCTTAACACACCACTTAGTCCACTCCACTATCACATCTGCACCACACATAGTCATTTGTAAGTGCTCCTACGTAATTCGCAAGTCGCAGCACGCCCCAGGCCGTAGAGGACTGGGATGGCCCCAATGATGAAGCATGTCACCAAGGGGCAACCCTGGTGAGTGAGGGGACACCTAGAAAAAAAGCAATTTCTCCTTTTCTATCTACTATACCTTCCAGACCAACCCCACTGAGTGTTGTTGTGAATGGATTTATAGTGACCAGCAAGGCTCTCGGGTATCTGGCTACAGAGACCTTATGTTGAATATCGTTATCAATAATTTACACATAGGCCCTTTACTGTTGCATTCTTTCTTCCACAGTTGTCGAATGTACTACTTACTTTTCACTGACATGCATGCAGTAGTGCATGCACTTTCAAAGATTGATGGATAGGTTTGTACCCAAAGAATTGTTTATGTTCAATTGTTTGTCTATGCTGTGTTTTTTTTTACAGGGTGTCTTCTGGTGACCAACATCGATGGACGAAGCGTCGGCTGCAATGGAGGAGTGCCGCTAATAGGAGGATTTTTTTTCTGCAGGCAACTTACTTACCACTTCCAACAGGACCACTACAACCACATAGATACAGTATCCCTTGCCTTTTTCTCTGACTGTGACTGCATTTCTTGTCTCTCTCTCGGCTTCTAAATTGATCCCTTAACACATCACTTAGTCCACTCCACTATCACATCTGCACCACACATAGTCATTTGTAAGTGCTCCTACGTAATTCGCAAGTCGCAGCACGCCCCAGGCCGTAGAGGACTGGGATGGCCCCAATGATGAAGCATGTCACCAAGGGGCAACCCTGGTGAGTGAGGGGACACCTAGAAAAAAAGCAATTTCTCCTTTTATATCTACTATACCTTCTGTCAGGTTACGCAGCCCCTAAGCGCCTACCGTACTATGAAACTACATTTCCCATGAGTAGGCGGGAGACTTGCAGGAAGTTTATCTGGGGAACAGACGCGCTTCCTGTTGCGCGTTATTCTGGTTTCTGTTCTGCACCGGCATGAGAGCGGACGCTCTGCATGCTTTTCTATTGTGTCTCCTGTAGACTATCACCTTCCCCCCCCCCCCCCGAGGCTCAGTGGGGAGCGCTTCCGTGTTCTGTCCTTGGCGGTAGACGGACTTCACGCGTCTTCAGGTAAAGCCGCTCTAAACTCTTCGGCCGCCCGTGCGGTCAGCTGATTACTGCCTGAACGGATTGTTAAGGGAGGTTCTGTGACTGTTTTCTAACAGAATTCTACCTTTGCTGAATTCCTGTTTGGTTGAATTGTGTGTGGCGGAGCACAGTGGCGGTCTATACCACGTGTTACCGTTCACATCGGGGATCGTTTTTGTACTATTAAAACGGAGCGCGGTAGTAAGGACAACTACGCGTCTCCGTTGTATAACTGTGTATTTCAAAGGACCTCCATAACTGGGCATGTAGTGAGGTAACTACAGGCTACCCCAGTTCTCTTTGTGTAGTGCACCGTGGGGTGTGTTGTTGGCAGAATTCAGTGGTGGTCGCAACTACGTTTTTCTGTTTGACCTTCACCAAAGATTCTCTACTGGGTCATTACTTAGAGAGCGCAGTGTTGTAGTTCTTGCTTCCTACACACTACCGTTTCCCTCTTCCTTTTTGTTGGACCATACATCTTTGCTTTGACTATTTGGAACCCCCTTTGTACATTGAGTCCTCTACCATGTTTGTGGTATGTTGTGAGTAGTGGGTTTGATGTCTTAGTATAACGCGAGTGTGTTTGGTGCGACAGGAGTGTGTTCGTTAACTATATGTTTATGTGTTTCTTAGACCTTCCTCACAGATTGTGGCAGAAGGGCTATAGTATTTCCTATCCAAGGCCATGTTTTCTTGGTGCTCAGGTACTTGTCTACTTCCTTGGTTATTTAGTGAGACTATATGAGAGTAGCCTTGTATGTTAGGACAGCACTTCACTGATGCCTGTCTTGTCTTCTGTTACAGGTATCCTTTCCCTGCTGACCCTACCTTTACCCATCCCACATTTTTTATTTTAGTTTGTTATTTTTCTCCCCCGCCTAATGGCTCGAACACCCTGTGTTTACACTTCTGGGTGTTGGTGACATTTGGAGGTGGAACCATATTTGCATCGACTGGATCACGGGGAGTAAACCTGACACCTTCCAGACCAACCCCATTGAGTGTTGTTGTGAATGGATTTATAGTGACCAGCAAGGCTCTCGGGTATCTGGCTACAGAGACCTTATGTTGAATATCGTTATCAATAATTCCACACAGGCCCTGTACTGTCGCATTCTTTCTTTCCACAGTTGTCGAATGTACTACTTACTTTTCACTGACATGCATGCAGTAGTGCATGCACTTTCAAAGATTGATGGATAGGTTTGTACCCAAAGATTTGTTTATGTTCACAATTGTTTGTCTATGCTGTGCTATTTTTTCTTGTCTCCCAAAACCTTTCCCAAAAACCCCCGTACCCATCCATTTTTCAAACCCTAACCCTCTTCCCCCGGGCTGTGTGGTTTTGATTGATGTGTGACTAAATTATTATTACAGCAATAAATCCACACACTTGCTGGGGAGGATAAGGTGATAGCAACAGGCTGGTGAAGAAATCCGAGGATATATTCTTACTCTGCTTGACAAAGAACCATTGCTAATGTGAAAGAACTTCAACCGAATTAGTAGTTATACTTTACCATTTGTTAGGCTACAATGTGGCACTGTTCTACTGTACTTCTGTCACCTGCTATATTCTCAGTTGTACCGTTGAATTGCTCAGGAGGACAAACCAGATTTAATTTTCTTTTTTTTCATAGGCATGCAACTCACTGTGTCACACCGCTAGTACCACCGCTATGAGGAAATTTTATCCGACCAAGATTGCCAACCTTATTCGGTGTTTCCCGTGGAGCCAGCCCTGGGTCTAGCCCTACTTTCAATCACAAATTACAGGTAAGATAAGCGTTTGGTGGTTTGGGGGTATAATGGAGTATTAGTACGAGAGACGAGAGACTGAAGGTAGTACTACTAAAGTCCTAGGACTCTTGGATTCACTTCACTTAGTCTGTGAGAGGCACTTAGTGTTGAAAACATTTGGGCATTTACACTTAAAGGAAGAAAATGGAACTAAACTTTCAGGAAAACAGTCAACGTTAAACCCCCACCCACCAGGCAAGCAGTAAAAAACAGGTATGCTCAGATAAAGTTTGAAAAAGTATATTTATATCCCTAACAAAATAATCTCCCGCAAGACCCTCCCTAACCCCAACGATTGTCCTTCAAAAGTCCCCAAAAACCCAACTCCCAATTCCCACCCCCCAAAAGTCTCTAAAAAAGGGGCAAGGGACACTATGGGTGGATGCTGTTAACTTTTTGGGCCAGGGCATCATGCTCCTCGCGGAGCAAGGCGAGCTCCTGCTGAAGGCGGGACACCATCAGGGTAGTGCGGCGCAGGCGTGCCTTCACTGCCTTGCAGGTGCAATGCCTGTGAGAGGCAGCTGTTGGCCTTGCTGCTCGGCGGTGGCGTTTGCCTTTGGCAGCCCGGCTCAGTCTGGGTGGGCCACTGTGCTGGGTGGCAGCCCGTGGGGCTACGGAGGCCGATGCAGACGACGTTGTTGTTGTTGTCGACTGCACACTTTCCTCGTCCTCCAGGGCCACCAGCCGCCGATATTCCGCAACAGTGGCCTCGATCCTCCGTTGCCGGGCCGCTCTAGCCAGCTCCTTCCTCCTTGTTCGTTTGGAAGGAGCATCTATATGAAGAAAGAAAGACATAGTCTGTAACCAATGCTCTTTAAGATTAACTCAATCATTCAGCAGAAATTTGTGTTGCAGTACAACTAGCAACTTGCAAGCGCATTACATAACTTTTGAGGCCAGTATCTATCTAACCTCACACTTCTTCATCCTTGCTCTAACATTAGTGGGAGTTTAAGGAACAAATTCTACGAGCACTGTGGACTTCCATTGGAGTCGACTATGAAAGTACACCAGTCTTATTCTTCTTCTTATCTCTTGTTTTGGAAAATTGGTACGTTATTTTCTGCAAGCCGGCATAATGCCAGCGCAGTAAACTTGCACCCGAGAAAAAGAGACGCACGCCATGAGGAGTGACCTAGACTTGCGTTGCGTTACTGTACCCGTCCAGTACATGCAGGTGGTGAAGCTCTTACTTTTCTATTACGGGTGGCACTCAGAATACTCTGTTACAACTCAAGGGCTACTGCTTAATTAATTTAACTTTCACCCTACAGTGGAAATGAGTACTAGAAATGGAAAATTGAAGAAGATAAATAATCTGATTATCTATCACTTCACATGGGATGTTTTTGCTTATATATGGGATGACTTTAGGTGCTTTGCTTTTTATTGAGTGACCAGTGATACATCCACACATGAATGACTGAGTACTACTAAACTTATTAAGAGAGGTAGGGAGTGGCCACCGTAATAACCGGATCTATGCAGTGCTTGCAATACAAACTACTGCTACTATTTATGGTAGTATTTGGACAAAATTAAAAGTTCTTTTCCTTGCCTTTCCTACACTGGAACGGACGTGCGGGTGCAGTGTTACATGCTCTTCAAAGTTACACTTAGTTCATCCACTGACCGTCTACTCTCTCTAGATCATGGGTACTCACAAACTTTCTCTCAGGGGCTACATTTACAGTGTAGTTTGGGGCCGAGGGCCGCACTGGTGGGGGCGGAGTCAGAGGGGGCGGGGCTAAAGCAAAACGATAACTTGTGACCATGAGGTTGCACACAGGTCCCTGCAGCAGATGCCCTCATCCACTGAGCCACCAGACCCAGCATTTACATACATCTCTCTCCCTCCTGCTCTCCCTCCTGCCCTCCCTCCATCTCTCTCTCCCTCCTGCCCTCCCTCTCCCTCCACCTCTGTCATCTCACTGTGTGTGTGTCTATCTGTGTCAGCCTTCAGCCCGGGTTGAGACCGCTTCCTCAACGCGCACACACAGACAACAACACCAAAGTACTTAACAGGTCTTTAAAAGACCATTAACATATTATTGAGGCTTTGTTTGTTATAGCGCCCCTGCTTCTCCACCCTGACAATCACTGCTTGCCCGGCCCCACAGAGCAGAGGCTTTGTTCTATTTCACCTCTTTGTGGCCTTGCATCTCCACTCTGCTCTGTGGGGGCCGGGGGAGCAGTGATTGTCAGAGTGGAGATGCAGGGGCGCTAACAGGTGAAATACAAAAAAGCCTCTGCTCTGTGGGGGCCGGGGGAGAAGTGATTGTCTGCAAGGTCTGCGCACCGCCAAGGAAGGCTTGCCGGGCCACCACCGGCCCGCGGGCCGTACTATGAGTACCCCTGCTCTAGATACACATATGCTATCTAAGAGTCAGATAGTAGCATGATCCAGGTATATGGACACATACAGTTTCTGTGTCACCCACCCAGGCTGTTGTCCTTCCACCCATCATTGCTTCATCATTCACCCAGCCATGCATCTCATATTCTTGCCTTCCCAGCTAGTCTTCAATCTCAATAAGTAAGGAATATATAAGAGCTTACCTCTGGCCGCCACCACCACCGTCTCAACTCTCACAGCCGCCGCCTCCTCCCCTGAAGAATCGCCCTCCGCCTCTGTGTCGAGCACCACCACCTCCACACTGGCCCCGCCACCAGATGTTCCACCTACAAAGTACATTTAAGAATGTTAGAATAAAGCACTCACTAGTCTTTGGTCTAGGAATGAAGACATGTGAAAACAATGTAATTTGTGACTGTCTACGTTAAAGTTAAAAAAAATGTCCCTTTTTCCAGGGAAGGTTGTCTTGCTGCACTTTTTGGCACAACTGATGAAGGCTGTTTTTTTAACACGCACCATTTTTCTCCACACAGACAGAAGATGGACTTCTAACAACAAGATCAAGTTGAAACCAGGTGAGAGCTCGGCTCGACCACAAGAAATGTCTTCAATTAATCGTCAGCACTAACCACTTTTCCATTATCAGTTAAACGTTTAGTTTTATTATGACTTCATTTTAATAAATGTGTTTACTTTTAATAAAGCTTTTAAACTTAAATACAATCTGTGTTTTTTGGTCTAGACTAGAGTGACTGAGCGAAAGGTTTTGCAATTTTTGCAAGCATGAGTCCAGATAGAACACTTCAAAAGACATTATGGACAATCCCAGAGGACTGCACTAAGTTGATAGAGCTATTGCTGACTAGAATCATGGGAGTTTCGCCAACCGTGCAATCTTAGTTAGCTACACAGACAGACTAATAAGAATAATCTAGTAATACCACAGGGAGTCATAGTAAAGGCAGGATAAGAATTTAGATACAGTCTACAAGAAGAGCAAAGACAATTTTGAAAAAAGTCAAATGAGGAACGCTAGGAAAAATAGGTACTAGTCTAAAATGAAAACTTACTGGGGCCAGCAGAGGAGCCCTCGCCTGCCCGATCCTGGCCCTGTTGAACAGCATCCGCCGCCTGCTGCTCCTGTGTCCTCCTCTCGCCCCTGGGGGGAGCTGACGTACAACATGAAAGAAAGAACAGAAAACATGGATGATTGTTGCTTGTCAATGTCAACCAAATCAAACATTTCAAAAGAACAATAACAAAATATTTCCGCGAAATTATATTGATTATGGTTAGTTTTCATTTATTTGCGGACCTGTGACTTCGAAAGTCACGTAACTCACTAAACAAAGTACTGAAACGTTCACCTAGGACTGGCAGGCAGCAGTCCGCAGGCAAGACGCAAAGTGACAGACAAACTCCATTGTGATTTCAGTCAGATCAGTGACAACACTAACAGTTGCCTGCTACATTACCAGTCATTTAAATAGTCAAACTATCAATCCACCGCCACTATTTTTCTTATTGTCAGGGGTACAAAGGAAGGGGCAGATTTAAGCCCTTGCGGCTCTTTTGCGCCGTTCTTGCGTGACTTTTGTGACGCAGCAGCTAAACAAAAAAGGGCGCCATGGTGCGGCGTATAATATTATAACAACGTGACGCATTTGGGAGATGCATCCCGTTATAAAGCCCTGCGCCATCAGGGGGCGTTCCGGCGCAAGGGAGGGCATTCCTGCGCTGGAACACATCCTAATAGTGGCTGAGGGAAATCTACAAAATTTCAATCAGTCACCTTTAGGACAATGATGCGTCACACAAACCCTGCACCTGCTTGAAGCAGACGTACGGCTTGACCCAGCATTGGGGAGATAGGGTACCCCAGAGCATTGATGGAGCTGCGCCATCGTTGCGACGCAACTCCAGCAGTAAATCTTCGGTGACGTTTTGGGCCCATGGTGCGCCGCATTGCAAATACGGCGCACCATGTTTGGTGGTGGTAGCGGGCCGCACAATTAATGGCGCATCCCTGCTACTTTGCAGGGATGCGACGGTAATTGCAATTCTGCCCCTTAGGGGCATACTTACTTACGCGTTCTGGCGCATCTCCAGAGATGCGCCAGATCAAATGCGTCACGCAAAACTACCCTTGCAACACGGCAGATGTGCCTCATTTACAATGCGGCGCGCCCTGGCGCAAGGGTAGGCACTTGCGTGACGCATCTCGTCACGTAAGAGCGGCGCATCGCTGGAGTCACGTCTCCAATGCAATGCAACTCCAGTAATGCTCAGGGCCACCCAATACTTAACATGCTGTGTCAGTCCTTTCGCCTGCTTCGAGCAGACATAAGGAATTGAATTGACGTAGCAGAAGTGCCTGCGTTAAATCTTGTAGATTTCACGCAGGCAATTTTGCGAGGCGCACAGCCGCTGGACCGCCCACCCTGCGTACTAGGAACGCACCCATTGTGGTGCAGACCCATGGCTTTATAACGTGACGCATCTCCCTAGATGCATCATGCTGTAAATGACTCGCAGGGATGCGGCACGTTTACGCCGCTGTTGCGTCACGCAAGGCAACGTAAACGTGGCGCAAGGGGCTTGTAAATGTAATCTGCCCCCTAGTGTCTAGCATTACGCAGTTCTGTAAAGTACACTCATACATAATAGTTACTCAGGCCAATGAGACCACGAAATAGAAAACAAATAAGCATAGTAGCAACGCCACTGAGAAGGAGAGCAGTGCACCTGAAATGCACAGAAGATTTTGAAATATAATTTAACTACAATGTAATCGTCATCAGCGGCATTATTGGCTTGCTCCATGTAAAAAACAAATATTTGCAATACAACAACACAGAGCAGGAGAAAACATCATAGTAGTGAGTGATTAAATGGCTACTACTACTCACCAAGCCCGGGGATCTCCAAGCCGAGCTGGTCCAGCAGGTCGCGCTCGCGGTCCAGGAGGTCCGTCCAGCGATGGGTTACCTGGCTGTAGGTGCGCTGGACCCCGTAGAGGTGGGATATGGCCCAGCACACCTTCTCCCACCGCTTCCGGCGCTCCCGCATGTTGTAGCCGCCGGCCGCGATCCTGCCGCCTTCCGCGATGGTCCTGGGCAGGCGGCGCTGGACGAAGTAGACCAGCGCGCCCACTTCCTCCGGGCTGAATATCTCCCGTTGCGTCACCTGCTCCCCCCTCAATCTCCCGCATGCTGTCCTGGCACTGGGTCCAGCACTACTCCCCGCCGCCGCTGCGGCCCTCAAGTGCCTGGGCAGCTTCACGGCGCCTGGCTTGACCATGGTCTGGGCAGGTAAGGTAGGAAGAAGTAGAAAATTAAGAAAGAATAGGATAGGGAAGAAGAAAAGAAAAGAGTTTAAAAAAGTAGTTTAAAAGTAAAGAAAAATAGCAGAAAAGACAAAAATATACAGCTAGGAAAAGAGAGGGATAGATAAGAAGCAAAATCGTAAAAAAAAAACTGAAAACAAGCAAAGGATGGCAAAGATACCAAGAGGATTAAACACCATGCCCAGACACAGGAAATGAATGAAAAACAAGATGGCCGGCGCCCGTTCACGAGCGCGAAAGTAAGTTCGCGCGAGATTTTCCTCGCGATCTCGTGCGAACCTCTAGATTTCCCGCGCGATCTTGTGCGAACCTCTACTCGCAATGCGCTTACTGCGCGAGATTATACATAGCGGGCGGAAACGGAAATACGTCACGCAAACAAAATGGCCGCGCCCGTACTCGACCTTGGGGTAAATTCGCGTGTTGCGCTGCAAGCGGCTCGCGAATACTGCAAAAAAACTCGCGAAACAACAAGCCGCAAAAAAATAAAATGCTCATTCGCACGAATTGGCGGCTTCCGCGGTCGGTTTCGCACGACGCCGCGCCCCGCGAATAGCGCGAAAAAAACCGAAAAACGATTTCAGCAAAAGCAAAAGCAATGAGCAGGTGCAAAAGGTCAACCTCATGATTTGTAACGATTCTTTGTAGTGCTTCCTGAGGGGGCCCTCCAGAATTCGGTTGCCTGCTTGCAACTATTGTGTGACCCTGCTCTGACCTTAACTGTATGCCACAAAGGTCCTGATTTACAGCTAAAGGAGCAGACAAGCAGGTGCCAGGCTGGAACTTGAAATTCTTTCAGTGACACATTAATTAGACCCTAATTCATTATTGTCAGTTGGGGCAGGGCAGGTGTTGTTAATAAACTAACCCCTAATTAATTCATGTCAGTTCAAGCAGGGCAGGTGGGCTTGCTTTTCCCCCCCATCTTCTACAGTGATGATGAACCAGAGGGTGGCATTGATGTAACAGAGGGTGGCATGGGTCAAAGAGAGGGTGCCAGTGGTAAAACAGAGGGTGCTGGGAGGCTGTGATGATGAACCAGACGTAGAAACAACATAGTCGCGACCGTTGCGAGCCGACAAGTAAGTTCGCAATTGCGAACTAGTACCAAATCCTCGCGAACTGGCAGAAACAATTGCGAACACACAAAAAAAAAAATCCGCAAATTCGCGGGAATTCGCGGATTTTGCGGATTGCGAGTTCGCAAATCCGCAAAATTCGCGAACGCGAGATCCGCAAAATTCGCCCATACTTACTGGAGTCAATTACAAACTCACCACACCCTATCACCCACAATGCAACAGTTTAGTTGAGAAATTTAACAAAACCTTAAAGGGCATGATTAAAGGTCTCCCAGAAAAGCTTAGGCGCAAATGGTACATACTTTTGCCCTGCCTTTTATTTGCCAACAGGGAGTTTCCTCAAAAGGGGGTTGGTTACAGCCCTTTTGAACTTTTGTTTGGACATCCTGTTAGGGGTCCATTGTGTCTGGTGAAGGAGGGATGGGAGTTACCTCTCAACCCCCCCTAAACAGGACATAGTGGACTATGTACCTGGTCTCTGCTCCAGGATGGCAGAGTATATGAAAAAGGCAACTAAAAACCTTAAGGTTAACCAGGAATTGTAAAAAGCCTGGCATGACCAAAAGTCTGAGCTGACTGTTTTCCATCCAGGGCAGAAAGTGTGGGTGTTGGAGCCAGTGGCCCCTGCACCCCTCCAGGACAAGTAGTGCGGCCCCTATACAATTGTTGAACAGAAGGGAGAGGTTACCTAATTGGTAGACCTGGGAACTCCCAGGAGCCCCCATAGGGTGCTTCATGACAACAAACTGAAACCATATGTTGACAGGGCAGACATGGGCTTACTCATGGCTACTGATAGGGACAGGAGGAAGAGAGTGATCCACTCCCTAACCTGCTCTCACAGAACCCTGATGATGAGCCAGTGGATGGTGTAGCCTTGGCAAGCAGCCTCACTGCCCAGCAGCAAGCTGATTGAAGACAAGTGCTCAATCAGTACAGACATATGTTCACTCTGACTCCAAGTCAGACTACCTGGTGCACTCATGAAGTGGACACTGGGGACAGTCTGCCTGTTAAAAATAAGACTTACAGGCAACCTGATCATGTCTGGGACTGTATCAGGACTGAAGTCCAGAAGATGTTGGATTTGGGAGTTATTGAACCCTCAGATAGCCCTTGGGCTAGTCCAGTGGCCTTTTACCTAAACCTCATACCCAGGGTGGTAAGAGAGAGATGAGGTTTTTTGCAGACTAAAGGGGTCTCAATGCAGTCACTTTGGCCTCAGCCAAGTTTCTGAGCACATTTGATCTGACAGCTGGCTACTGGCAGATCAGACTAGCTGATGATGCAAAGCCAAAGACAACATCTTCTACCCCTAGTGGGCACTATCAATTTGTGGTGATCGCGTTTTGTTTGAAGAATGCATCTGCCACTTTTCAAAGGTTGGTGAACAAAGTCCTGACAGGACTGGAAGACTGTAGTGCAGCATATCTAGATGATATTGCTGTCTTTAGCTCCTCCTGGGAGGATCACCTGAGAAATATTTTGGAGGCCCTGCAGAAAGCAGGCCTAACTAACAGGGCTACTAAGTGCCAGATTGGGCAGAGTTAGGTGTTGTACCTGGGCCACCTTGTGAGTGGAGGTCAGGTTCAACCATTACAGAGCAAAATCCAGACCATAGTGGACTGGGTTGCTCCAACCACCCAGACTCAGGCCAGAGCTTTCTTGGGCCTGACTGGGTATTACAGAAGATTTGTCAAGGGATATGATCCATTTTGACACCCCATAATGACTTAACCTTTTCGCGGCGCGCGAATTCCGCCACGTTGCGGGTGGGGCTAGGGGGTGGGCGTGGCGCTCCCTTACTTATGACGGCTCCACGCTGTCATGAGTCACTTGTGACGTGTGCTCATAACGGCATGGAGACGCATGATCCCGCCCACTCACTAACTTGCCCGCACAGGCGGGTAATTAGTGCCGCGAGGGCAGAGCGGTAGTTGCATGATGTCTCCACGCCATCATGAGCACATGCCTCCCGTGGCTCATGACGGCGTGGAGCCGTCATCAGCACGGAAGTGGTTAACTTAAAAAAGATTGCCTAATGAAGTTCAGTGGACATTCAGATGTCAAAAGGCATTTGATGACCTGAAGCAGGCCATGTGCACTGCTCCCAATCTGCAAAGTCCTAACTACTCCAGAGAGTTAATTGTCCAAACAGATGCATCTGAGTTGGGGGTAGAGGATGTGCTGTCACATTTAAATGATGAAGATCGGGACCAGCCAGTAGCTTTTCTTAGCAGATGGCTGACCCCTAGAGAGAAACGTTGGTCAACTATTGAGAGGGAGGCCTCTGCTGTGGTTTGGGCTCTGACGAACCTGAGGCCATACTTGTTTGGCACTCACTTCACTGTTCAGACTGACATAAGCACCTCTTACGGCTAAAACAGATGAAGGGTGAAAACCCCAACATTTTTCAGCTGGTCCATTTTCCTACAGGGGTTGGACTATACAGTGGAACATAAACCTGGGAGTAACCATGCCAATGCAGATGTTTCCACTTACAACATGAAGACTCAACTGATCAAGGTTAGTTTAATGTTCCTGCGTTTGGGGGTTGGGGGTTGTGTAGGACAGAAAGATCTGCTTGTATGGTTACCCCCACTTTCTGCTGATGTTTCACTGTTTTTCGACTTTAGTAAGGCTGGGGCCCTGCTATCCAGGACCCCAGCCTAGCTTCTTCCTTTGTAAATTGATTCAATGTCCTATAGGTACAATCCAGGTTGGTTACTGGGGTACCCCTGTGAGTCCCTAGTATATTGTACACTAGGTACTAAGGGCATAGGCACCCCAAAGACCTACCAGGGGCTGCAGCATGTATTGTGCCACCCCTGGGAAGCCTTCCAAAATGACACCACAGGACTGCTAGTGCAGCCTGGGCAAGGCGGTGCATGCACCCCTTACTTAGATATAGGTTACCTATATCTACCTTAAATCACTACACATATAAATCAGTCACCCCTATGGCAGGCCATATCAATCTTAATGCAGGGTGCTGGGTTTTGTGTGAGAGAGTGTCCTTGCATGAGCAGGGCCCCTCTGCAGCCTTCGGAATCTATTCTCTGGGGTTGTTCTGTGATGCAGCCAAACCATATACTCTTAAGTGTATTATATCCTCGCAGTAAATGCTAACTTTGGAATGGTTGCACAGAAACATGTTGTATTTAGTGTCAAACACTTTGGAATCATACCCCTTGCAAGTCCTGGCGGCGGGGGTATGATTCCACCCTTCTAGAGGGAGAGACATGTATACACCGGTATCGCGGTAACAGTTTTAAAGAGCCCTGGCATCACAAAATGGATGCTGCAGCCACAGACACGAGTCTGGCCTCCTGCTGCAGGACAATTGGTTTCCTGTCAAAGGCAGATGTGACCATCCCCCAGACAGGCTTTAGTGTATTGGGGCTGGGTGTGTGCACTCCAAGAGTGCTTTGAAGTCTGCACTGCGGGCACATTTGGTGTCCCTGTGCATAGTCCAGTACAAACCGGTTGTAGGTGCTACCAGACCCTGCTCTGGCGTGAAACTGGACATTGGAAATGGGTGTAGCCACACCTCTTTCCAGGCCCTCCCATAGGGGGTCCCCAGATTATGTCCAACCCCTTCCTTGGGTATGAGAAAGGAACCCCTGGCAACAGGTCTTTAGATTATACCTGGATGAAACTCTGCTACAGAAATCCTGGAACTTCGACGTTCTATGAGACTAGATGACTGAAGAATCTCCCTTGGAGTGAAAGAGGTACTCCCATGCTTGGCAGGCACCAATGAAGCCTTTGCTGGTCTGCATCTCCGAAGCACCCGCCGATCTCCGAAGTAATTTCAACCCAGGAGGTGGATTTCCAGACTTCTCCAAGACCGACCTAAGTTCCCAGCAAATCTGAGACCTGCACCCCTCATGAGTACCGTGCAACGGGAACTCCCGGAAAGCTTGCACATTTGTACATTTGCAAGTGCACAAGCTTCTCGCCATTCCTTGAGGCTGTGCTTTGGGTTACTTGTAGTCCAACCACTATATAATAGGGGGTCCCCAGAGTTGATAGAGGATGAGCAATCGGGGAAAGTCAAGGTAGTCAATGGAATCATTTTAAAGAGGAAGCAGATAGGCTGGGGACCTGATTGGAAGTTTCCTAGCCAAACCATTTCAAAAACCATCAAAACAACAGGAAAAAAGTAGGGGCAACCATGTTTTCAGATTCCAGCTTCCTGCACTCAGCACCAGAAAAGCATCACTCAACGTCACAACAGCATCACTCAGCCCCACTTCAGCGTTACTCAGCATAACAGCATCTCTCCGCAGCACCACAAGATCACTCAGTGCCAACACAGGATCACTCAGCGCCAACAAAGACCCACTCAGCGCAACCACAGCCTTAATCAGTGTCACCACAGCATCACTCAGCACACCACAGCATCACTCATCACCACAGCATCATTGAGTGCAACCACAGCATCACTCTGCGCCATCACAGCATCACTGAGTGCCACCACAGCTTCACTAAGCACCATCACAGCATCACTCAGCACCTATACAGCATCACTCAGGGTCACCACTGCATCACTGGGTGTCACCACAGTATCAGTCGGCGCCACCTCAGCATCACTATGCAACACAACAGCATCACTCAGGGCCACCTCAATGCCGGAAAGCATCACTCATGGGCACCACAGCATCACCCAGAGTTACCACAGCATCACTCAGAGCCACGTCAATGCCAGAAAGCATCACTCAGTGATACTACAGCATGCCTTTGCACCACCACAGCATCACTGAGCGCAACCACAGCATCACTCAGGAACACCACAGCATCACTCTGCAGCACCACAGCATCACTCAGTGCCACCTCAATGCCAGAAAGCATAACTCACTTCCACCTTAGCACCACCTCTGCACCCCCTGAGCACCAGTGCAGCACCACCACTTTGGCATCCCTCTGCACCACATTAGTATCACTCAGCATCGCCTTTACAGTAGTACATCACCACCTCAGCATCGCTCAGAAAGACCTGAGTATTATTCAGTATCACCTGAGCATCACCTCTGCACCAGTCAGCACCACCACCAACACCACCAGTACCACCTCAGCATCACTCAGCTCCACCTCAGCCCACTCTCGGAATCTGGCATCTGTTGATTCTCTCTTAGCGTCTGGCCGCTGCTAGTGTTATAACAGGTACTAGTTCCAACCTTCACCCTCAAATTGTTTATGCCCCCTCACAAAAAGCTATAACCAACAACCATTGGAAAAGGCTGAAACAAGTTGCTAGCGTTGCAAGGACAAAAGAAACTGAGGACATTTTTTTTTTGTTGCAAATACTGTTTCTAATATGGTCGTTCAGTTGTACATAAAGCCTTTTTGGTCATATATAAGGTAGCAAAAATGCTTCTAAAACTTTTTTATTATAACTTTTCAGCCTGATGCACAGCCAGTCACACTTCTCTACAGCACAACTTAAAGACATTGGCAAAATAATGAGCCCTGGCTAAACACTTATAAGGCCCCAAAGGCGAGACCTACTGGCTATGCCAAGGCCAGGCAGGAAAAATAGTGGTCGAGAGGCAAGCCCAACCCTACCACTGCCTGAAAGTTCTGCCACCGGCCCTCAGCCTTGAAAGTGAGAAACTGCCATTCCGCCTTTCACTGCCGCGCTCCACCTCACCCCCCTTAGGTGTCATTGCACCTTCTTACCTGTAGGTGGCAGGCGTTTCCTCTTCCAGCTCTCCTCCTCTCCGGGGGGTGTCTGTGTGGACCCCTCGGGTCCTCTCCTCCGTACCAGGCTCGTCTGCTCTGTCCCAGCCCCCTCCCTCAGGGCCTCTCTCTTGCCCTGGCTCTCCCTCCCCAGCAGCATCCCACCCCCTGACTCCGCATCTTCTCCTCCTCTGTCTGTGTCTGTGTGAAGCCCCCTTGAGCCCCTCCTGTATCCATAACCCGGCAGGAGCCCCTCCCCACTCTCAGCCTCAGCCCCCTCTGTCGGGTCCTCTCTCTTGCCCTGGCTCTTCCTCCCTCGCAGCATCTCACCTCCTGACTCCGCATCTTCTCCTCGCTCTGAGTTTTGACAAAGCCCCAGCCCCGAGTCTCTCCTGTCTCCCTGACCCAGCAGGACCCCCTCCCCTCTCTGCCCCTCTGAGCCAGGCCCATCCACAGCCCCCGGCCTCGGTCCTGAGCTCTCCTGACCCCCAGAGTCTGGCAGGGAATTTGTTGAAGAGGAGCTGCTGCCATCGTCAGAAACCCCCGAGTCCGTGCACTTAGTCACCTCTAAAGGACCCTCTGTTCTGAGGCTGGAGTATTTGTAAGGGGGGGTCCCTGTCTCCAATTCTGTATCACACACAGGACGGGTGAACCCTCCCCCCTGACACTGCGGCTTCTCTCCGGCAGGCCTGGGGCCCTGGGGTGCCCCCTTCTCCAGGTCCGGCTCCGTCCCTCGACTCATCGCTGTTTTCGCACCCGTGAACCTCTCGGCCTCGGCCAGGGTCCGGAGCTCATGGTCTCTGGGAGAAGGGAAAGCGCCTGATCTCTGTGCTGCTGAGAAACGCCTCTGTCCTAACACCGGAGCTGTGTGCAGAACAAGCAACCCCTGCCCTCAGGTACGAGGAGCCGCACCTGCACCTGTCAGTCTACTGACACCGGAGGTGTGTGCAAAAGAACCACTCTCTGATCTTCACGGCCCTCAGGTTTGAAGAACCGCACCCGCACCTGTCAAGAACCGCCCCTGTACCCTCAGGGCCCTCAGGTACTAGGAGCCACACCCGTACCTGTCAGTCTACTGTCACCAGAGGTGTGTGCAAAAGAACCAACACTCTCTGATCTTCACGGCCCTCAGGTTTGAGGAACCGCCCCCGCACCTGTCAAGAACCGCCCCTGTGTCAGGGCCCTCCAGGCCCGGTTCTAGAGGGTGGGCCGGGCCCACCCATAACCCTTGGCCTTGGCAGTGACGTAAGCAAGGCCAGCAGAATATGGCCACTGCAAGTTAAAACGTTCTTCGAACGTTATCTTTCTTTAGGAGTTGCGTGATTGGGCCTGGGCTTGCACCCCCAATCACGCATCTCCTATTAGGCAGGTGGGTTGTGTCCCCGCCGACTCGTGCAGGTACATTAGGGGCACTGCGAAGGGGACAAAGCCTTTCGTTGGAACTGGATTTGCGGATAATTAATTCTTTTCTGCTGGTAAAGATGTGTTTGTTATGCCGTTTCGTTTTCCTGACCTTCCTGACCCCTTGTGCTGTTCGTTTACCCGATCCGGCTGTGACAGAGTTCATAAGGAGCAGGTAAGAGAATGTGTGGCTATTGTGTTTTTTTTTTTTATCTGTGAGAAAGACATACTTAGAACGCCGTGTTTATTTCATTTTCATTTACATCGTGTGTTTAAATCGTTGGTATCATTCATGAGTGTTTCTTCAAGGATGCACGACAACTAAATGTCCAAATAACCTTGGGGATTGTTGATCTTGCTGGAGAGCGTTCTTTTTTTTGGTTTGTAGTATTTAAATGCAATAGAACTGTAGTTAACGTGGATAACTCAGAGGGTTACTGCCTTTGTCACAGAGATCCTTTGATACATAGGACAGTGTGATCAAAGACGTGTATACAAACCAGAATGGTATAATTAGATTTTTTTTGTATTGCTAGTTATTTCGAATTTTCCCAGTATTTCATTATTCTAATGTTGCAATACAGAGTTTGGGCAGATATAATTTCTAATCAGTACAGCCAACCACTGGGGTATGCTTTAAATCCTGTGTTTGTGGTTCTCCAGACCCAACCCTCTTAATACACATTGCCACCAGCAGCATGGATGAGATGTGATTCCTACACATGGTAATCTTCATTAGCTTATGTGACATTCCCTATAGGCTGATTTGGATACTTTTATGAATCATTGTGTCTGCATAATGTGTGTGTGATGTACAGTACTGTGATACCCTACACTACGAGTAGCGCTATACAAGAAATAAAATGCATATGAGAGAGGGGCTATGGAGTGATGATGGGCTCTGTTGGAGGGAGGTAATGAGGGAATCCGAGGGGGCATCATGAGGGGTGGAGATACGGAGAGATGGAAGGCACTGGTGGAGGTTGTTTGTGAGGGAGTCTGATGAGGAGGTCATGGGGGAGGGGCTTTGGAGTGATGAGAGGCACTGGTGGAGGGTGGTAGGAAGGGAGTCTGAGGAGGAGATCATGAGGGGGTGTTGCTTGGAGTGATGATGGGCACTGGTGGAGGGTGGTAGGGAGGGAGTCTGAGGAGGAGGGCATGAGGGGCAATGGTGGAGGGTGGTAGGGAGGGAGTCTGAGAAGGCGGTCATGAGGGGATTGCTTTGGAGTGATGGGCACTGGAGGAGTGTGGTAGGTAGGGAGTCTGAGGAGGAGGTCATGAGGCAGAGGGGCTTTGGAGTGATGAGGGGCACTGGTGAAGGGTGGTAGGGAGGGAGTCTGAGGAGGAGGTAATGGGGAGGGGCTATGGAGTGCTGAGGGGCACTGGTGGAGGGTAGTAGGGAGGGAGTCTGAGGAGGAGGTCATGAGGGGAAGAGGCTACGGAGAGATGAAGGCCAGTGTTGGAGGATGGCAATGAGGGAATCCGAGGAGGGGGAGGTCATGGGGAGGAGCTACGGAGAGATGAGGGGCACTGGTGGAGGGTGGTAGTGGGGGAGTCTGGGAGGAGGTCATGAGGGGCACTGGTGGAGGGTGGTAGTGGGGGAGTCTGAGGAGGTGGTCATGAGGGGGGTTGCTTTGGAGTGATGGGCACTGGTGGAGGGTGGTAGGGAGGGAGTCTGAGGAGGAGGTCATGAGGCAGAGGGGCTTTGGAGTGATGAGGGGCACTGGTGAAGGGTGGTAGGGAGGAAGTCTGAGGAGGAGGTAATGGGGAGGGGCTATGGAGCGCTGAGGGGCACTGGTGGAGGGTGGTAGGGAGGGAGTCTGAGGAGGAAGTCATGAGGGGAAGAAGCTACGGAGAGATGAAGGCCAGTGTTGGAGGATGGCAATGAGGGAATCCGAGGAGGGGGAGGTCATGGGGAAGAGCTAGGGAGTGATGAGGGGCACTGGTGGAGGGTGGTAGTGGGGGAGTCTGGGAGGAGGGTGGCAATGAGGGAATCCGATGAGGTCATGGGGGAGGTGCTTTGGAGCGATGAGGGACACTGGTGGAGGGTGGCAGTGAGGGACTCAAGAGGAGGTCATTGGGGGGAGGGGTTATGGAGCGATGAGGGGCACTGGTGGAGGGTATTTGTGTGGGAGTCTGAGGAGGTGGTCATGGGGAGGGGCTTTGGAGTGATGAGGGACACTGGTGGGGGGCAGGTAGGGAGGGAGTCTGATGAGGAGGTCATGACTGAAAGGGGCTAAGGAGAGATGAAGTGCACTGTTGGAGGGTGGTAGTAAAGTTGTCTATCGAGTAAGAGGTCAGTGGTGGGACACCAATAAATACTTTTGCACCGGCGCTATAATAGACCCTGTAATGTTTTTGCTTATTTAATTAGCAGTTGGGTCATTAGGGCCACTGTGTAACATAGTTTAAAGTGTGTGCTAATTATATTTACTCTTATATTCAGGGTTTTCAGTTTGAAGGTGATTTTACAAATCTTTTTAGTGGGATTAAGAATGAAACCAGGTGGTGCCTGATATGGGGCTGGGGACCAAGGTTAGCTGTGAGTTAAGGTGCACGGTAGAGAGATTGTAGAAAATTGATGATCAGGCCTGGAAGGGAGTGTACTGCAGAGTCTGGGGTCAGATGGAGGTAATAATGAAGAGAGATTCTCTCTGAAGGCTGGCAACGAGGCAGGCTGAGTAGTGTTACTTGCCTGATACTCCCACCTCAGAAACCTCCTCTGCCCATCAAAAGGACCTTACGTGGGATCAAAACACTTTTTGAGAGTGTTAACGATTAAAAAGAGATTTGGAAAATAATGGAGGGCCCTGAATCTCCTGTTATCCCCTTCTATCACCCGCAGGAGTACAGTTTTTTTTATTTGTAGGCTACCTCCAAAAGCGACACATTGAGCCCGCAGTGGCCCACCCAAATGCGCCCTTGGCCCACCCAAACAAAAATTCCTGAAGCCGGGCCTGGGGCCCTCAGGTACGAGGAGCCGCACCCGCACCTGTCAGTCTAATGACACCGGAGGCGTGTGCAGAAGAACCGCCCCCTGTCCCTCAGGTATAGAAGGAGCACACTAGCTCACTTCATTATCTCACTTGTTCCTCTCATTGATAGCAAGAAACAGTAACACGAGCTATGAGGGAGTGAAGGGAGCTGTGAGGACATGACGAAAAGTGTGTGTGTGTGTCTGTGGGAGTGATGGGAACCCTGCTTTTTAGGTCTAATCCTACCAGACATGCAACTGCCTGTTTGCTAAAGTCATCTTTGGAACATTCTGGAATCTTCCCTGAAATGCATTCTTCCCATCACTTACCACAGATTTTATAGTTTGCAGCTCGCATGTGCTTGCTTTCTGTTTGCTGGCTTTATTTGTTTGAGGCTGTCCAGCATGTCTTTGTCCCTCCTTTGGTGCACAGTTTTTTTTCCCTAATGTGCAGCACAGCCTGTTCACTAATTCTCCTTGTATTCTTCCACAAGTGCTCACTTTCTGTAAGCAAGACTTTGAATGTTGTCTTTTATTGTCACATTTCTTGAGCGTTCCAAGACAGAGGACACATGTCAGGCTCTGTCTTCCAGGATGCAAAAACAATTGATGGACAGAATGCAGAACAATGTCATACATTCACCCCAGTTCAGAGATCCGGGCCTTAATCCATCGTTTTGTTGCTCACCATGCCATTCCAGTTTGGGCCCAGCCATATGCAAATCAGTCTTGACCCTGGGCCCAATGGGAACAGTCCAGCCCGAACGGACAGGCCAGGTCCTCCCTGGACTGGAAACAAACATCCTAGGACCGGTTTTGTGCTTTCAGCCCTCGTCTGACCCTCGCTCGGGGTGACAAATGCAAAAAGAACAACCGATAGACACAATGCAGAAGAATGTCATACATTCACCTCAGTACAACGAGCTGGGCCTAAATCCATCTTTTTTTTTTCTCACCATGCCATTCCAGTTTGGACCCAGCCATATGCAAATCAGTCTTGACCCTTTGCCTCATGGAACAGTCCACCCTGAACTGCCAAGCCAGGTCCTCCCTGGACTGGAAACAAGCATCCTAGGACCGGTTTCTGGCTTTCAGCCCTCATCACCAGGATAGCTTGATTCCAGTGGCATGGAGAGCACAGGACATACGTCTAGGCAATACCATCCCATTCGGGGTGACAAATGCAAAAAGAACAATTGATGGACAGAAAGCAAAACAATTTCATACATTCAGTGCTTTAAATGGGCCGATACTCACCGTTACTGAGTACCGGCACTTCTTCATTTTCTCCCCTTGAGTACCGGCACTTTTTTCTAGAAGAAAGAGAATACCAGTACTCATGGGGATCTGGCTTTAACCGAGGCACCGCGCTCCCTTTATCCCTCAGGTTATACTACGGCAGCACCTTTCAAGCACTGCACGGAATCAATCAATGGAGCTTGTCACCAGGACCCAGCGTGAGCTGCTTTGTAAATCAGAGCAGGGGTGTGTCTGCGGAGTCATTTGCTTATCCAAAGATCTTTCACAGTGGGCACAAAGAGGGGGCTGTACATTCTAATGAGTGGCGGTGGGAGGCACTATTCAGGACATAACAAAAGAACGTATGGGAAGGCTTTCACAGTCGCCACGCATCTGAATTGCTTTCTTGCACACTTCCACTTCTACACTCGCTGATTCCTATTTCATCGACCTTGGACAGACCTTAAGACCAATCAAAAATGTAGACATTTGCACCTGGTTCCCCAGTACAGACGTTGTCAGCTCTGGCCCTAACTCCGGTTTACAAATGTTCCAGGAGTTTTTATAAAGCGCAGACTTTACCTGAAGGTGTCAGAGCGCTTCACAATAGGAACAGTAATGATACATGAGGAGAAAATTACAAGTGAACAAATTACAAAAGCAAACGTTAAGTTACATCATGAGGCAAAAGTGAGCAAACAGAATACAAGAGGTAGCAAACGATACATTAAAGGAGGAAAAAGTGATGTGTGCAGGTTACAAAAGCATACAAAGTACAAGTAGAGGTATAATACTGCAATAAATGGCAGACACTCGAGCACAAGAACAAACGTTACTTGAGGCAATGGTGCCACTTGCGCAAGTATATAAAGCAAACAAAATGTAAGAGGTAGCAAACAGTATGTTACAAGAGAAAAGTGACGTGTGCATGTTACAAAAGAGTACCAGTACTGGACAGATGGCTCAGTGGGCTGTAGGCCGCCGGTTCGATTTAAGGCAGGCTGAAGCAGCATGTAATCCTTAGGCGGTTGATAAAATGCATGCAGATTTTGTGCATACAACCTTGGCACGGTCAAAAAGCGAACACCGCCCCTTGTTCCCCCTTAGCCCCGCCCTAAACTCCGCCCACTGCTCCTTTTGGTGAATACCTGCACTTATTTTTTTCCATTGAAAGCACTGCATACATTCACCCCAGTACAGAGATCTGGGCCTACATCCATCATTTATTTTGCTCACCATGCCGTTCCAGTTTGCACCCAGCCATATGCAAATCAGTCTTGACCCTGTGCCCAATGGTAGTTTGGTCAAGACTGATTTGCATATGGTTAGGTCTAAACTGGGGAGGTGTGGTGAACAAAAGCATGATGGATTAAACCCAGATCCTTGTGACTCACCTCAACTCTATGCCACTCCCCTCTACAACTCTGTACTCCACTTTACAACCCTGCACTCACTCTACCCCACTCCTGGCACAGCTTGTATGCCACTCATCGTCTGTTGCCTGCCACTCACCTCCTGCCACTGTCTACTACCCGTTCAACCAGCCCTTCCAGCAGATGCTAGTGTGGTGGTCCAAGGCTAGGCACCTCCGTACCCACCTTCTCTCTGCCAGGCATTTACATTGCTTGGCCCATCATCCTGTTCTGCACTTTGTTCCTGCTGCAGCAGGCTCCCAAGTTCTGGCAGGAATGGGCACTAAGAGGACAATCCAGCTGAGTTGCATCTGTGGAGTGGTGTGGCAGCTGTGCTACTGCTGCGGCCGCAGTGCGGCAAAGATGGTCAGACTAAGTTCTGGTGCGGCTCTCTCGATGAGTTACTCCACCCCATCACATACCACCTCCCCATCTCTTACATCAGTGTTCGTCTGACAACTCACGTTTGCTGCTGAGGGGCCCTGTGGCTGTTTGCTTTTTGTCCTTCAAAATATTCATCTGCTTAACCACCTGCAGCTTGAGTGTACTAGTCTCGCAACAGCAGCATGCCTAGAAAGAAACTACATAGTTTCTGCAAGACTGTAGCTGAGGGGCCAGCAGAGGGGAAGGACTCTCCCACATTTACAATCAATGCGGATGGCGAGGGCTGCAGGAAACAACAAATGGCCTCTCTCCACCTCTGCAAGCATGCCCAGTGCCCCAACGCCCCTCACGACAACCCTACTGGACTTCTCACCCATTACTTTCAAGCTTCACATGCAGCATCATGTGAAAAAGGGCAGGGATACAACATAGCAGCTTGAACAACCCCCTGGCCTCGGACTCCTATGGAATGGCTACTGAGAGCCGCAGGACTCGGTCCTGCCCAAAGCAGAATGGGGGCCTGGTTTGCGTTGACCACCCAATCCAGTCCCCCCTTAGACCCACGGCGGCACCAAGAATTGAGAAGGGCCAGGCAATGTACAAAATGAAATGGCAAATATCTTACCCTAAGATTCACAACACAGACGCACCAGCAGGTATGAAAATGTAACAAGCCCAAATACATCCTAATCGTCTCACCTCAGATCGTTCAATCCGATCCAGACAGCCTAAACCCAAACTGTGCAACAGAGTCCAATTATGATCTTGGTAATCTCTCAGAAACATTCTACCACAACAGAGAATCACAAATTGAAAAAATGTTGACACTCAACCCAAGCATTCAACACAACAAGGCATGAACTCCCTGAGCCTCCCCAATCCGCTGACCTGCTATTGTCCTCTATTACTTCCGCCACACATTTTTTCTAGATTATTGTTGTGTATGTGTGGGTGTGTGTATAGTCCTAAGTAGGGCTGACACTTTTGTCTGGTTGCGCCGAGTTGAAAAACACTTTGAACCCCCCATAATCAGCACTACTGACAGATTAGAGAGTCTGTTTATGGACAGTAGGGCATTAGAGACAATAAACATCTAAATATATAAATAGTATCGGATGTTGTCCGCAATTCTACGATCTGAGAATTTGAGCGGAAGAGGATTTCATGTCCGTTAGATAATTACTAACTATAGTCCTGGGTACTGGGAACTCTTTTTGGATTAGCTCTATTAGTGCCCCCCAATATGCAATGGCCAGCACACTGTTATGGCAGTCATCCAAAATGGAGCTTCAAATCGACCTTTTACAGTCACTGGCCCTCCGCCTGGTAATTTTCAGTCCCAAGCTGGATTCCATTGATGCCAAAATGCAAATTGGGGTGGAAGGAGGCCTGTGCCCGTGTGCCCCCATCATTGGCAAACTGGGCTCACTCCTGGTGATTCTTTCGGGGCTGGTCGCCACCATTAGCAGTATGACCTGAACATCTACACCCAATATGAACACCACAGAAAACCCTGAATGCATGGAAGAGAAACACTGATGAGGGTAGGGGGAACCTAACCAGAAGGCCCTCATAAAGGAACAATCTCCTAACATTGACAGCAGTACACATAACATCGCTCTGCAAGTTGAAGGTTGAATCCCCTCCAACCCAGTTCACCCAGCCACTGTCCAAGAGAGCAAAGGAAAACATTTAGGGAACAGCTAAACAAAAGCACCTCACCGAAAAAAGTAGCCCTAATTCAAAATGCCTGCAAACCTCCTAAATATTTCTCAGAAATCAAAGCTGTCCATCTGAATCCAATATTTGGCCCCAAGGAAGGGCTGGGCGAACAACTGTGGAGCCATCCCACAAAGATTAATCCATAAGGTAACCATCTATTCTTTGTTAACCAAGGTAAGCGTGGACACAAGCACACAAGTCAAATTAAACAAAGAGCCATGCACACAAACTCCTGGGTTCAAAGGAAGCGATACCAGTAAGATGCTTTCATATTCAAACAGTGTTGGAGCTGGCTCTTTCTGGTTGGCTAACGCGATGTCCCCAGTCAGGCAGATCCTACCAATTCCATCAAGGGCGCGTGATTGCACTCACTGTATAACGTGTGCTCACCCATGGGTAGCTTGGCACTGAGCAGTCAGGTTTACTACAGAGGCAATGTGTAAAGCAAAGTCATAGCAGTCGATCGCGAGAAATACACTAGGCATCACAAGAGACTTCACACAGTATGTATGTAAAAACATTTGTATTCAACACACATCAATCATTATAACATGAACATCATGTACTTTGGGCATAAAACACATTTGGAAATATTGCTAGTAGTACTTGGCCCACTCGTATAGTTATGATATCAATAGCATGAACATTAAGAACAATTCCTAATCTAAGTGCCCCCCCAAAAGAGAGAGCACACTTATGCGGTGTGACACACTGTCCACCCCATGCCCACCATAGAAATTCTGATAATACAATCCCACACAGTTATAGGGTACACTCCGGGTCCCCGATATCAAAGTTATGTACAGACACGAAACTAGAACACTTTTTAGCAGCATCAAGGGCCAGAGCCACATGAGTAATCCCACTGTCAAATTGATTCTGCTTTTGGCATGGAATCAATGTATAAATCGGGACCGAGGGCCAGTCACATGAGTCACAGGTGGTCCACAGACTATGACTCCCACTCTCAAGCACTCTGCACCGCAACACAGTGCGACCGGTGTCAGTCCAGTCTGTACAGAATGCTCTTGCAGACATACGCACTCAGCACCCTAAGGTGGTGCTACTGGTACTCAGCAGATCAATGGATAACACCTTGCTTCCCTCCACGTTCTAGTTCACACCGATTGTCCTATACCCCCGGATGGAAGATAATCAGCCCCTCTTCCCAGATACTAGGCCGCAGGAGGCCAAAGTTCCACTTAGTCTGGTTCATCTGGAAGCAGGCAGAGATATGTAGCATGTTTTAATTAGGCGGTAGATGTAAACAAAGGAAGTTTAGCAGCCACTCAGGAAGTTCACCACTGGTCTCAAAGCACAATGGATGCATGCAGTCTCTTGACCTGCTTCTAAACTGTCTCGAAGCGACCATTCAACCTAGTCAATCTCTCTCGTTACTACATGGTGCCAAGATGTCTTTGGGAGGGACCAGGTGTAGAGAGGACAGTAGGTCCAGCACAATATTCCTGCTTCTCTTAACAAGGGTCTTATTTGCTGCTTTCTCTAGGCAGATAATTATGGTCTTTGATGATACATTTCCATTTTCTTCCTTAAAAAAAAGACAAAAACACCAAAAAGATAAAAGTTACATACTGCTCAATAATTGATAACAGTGATTCATCAGTATATTTTCTAAACCTTTAAACTTTTTTCACCCATTGTCACATATTTACCTGTAATGAACCAGTAACTGATTATTCCTTTATCCTGAAAAATTCCCCACCCTCACCCAGTGCAATATTTTATCACAAATAGAACATCCGACCTCATAATACTTTATAAAGTAACACAATCCTCTTGAGACACCTTTGCTAGCACTCACCATACCTTTTCACTGAATAAAAAGCATTATCACCACTCAAACATTTAATAGGGCTAAAGTATATGTACAAAAGGTTCATAATACCAGTATAACTTGTATTTTTACATTCTTTGTTTTGTAATTTTAGAAACACTGCTTCCTTTACTTACAAATACACAGAGTTTGTACATCTATTTTTTTTAACTGAATCTGCAAACCTTGCTTACATCTCTCTACATTCTAAACTGTATCCATCAAAACCTATATTAACCCCTTCCACGCTGATGACGAGCCGGGCTCGTCATGGCGTAGCCGCCTCGCACGCTGATGACGAGCCCAACTCGTCACGTAAAGTGCGTTTTTAAAAATCTCAGCTTGCGAGCGGAATTCCGCTAGCTCGCATGAGGTTAAAACATCTACACCTTCCCAAACAATGTTTCACTTTGTAAACATAGTTTAGAATAAGTGTACCTGCAGGAAGTATATCTGCATGAATCCTTAAGCATATAATAATAAATAAAGAAGTCCAGATGTGTAGATGAAGTTGAGGCTCTATTGCAGAAGAAGTGTACTCTTCAAGTGCCAGTTACAGAATGACACAAACCGGTAATCCACATCTCTGTAATATCCCCTACATTTTCCAATACAAACATTCCTTCCCATGAGAACAGGCCATCATGGAGATATTGTCAGATGACCATGAGCGCGACCCGCATGTCACGTGCAGGCTCACGAGAACACGCAAGCTGAATAAAGCTCATGTGCACTCAACACACCTTACACCTTTAAACAAAACATTTTTTTATAAAAAAAATTATTTTAAAAAACCAAGAAGAAGTACAAGTAAACTGACTACTAATATACAATCTAAGACATGACTTAATCTTGGACTCACACAGGAGAACGACCAGAGCGAATACACTTTGGAGGATCACCAATCTCTCAAATGGAACATGTGTCTAAAGCATTGGTGCAGTCTTGTTCTTTAAAGTCAAGAAACACATTGCTCCCATGATCATTATTAATGATCCTTCCTCCCTTAAACAAAGAAATCCTGTTGAGATTCCAAACACTTCCTCCATCCACTCTCACAGCATTTTTATAAACTTCAATAACTTTTTTGGGGAGATGACCATATTGGATAACCTGTGCCAACACTATTTTTACTTTTGATTCGCACTAAGGATCCAATCTCAACAACCTGTTTGCTAGCCCGACCTTGCTTCTTAGTCATATTTAGTTTAATCTTTTCTTTATATTCCTCAACTCTGCACCGGACCTTTTTATAGTCAATGTCAGGAATGTTACTTAATTTACTTTGCTTTGCCTTCAACCACAAAGGAACAGGCTTGGTACTGGGCTTCCGCTCCCTCAACAACTCAAAGGGACTGACTAATGTCACTGAATTAGGAAAAGTTCTGTATGCTAATAGCATGGATTGTAAAGCATTCCTCCAATTTAATCAACCTTTTACTGATAACTGAATAGCCTGCTTTATGACACGGTTAAATCCTTTAACTTGACCATTTGCTTCTGGGTGGAAAACTACAATTTTCCTATGCATAATTCCACATTTCTGAGAAAAAAACATCTTTTTACAAACAAACTGAGGACCATTATCAGTGACAATTTCTTGGGGAATACCTTCCCTATGAAAGACTTCATCCAAAAATGCAATCACTTTTTCTGAAGTGACATCTTTTACCATCTTGACCTTAGGCCACTTAGAAAAATGATCAATCAAAACAATTCTAAAAGCTTCTTGTCTAGGCAAAACAGAAAACGGTCCTATATCTAAACCCAATATATGCCAGAGACCATCTGGAAATTCTACAGGATGTGGCTCAGGACGTAGAGCAACTGCTGACTTGTCACTGGAAGCACATTCGGAACAATTTCTCACCAGATGTTCTACAGATAAATCAATGGCCACCAAAAAGTTTCTCTGACACGTCTCCTTGTACATGATATTCCCAAGTGAACTTCATGTTATAAAACAACAATGTTTTTCCTCAAATTGCAAGGATGGTCAAATGTGTCACCTCTTAAAACAATACCATTTTCAATGGCCAATTCCTCTTCAACTTTGAAATATCTTGTCAACTCACCAGTCAACTTCCTTTCTAAAGGCAACCCTTCAATTCCTTATCTTTACTCATTTCACTTAACCATAAATCTTCTTGGACAATAGTTTGTGCACAACAAAGTAAATTAACGTCGTGCATGGTGAAGGCTACTTCACCAATTTTCATTCTCCATTTTCTCAGTGTCAGGTGTGGAGGGACGAAACCTAGACATGCAGTCAGCATGTCCATTAGATTTACCTTGAACATATTCCACTGGAACTGAAAACTCTGCAGCCTAGACACTAATCTAGCCAATCTTGCAGACATAGTGCGACCACCACCATGTGCCATCATAAACATGAGGGGATTATGGTCAGTTTTTATAATAAATGTTGTGCCACATATAAATGTTCTAACATTTTTGGCACCCCATACACAAGCTAACAGTTCCCTCTCTATCACAGAGTAATGTTTCACTGAATCACGTAAAGCTCTTAACGCATACGCTACAATCCATCCTGTGCACCATTTCTTTGCATCAACACACCACCTAAATCGGAACTGCTGGCATACACCATAATTATGCATTTTTTCCACTTACAAATGGCTTTAGACATGGTGCATTTCCAATAAAGCTCTTCAAAGTAGTAAAAGCTGCAGACATTACATTTGTCCATTCAAACTTTGCATTTTTTTTTTAGGAGACACCTAAATGGGTCAACTTTAGATGTATAATTGGCAATAAATTTCACAAAGAACTCAGTGAGACTGAGAAAAGCTACTAACTGTTCCTTGGTTCAGCATTAGTAATATTCTCAACATGGTTACGTTTGGGTTTGGTACCGACAACCCTGATAGTGTGTCCTAAATATTCTACCTGAGGTGCTTTAAATCTGCATTTATCTGCACAAAGAGTGAGACCTTTGCTTGACAATGCAGAAGGTACATTGTTTTTCATTGTAAATATGCTCCTCAGCATTTTTACCATATACAAGAATATCATCTTGGAAGGCTATTGCACCAGCTAGACCTTCAAGGGTTTCTTTCATTAACCTTTGTAAAACTGAGGGGGCACTGGCAAAGCCAAATGACATGCAGCAGTATCTGTACAAATACTCAGGAGTTATGAATGTGGTAAGATTTTTTGATTCATCATCCAAAACCACCTGATGATAGGCACTGGCCAAATCAATACAAGAAAAAACTTGTGCACCAGCTAACCTAGAAACCATTTCATGTAGATTGGGTAGAGGATGGGCATCTACCCAAAAGGCATTATTCAGACTGCGTAAATCCACACATAATCTGAGCTCCCCTGTGGGTTTAACCAAAATAACAATCGTAGAAACCCATGGAGATGATTCAATTGGTTCAATTATTCTTTTAGTGCACAAATCTTTTAAAATACCTTTAAGCTTGGATCTGTAGGATAAGGATAAGGGAACATTTTTTACCCTGTGACGAATTGGAATAGAATTGTCACTAAGCCTAATATTAATTCCGCATGTGGCTCATCGCCTGTGATTGCTTTGCATCATTCAGTTTGTGTATCAAATGGGCAGTCAAGGGGTGTCAAGGTCTGAGAACGCAGTATACTTCTTGGGTGATTTTCTATTCCTGGGCCCACATTCTTTGGAGTGCAGCAGGAGTTTTATGTCACTATGTAGGGCACTGGGTGTTCCGTTTGTAAATGACAAAAGACTGAGGGCCCAACCACGAGGTTGCTTTCTGCTGTATAAAAATCGATTTCCTCAATGGTACTTGTACTGTGTCAGAGGGTAAGGTGCACCTCTTCCAGGAAGCCTCAGATTCATGTCTGCGTGCCAGCAAGTTTCCTTACACTAACTCCAAGTCTTGCTGGGCCATTTGAATTTTGCACTAAGGGTTATCCATGTGGCTCACACTTTTTCTAAGAACATTGCAAGGCCAATGTCAGGTCTTAAGGGGAAACACCATCACATTAGGCCATCCGGCATCTAAGCCTGTGACTGTTCTTTGGGCAGCCTATTCAGCGGCCTCATTACCTAGCTCTACTGATGAAGAATATTGATCCAGAAACACGAGTCAATGCTCTTGTCTAGAGATGCCTGGAGACAACAAGTACCTACTTACACCAAATCTGGTGAAATACTTACAAACCTTTTCTTTTCCATGTGCGAAGACAAACGAACTGCATGACCCAGTATGCACAGGGGCAATCCAGCTGAGAGGTGGAGCAGAGTGCGCCCAATCCTGTTTCCTGTTTAAGGGCTCCCCGTGAGCCTCCCTAACTGACGAGCTAGTGGTGCTGCACCAGCGCCCGGTAGGCATCTAAGCCTGTGACTGTTCGTTGAGCAGCCTATTCAGCGGCCTCATTACCTATCTCTACTGATGAAGGATATTGATCCAGAAACACGAGTCGATGCTCGTGTCTAGAGATGCCTGGAGACAACAAGTACCTACTTACACCAAACCTGGTGAAATACTTACAAACCTTTTCTTTTCCATGTGCGAAGACAAACGAAACTCATGCCCCAGTATGCACAGGGGCAAGCCAGCTGAGAGGTGGAGCAGAGTGCGCCCAATCCTCTTTTCTATCATTCAGTTTGTGTATCAAATGGGCAGTCAAGGGGTGTCAAGGTCTGAGAACGCAGTATACTTATTGGGTGATTTTCTATTCCTGGGCCCACATTCTTTGGAGTGCAGCAGGCGTTTTACGTCATTATGTAGGGCACTGGGTGTTCCGTTTGTAAATGACAAAAGAATGAGAGCCCAACCACGAGGTTGCTTTCTGCTGTATAGAAATCGATTTCCTCAATGGTACTTGTATTGTGTCAGAGGATAAGGTGCACCTCTTCCAGGAGGCATCAGATTCATGTCTGCGTGCCAGCAAGTTTCCTTACACTAACTCCAAGTCTTGCTGGGCCATTTGAATTTTGCACTAAGGGTTATCCCTGTGGGTCACACCTTTTCTAAGAACATTGCAAGGCCAATGTCAGATCTTAAGGGGAAACACCATCACATTAGGCCATCCGGAGAAGTGAAAGAGAAATTGTTGGTATGGGTGCAATTTATGAAGGATTACAACTGATTTGGCCTCAGTCATGCACCTCTAATGATGATTTGACTTCATTTACTGACGTTGCACACAGAGCAGGTTATCGGGACATATTTGCGGGAGAACGGTCCATGGAACATTGGCTGGCATGAAAGTGGCCTCACAAAAAAAAATAACATTCATTGAGGTCTTCCCTGTTGTAGTCACATTGAGGTTGAGGGGTCACCAGTGTCAGGCGCAGAAGATGAACATGTGGTCAGACAGCATGTCAGCCATGATGGCGTTCATCAGATTGTGCAATGCCCTTTTGGGTGGAGGCTGATAAAAGCTTTGGTGCTGTGATGTGTTCTGAACCATATCCAAATATAGTAAAGCATGTCCCTGGGTTGGTAACACTGTTACCAATGGTTTGTCTTGTTTCAAGATGGCAGAGCTGAGGGAATAACACCCAAGAGCAGAGCAGGTGACGATCCCTGCCCTGCAGGACTGATGGAGTTTTGGTGCCCCCTTCTTCTGGAGTTGATTACCTCTGCCATCGCCCCAAGAGGGTGTACAAAAGAGCACTGCTGACCTTTCTTGTTGGTTTTAGGGAATGGAAAAAGGGTGTCACCATTCACGGTGGGCAAGGACTTCAGGTTTATCCAGGGGCAGAGAAAGGAAGGAAAGTCTCCAGGGCAGTGAGGGGTAAATTAAGCCTGATCAGCTTCATTGCAAACATCTGAGGTCTCCAGGATCCATGGCAGTGCATTGAAGTCATTGGCAGGTTGGCCGGGCGGCTGGAAGTATTGCCATTAGTTTGTGGCTCACAATAGGAACCCCTCCTCCATAGCTTGGCCTCTATCTATGCCTTCTTTGAAGCCTTCAGAGAATCTGAGGGGTTAGCTGCCTCAGAGAGGGATCAAATCCAGCAATCAAAGATGTTGATGTAGTCCTTCTGGATCAGGAGTTAAACTAGGAAGATCCAAAACTGATGTACGCTTTATGTTTCAGCGGGTGCTCAGTGATGCTGGCCAAGACCTTCTCGCTACTTCAATCGCAGATAGCTCATCCTATCTATTTGATGGATAGTAAGGGGGCTGTGCTCACTTTTTTCAATTTATCATTCGGTGCAAAAAAGCATTCCGGAAATTGAGTAACTTATGCATTAATTTAAATGAGTGCAGCAACATCAGCAACCAAATTGCTTTGGTTCAGCCCAGGTACGGGTACAACGTTTGCCCGCATTTCTCTTACAACTCCTGGGCCCCCCAATGTTTGTGCTGGGTGTCTCTGCGGATGTGCAAGGCTCTCCCTGGGGCACGGTATGTGATAGGTGTCCATATTTCCACAGTGACAGCAGCAAGTGTTCTGAGTCTAAATTACAAATTTCACTAAAGTTCTTGACTTTGATCAAAGCAGTGATGATGCCCCACCATGTGCCAGAACCAGCATTAATTGGTAAATACCAGTGCATCCAGGTAACTATAATCTTGTTTGTATATGTTTAGGTTGTTATAAAAGCACGTCTTCACAAGTAAAGTGTTTTACTCATTGATGTATATTGTGTGCTGTGGTGGGACTGAGGATTATAAGAGTAACAGCTGAGCAACTTAATGGATAGAGGTGGTTGACTAGAAGTCCTTAAGTATTTTATTAGCTTTTGGAAATACATTTGGCTGGCAGCTTTCAAGTATAAAGTACTAGCAGTCACTGCTAAATGGAAATGCCTCCAAACGTGTTCTTAGTATGGTGGCCTTGAGTGCCTCTGTACATGTTTGCCAATAATCCCGGTCACTTATCTTGAAACCACTGCCCTATTCTGCGGTAGGAAAAAGCAACGTCAATGTCAGAGGAACAGCCCAATAGACGAAGATATTTGGCAAAATGTGCAAGCATACTTTTGCTATTTTAATCATTTGTGGTTGTTTTCCATGGACTGAATAGATTTGCCTAAGTAGGTTTGTAATAATAAGTTAAAATTCGAAATTTCACTAAAGTTCTTGATTTTTATTGAAGCAAGTTATGTCACCCTACTATATATAGGACCTATAATTCATTGGTATGTACAAGTGCCTTCAAATAAATAATTTTGGCTGTGTATTTTTAGGTAGGTGTAAACTTTTAGGGGGATATTGACAAGAACGTGTGATAATTATCGCAAAATGAGCTTAACGCAACTCTTCACATTGCAGTCTGTCCCAGGAAAATAACGCTGTGTTAATGTTGTATTCCCAACACGGCGGTACCATGCGATAGTCTTAAGATAACGCATCAAATGTCCGCGATAAAGTCACCGGGACGGTGATGAAAAAAGCAAACCTCAACGTGAAAAAAGTTGTGATGGGCCCAACTGCGATAAAAAAAGCAGCAACAATCTTCCCCAGGCCTGCAATTCACACACGTCAGGTGGGAAAAATCACTATAAAAGTAAACAAAAAAATAAAATAAACACAAGCCAAAAAACAGCAAAGCACAATGGAGGTAAAGGAGCAAGTACAGAGGAGAACCAGAACCCACAAGCCCCCTGAAGGACCTGCCTGGGACCTCGGGGTCAAGGAAGGACAAGGACAAGCAGAGTAGGAATCAACCAATTAATCAATCCCTCATTTGTAAAGCGCACTACATACCCGCGAGGGTCTCAAGGTGCTGGGTGGGGGGGCCTACTGATCGAACAGCCAGGTCTTGAGTATCCTCCTGAAGGTCAGCAGGTCTTAGGTCTGTCGTAGGCTCAGTGGGAGGGTGTTCCATGTCTTGGTGGCGAGGTGGGAGAAGGATCTCCCATCGGTGTTTGTTCTTCGGATGCGCGGGACGGTGGCGAGTGAGAGGTCGGTGGAGTGGAGCTGGCGGTTGGGGATTTAGAAGGAGAGCCGTCTGTTGAGGTAGGCTTGGCCGGTCTTGTGGAGTGCCTTGTGTGCGTGGGTGAGGAGCTTGAAGGATATCCTCTTGTTAATGGGGAGCCAGTGCAGGTTTCTCAGGTGGGGGTGATGTGGCCGTGGCGTGGTAAGTCGAGGATCAGTCGTGCCGAGGCGTTTTGGATGCATTGTAGTCGTTTGATGAGTTTGGTCGGGGCTACCGCGTAGAGCGCGTTTCCGTAGTCAAGTCTGATGCTAACGAGGGCCTGGGTGACTGTCATTCTTGTATCTGTCAGGATCCATCTATGGATCTTGCCGAGCACGGCGTTGACTTGCTTTGTCATTGAGAGCGTTGAGTCGAGGATGATTCCCAGGTTGCATGCATGGTCGGTGGGTGTCGGGGCTGCCCCCAGTGCCGTCGGCCACTAGGAGTCGTCCTAGGCTGAAGGGTTGGAGCCGAGGATGCAGACCTCTGTCTTGCCCAAGTTCACCTTCAGACGGCTGGTCTTCATCCAGTCGGCGACGGCCTTCATTCCTTCATGGAGGTTGGCTTTGGCGGTGATGGGGTCCTTGGTGAGGGAGAGAATCAGCTGAGTGTCGTCGGCATAGAAGATTAAGTTGAGGTCGTGCTGTTGGGCTACCTGTGCGAGCAGGGCCATGTAAATGTTGAACAGCGTTGGGCTGAGGGTGGATCCCTGGGGTACACCGCAGATGATCTTTGAGGCTTTGGAATGGAATGGGGAAGGCCGATGCTCTGGGTTCTGCCGGAGAGGAAGGAGGTGGTCCAATCCAGAGCCTTGTCTCAGATCCCTGCAGCGTGGAGACATGCGCGTAGTGTGCGGTGGCAGACGGTGTCGAAGGTGGCAGAGAGGTCTATGAGGATGAGTGCTGCGGTCTTGCGGTTGTCCAGCAAAGTCCTGATGTTGTCGGTGGTGGCGATGAGGGCATTCTCGGTGCTGTGGTTGCTGCAGAACCCTGACTGGGAAGGGTCCAGAATTTTGTTTTCTTTGAGGTATCGGGTTAGCTGTCTGTTGACGATTTTCTCGATGACCTTGGCCGGGAAGGGGAGCAGAGAGATGGGCCAGAAGTTCTTGAGGTCTCTTGGGTCTGCCTTAGGTTTTTTGAGTAGGGCCTTGATCTCGGCGTGTTTCTAGATCTCTGGGAATGTCTTGGTCCAGAGGTAGAGATTGATGACATTGCGCAGGTGGGGTGCGATGGAGCTGCTTGCTCTGTTGAAGACGTGGTGCAGGAATGGGTCTGACGGAGAGCCGGAGTGGATTGTACGCATGGTCTTGATGGTGTCATCGATGCTCACGCTGGCCGAGGCTAGCAGGGGATCATGGTTGATGGTGTGCGGAGGGCCCTTTGTGTTGCTGTCTGTTGGGGCTTTCTGGCTGTTGAAGCTGTTGTGGATGTCTGCTATCTTGCTGTGGAAGAAGGTGGCGAGGGAATTGCACAGGGCTTGCGGCGGCAGGATGTCGTTGGTGTTGGAGCTGGGGTTGAAGAGTTCTTTCACGATGATGAAGAGCTCCTTGCTATTGTGTGCATTGTTGTTGAGGTGGTCTTTGAAGGAGGTCCTCTTGGCCGCCCTGATGAGGTGGTGGTGGTTGCGGCTGGCGCCCTTGTGTGCTACGTGGCTGTCTGCAGTTTGTTCACTTTGCCATTTCTTCTCTAGGTTCCGGCAGGCTTGCTTGGAGGCTAGGAGTTCTGGGGTGAACCAGCTGGCCCTCTTGCTGGTGTCTCTGTGAGGGGGTTTCTTCAGCGTGGCGAGGGTGTTGGCGGAGTCCTCGATCCAGCGTCTGAGGCTGTGGGCAGCCTCATTGGAGTTGGAGGGTTTGGTGGGTGGGCTGAGAGCGAGATTTGCGTGTATTTGGTCTTCTGTTATTTTTCTCCAGCAGCAGCGGGGGATCTGTTGGGTGCAGTGGGTTTCTGGAAGGCGAAGTGGATGCACCGGTGGTCGGTCCAGAGGAGTTCAGTGGTGTGGCAGACAGAGACGTGGTCGAGCGTGTGGCCGGTGGAGTGGGTGGGCGTTGTGATGAGTTGCTTCAATCTGAGGTTGGCGAGGTTATCGATCTGAGTTGCGGAGTTGTTGTCGTTGTTGTTCTCAAGGTAAAAGTTCAGGTCTCTGAGGAGGATGTAGTCGGTGGAGATCAGGGCATGCGTGCTGATCAAGTCGGCGATGGAGTTGCGCCGAACTGGGGGCGGGGTCCGGGTGGGGGGCAGTAGATGAGGGTGTCTCTGAGGGTGGAGTTAGGGTCTCTGTGGATCTGGGAATGCATGTGTTGGGCGATGCTGAGCGCGTCATCGGTGCTACCCGAGACCCTGATGCTGTTCTTGTGGATGATGGCGATTCCTCTTCCGACTCCGTTGGTGCTGTCTCTGCAAGTGATCTTGTAGCCAACTGGGATGGCTATGGCGATGTTGGATGTGGAGGAGTCAGTAAACCAGGTCTCTGTCAGGAAGGCGACGTCCGGGGATGTTGTGTCAAGCAGGTCCCAGAGCTCGGCGCATGCTTCCATGCGGAGCGGGTGTTCTGTAGTATGCATCAGAGGTGGTTGGGGTCTTTCTTGGCGGATGGTTCGTCGGCTCTGAGGCTGGTGTAGCTGCAGTTCTGGCACGTGAAGGGGCCATTGTGCGTTTCGGGGTAGGCCTTGTGGTGTGCCTCCGTCCAGAGTTAAGAGCGTGCAGAGTGCTGGCATCGTAGTGGCAGCGGTCGTCGTTGCGGGTGCAGGGGCCAGGGGTTCTGGCGCTGGGCACGGTCTAGGTATGGACGGGTGCAGACGGGCTTGCCTTAGGTGCGCCAGCGGAGCAGTCATGCAGAGGCCGGCATATATGGGGAGGTGGGAGGGAGGAGCAGCTGGGAGGTGGGGGCAGCAAATGGGCAGTCGGCAGTCAGGGGGGCCACAGGGGGTGCAGCGGCGAGGGCAGTGAGGGACAATGAAGGTCATAGAAGGAAAAAGAGCACAAAATTAAGGGAAAGACGAGTGGCACAGAAGGCATAAGGGCACAAAAAACGAGTGGAACAGAAGGTAAAAGGGGCACAGAAACGAGGGAAAAATGAGTGGCACAGAGGGCAGAAGGGCACAAAAAAACGAGTAGAACAGAGGGCAGAAGGGCACAAAAAACGAGAGGAACAGAAGGCAAAAGGGACAGAAAAACAAGGGAAAAATGAGTGGCACAGAGGGCAGAAGGGCACTAAAAAAACGAGTGGAACAGAGGGCAGAAGTGCACGAAAAACGAGTGGAACAGAAGGCAGAAGGGGCACAAAAATGAGGGGAAAATGAGTGGCACAGAAGGCAGATGGGCACGAAAACTGAGTGGAACAGAAGGCAAACTCGGCGCAAAAACGAGGGAAAAGCAAGTGGCACAGAAGGCAGACGGGCACAAAAAACGAGTGGAATAGAAGGCAAAAGGGGCACAAAAACGAAGAAAATAAACAAGTTGCACAGAAGGCAAAATGGGCACAGAAATACCGTAAAAACAAGTGGTACAGAGACAGAATACAGAAATACAGGGGCAGCTAAGAACAGAAGGCAGAATGGGCAGAGAGGCACAAGGGCAGCGAGGGGAACAGAAGGGAAAACCGGGCAGAGACACGTGGGCAGTGAGGGGTATAGAAGGAAAGACCAGGTAGAGAGAGCATGGGGACAGTAAGGGGAACAGAGGGAAGAAAAAGGGGCACTGAGCACGTACAGACAGTGGGAGAAGACAGACAACAGAAGTCACAGACACAACAATGAAAATACAGGCAATAAAAGTGTTAGAATAACTGTGACACAGGTAGTGAAGAAGAAGCAGTTTATTCGTCTGGCCTCAAGCACCGACAGCCCACACATGGTTGTTCTAAGGTGAGCTTCTCACCAACAATCCACAGCGGGCAAGTCCACCTTGTGGGAAGGGAGAGGGGAGGAGGGAGCGTACCACTGTACATATACACTAGGTATAAAACATGTTTAACAGATTATAACACATCTACCTCCGTGAGGAGAGGAAAAACAATGTCACCAAGCAACAATTACTACATTGCAGGAAAGACAATACCAGCATAATACAGGCTATTTTACAAAGTCCTCTTGCCAGCGTGGCGGGCGGCGTGTTCTCGTTTCCCTAGGTAATTGGTAATTGGATAACCGATTCTCATGGTATACATCATTGCCAGGTACAGGAACACACACATTAAGGCAGCAACTGACGTTGTCCATGCTCCATGTGCTGCCGTCTCCCAATACAACACGTGGGCAGTGAGGGGTATAGAATTATTGTTCACCCGCTGGATTCTCGATGGTTTAGAAAAAGAGGAATATCTCGCACATCCAAAACATGGTCTTTTAACCACAACCCATTGCCCCACATAGAATTTCCTGTTGGAGGTTCCCCATTTCTGGTCATATCTCGCTTTATAACCGGCTTAATGGTGGACCACCCTTTCCTTGATTGATTCTCTATCAACCCACACTGGACTACCACCATAAAGCCAATTAGGGGTGAGTTTAGAGCATGGATTCCTCCCTCTAAGTGATACAAATGGAGAGACACCAGTCACAGCATTGGGAGAGGAGTGATATGTCCAAACAACAAGAGAGTGAGGGATTTAGAGGTCACTCTTCTACCCCTATCAATGATCTTATAACAACTAAAGAGTGACTAACAGTCAAAATAATGTGTGAAATTAGAAATTTAAGAAAACACTAAGAAAAGTACCGAGACCGGGAAAGAAAGACAAATCTATTGGTAAGAGGGAAGACTCTATCTGTAAAAAGAACCCTCACTCACCCTAGTGGTGACTTGCTTCATCATAGGGTTCCCACGAGGGAGACCGAATGTCCCCCCCGTGTGCTTCAACGCCTGAAATTGCAGCGGAGCAGGTTATTTGTGAAACAGACAATGTGTGCTCAGTCATGTGTGTGCTAATTTAAAAGATCCCAGCAGTACCTCTAAACAACTTTATTCGTAGGTCAGCTGGTCACATTAAAAACAAGTGAGGACCATATAATGATTTTCTTGGAAACCACTGTGTCCTAAAAAAAGGTCAAAATGTTTCTGCTGTTAAATGCCATATTCGGCTCAGCTTTCGTCAGGACCATCAAGTAAAATCCACGGGCGGTCCGTGCTCGCTAAGGCACGTCCAAACCCTGAGGATATGTATGTGAAAAAGATTTTTAAGAAAAAACTTCTTTAGGAAGTTTCTGTAACAAACTCACGGTTTTGCACCATCTCAAAATGCTCCTAGAGAATCACCAGGAGTCCAATACTATACAGGGAATCGAGTATGCCCCATAGATTAGCAGCAGGGCACAATTTTCACGCAGCGTGTCATTAAATACGCTGCGACTTGCCGCCGTCCACCTAATCCGGTAACTGCTGCTATCCGAAGATGAGAATGTTGTCATTGCTTTGGATGTAAACTGGACACCATTGTCCGTGACGAGGGTACTGGGTATTCCTTCTTTAGAGAATACATCCTCCAGAAACTCAATCAAGGCCGATGTGGTTATGGAGGACACTAATTTAGTAGAGATCCAATGAGAATGATAATCAATAAGTACAAACATAAATCTTTGTGAGAGGTTCAGCAAGTTCAGGGGACCTATAATATCAAGGCCAAGCTTATCCCACGGTTCGGACGGAACAGACACTGGTATGAGGGTGCCTTTTGTACAACCTTGAATTCGTCAGACATTCCACAGGTTACACAATCTTTTACAGAACTTTCCACCAAGTAATCCATTTTAGGGAACCAATAATGTTGCCTAATTTACTCTTGGTCATACTTCTCCCAGGGTGACCTTCATGGGCAATAGCTATGAAACGTTCTTTATTCATGCTATCTGGGGAAATAATTCTGGTACCTCTGTATACTTGGCCCCCTATGATGGATAATTCATCCCTCACAACCCAGAATGGTTTAAGCACCTCAGATAGATCATTGTGAGATTTGGGTCATCCTTTCTCAATTACATTTTTTAAGTCCTTTAACACTGTATCTCTGTGACCTCTTCTCCCACTCATTCTTGTTGATGGCAGGACACTCAATTGACAAAATGACTTCTTCAGGTAGACTACACTGGGCATCCTCAGCAGTAGTTGGTAATCTTGACATACAGTCAGCTACAGTGTTTTTTATACCAGCAACATAGCACATAGAAAAATTATATGCTTGTAGTGCTAAAATCCACTTTGAGATCCGTGGGGTGGCTTTTTGTTGAAGACAATGGTATCAGGGGTTTATGGTTGGTCCGAAGGGTTAAGGGAATTCCCCACAGATAAAATATAAAGTGGTTTATCGCCCAGTAGCACGCTAAGGCTTCCCTTTCAATAGTGGAATAATTAGATTCTGGTTCCTTCAGGGCTCTGGATGCAAATACAATTATTCTCTCACTCCCATCCACCATTTGAGTGAGAGAAGCACCCAGACCCTTTGTGCTGGCATCTGTGGTTAAAGTTGTTTTAGCATTGGGGTCAAACATACCTAGCGTAGGGGCCTTTGAAATGGCAAGTTTAATGTGTTGGAAATCTTGTTGACACTTGGAATTCCAAACAAAGGGACAACCCTTTTTTAATAGTTCTCTCATGGAACTTGTGTGATCAGCGAAGTTTTCTATAAATTTTGCCATGTATTCCACTAGGCCCAAAAAGGATCTGAGCTCATCTTTATCAGATGGGGCGGGAGCTCGCATCACTGAATCCACAAAGCTAGTTTTAGGTTTGATTCCTTCTTCCGATATGGTGTGTCCCAAATAAGTTACAGATCTGACACCTATCTTGCACTTGTCTTTTTGAGTAGTAAAACCTGCTTTACTCAGCTTACAGAGTACCGCTCTAAGAACATTGTTGTGTTCCGATTCTGAATCACCATAAATCAAGATGTCATCTTGGAAACACAACACCTTTCCTAGCCCCTCAAGAATATGCTGCTTTATCCGTTGGAAAACGGCAGCAGCGGATGCCAGTCCAAATGGCATCCTGTTAAAACGGTAAGCCTCAAAAGGTGTTATAAATGAAGTTAGATGTTTGGACTCTGGTTGAAGGGCAACCTGATGATATGCGGCAGAGAGGTCCAGGACACTAAAGTATTTAGCCCCTTGAATGACACTGAGCATTTCATTTATCTTGGGCAGGGGATGTCTTTCCACCCAGATGTTGGCATTCAGGTCCCTGAGATCCACACATAAACAAATGCCTTTCCCTCCACTTTTGGATGCAACAACAATGGGGACAAGCCACTCCAAATTTCAATTTCCTCAATCACCCCATTAGATTCCAATTTCCTTAATTATTCTTTGAGGTAATCTCTTACCATCAAGGGTACTGATCTAGCGTTGTGCACTGAGGGTTTGTATTGGTTTTTTAACTTGATTTTATGGAGGAAACCCTTCACTAAACCCAAATCATTGGAAAATACTTCGGGGAATTCCTCACACACATCTGCTCCTATGCTAGGTCTTTCCACCAAATACACTGGCTCCGGTGCATTGGGATCCAATTTAATGCCCAAATCTTTCTGGTGTTTCCACCCCAAAAACTTGACCCTTGTTTGGTTATGTAAACCTTCCCGACCGTGACCCTGTCTTTGAAGTTGATTTGCATAATTAACTTTATAGCCAATGGTATGGTGTCACGGTTGTACCCCCCCGGGTTAATGTCAGGTGGTAATAACTCATATTCCTTGTCCCCAGAGTTGGTTTTGAGTGTGGCTTCACTTAGGAGAGTATACGGGGAACAAGAGTCAGCAAAAACATTATACGGTACATTATCAAGATAAATCATGCATTCTGGGTAATTATTACAAGAACCATTTTGAAGTTCATCTACCTGAAACACAATATCTCCACTAGGCACATTTTCATCTTGAATCACATGAGTTATATCTTTCTTCATTTCATGACACACCTTGGAAAAATGGCCACGCCTGTGACACTTCCTGCAAGTAACATTTCTTGCTGGGCACTTTATATTATTAGTCAAATGGTTTGGATTCCCACACCGGAAACATTTAAACGTAGGAGCCTCAGAATTAGTTTTGTACTTTCTACTAGCGAACTTTTTGTCAACACTTTCAGTACTTCCTTATCATTCACCTGTTTCACTTCAACAGTATCCTTCATCTCACACATGCAGAAGGCTGAGTGCTCTATACTCTTAGCTATGTTGACAGCTTGTTTTAAATCAGGGGCATCAGCCAACAATTTCTCTTGGATTTTTTTATCTGATGTACACCTCACTAATTGATCTCTAATTAGAGAGTCAGTTAGTGTACCAAAATCACACATGGATGATAAACCTCTCAATACAGCTATGTAATTAGCCACTCTCTCATTTTTCCCTTGAGCTCTAGAAAAAAATGTATGGCGTTCAAGAACCACAATAATTTTTTTCCCAAATTGGGCCTCTAGTTTTTTTAAAGCAGTTTGATACACATCATGTGGAGGATCACCATGAGCATCGTCACTTTCATTACCAACTTCAATTACAGTGTCAGGTAAATTATCATAAATTTCTCTAGCATGTTTTCCTAAATTATGTAATAAAATGTGCAGTTTGCGCACTGATGAGAATCTATCCCCTCCAATAGCAATTAAGTATGGCTCAAAAATGTTTACCCAGTTTTTCCAAGGAGTGAGGGGTTCACCTTCTTCACTTAAAAAAGGTGGAGGTTGTGACATTGCAAATAATGCCATAACTAAGTAAGGAAAGTACAGATGGAGATAACAGCTGGAGAAAGGAGGAAATAAAGAAGAGACCGTAGGAAAGAAAGAAAAGATGTGGATGGTAAGGTAATATGGAGGTACAGAGTTGTAAAACACACTGCCAAATGTAAATGTAATTCCGATAATACACTACAGTATGGAGCAGGAGGACAGGAAATGTGGAGAAAATACACGGAAGATGAAGCTGTGCCTGTCAGCGGTACAATGAATATGTTCAATTCTGCACCACACCATGCAGTACTTAATTGGATGGTTAGTTAGTACATGGCTGTGCCTGTCAGCGGTGAAGAAGACAGGCTGTAAAGCTGTGCCTGTCAGCGGTACAATGAATATGATCAATTCTGCTCCACACTATGCAGTACTTATCTGGATGGACAGTTAGTACATAGCTGTGCCTGTCAGCAATGAAGAAAACAGGCTGTAAACGCTGTGGAGACCGTTGCCAAAACTGTGATTGACGACAGACTACCCTTATCTGGTCACTGAAGACTTAAGGGAATCAAAGGATGGCCAGTTCCTATGCGAAATCCTTGGAATGATGGATAACATGCATTTGACCATCAGAGGGCGCCTGATGCCAAGTAAAGATGTTCTACGCAATTCTAATCATCAGTGCGGGAACAGCTGACTGGAATTTACTGCCTAACAGGAACCTCTGTGAGGAGACTGATGCGACACACTTGCACCCGCCGTCACAGCACCCGCTCAGGCGCCACGTTAACGTGCCATGCCAATGCACATTTCAACGACGAGAGCAAGATTATTTCATCTACTGTATTTTAAGCACCACCACAGCCTTCAGCGTGCCTACTCTGCCACCCCTTTCACAACACCGCCTTTGAAATCGAATATGTCACTTTTTGTGAACGTAGTTTTTCAGTGAACGAAGAAGTAGACAATTAAAAGCGCATGCGATGTATCACCCTGAACGCTGTTCCACAATAGTCACTGTTCATCAGATGAAGCGCCACGTTACTCAATGAAGGGCAGTGAACGAGGTTTCATAAATGACTCAAAGGGCAACCGGAAAATATGCGGAGCTTGTAATCAACTAAGCACTTCCGCAATGCCCCACTGACAGACGCCTCAGCTCAACACATTTGTCACCGTGTGCCAAGCGACACTCCGTACTAACCCCCCCCCTCAGTCACTGACCTAGAGAGGCAAAAGCAATTCCTAACCCAGGGTGACAATAGTTCATAAATGAAATGATTATCCAATCTTGATCACCCCTGCGGGTAGAGACTGACACTCCAACGCTAGAGGTCGTAGCACAGAACTCTGGGTTACAAGGTGACAGTACACGAGCGCACTTCGCAGCGGGCAGACTCACGTTACTCTTCAAATGTTGGCATCAGGAACCTCACTGGCCAGTGCAGAAGAAACAGGGGGAGGACCAGGAGCTGCCCGTAGCGCAGCCACATCGCCAATTTGTTAGAATAACTTTGACACAGGTAGTGAAGAAGAAGCAGTTTATTTGTCTGGCCTCAAGCACCGACAGCCCACACATCAACGTTCTAAGGTGAGCTTCTCACCAACATTCCTCAGCTGGCAAGTCCACCTTGTGGGAAGGGAGAGGAGAGGAGGGAGCGTACCACTGTACATATACACTAGGAGTAAAACATGTTTAACAGATTATAACAAAAAGCAATGAAGCGGAGGATGAACAAACCTACCTACGGCCTTCCACTGACCACCAGGTATGATGCACAGGTGGTAGCCTGCGGGTGGAGTAGGGCCTCGAACTTACTCAGGAGTGGCAGCTGGGGCAGGGAGACAGAGGCGGTGCTGTGCGGAGGGGGAGCGACCTACCTGGTGGGGTCAAGGAAAAAACGGTTCAGTCCTCAGGAAAACAAGATCCTGACAACGGAGTTGATAGAACACCATCGACAACTGTTTGTCACCTCTACTCTGTCATTGGCAACAAAAAATTGAATATGGCAGTCCATCGTGGACAAGGTGAATGCAGTCAAAAGGTGCTGGATTTATGTGAAGCGCAAAACCAAGCACAAACTCGCCAACAACAGGAAGGCAGCAATGCAGACTGGAGGTGGGAGTCCAGCGCCACAGGAGGAGCTGGATGAGATGGAGGAAACGGTGTCCACAGTCATCAGTGGGAAGACGGTGTCAGGATTTGGGGGACCGGACACTGCTCAACATGACCCGACACAACAGCACCAGGGTGAGTAACGACCATGGTCTGTGGGGACCGGGGGAGATGGGCACAATGGCACACATGCACAATTAAGTAGAGCACATCTGCGGACAAACCATGCTTCAGACCCCTAACTCCCACCTAGAGACCAATGTACCCAAGTCTGTAAAATCACAGCACTGTATAAGCACAGAAGTCAAAGGCACACCACATGAAAGGGGGAAGGGGCAGCAAAATCAGACCTGCAGGGGCGACTCACCCAAAATGCCGCTCAAACACATAACAGGCAGAGCACATCAACATTGACAACAATATGGTACAAACCGCAACACGCACACAATAAAACAGAGGACACAACAGGTGCCGCTTGTGTGTAGAAACTGGCCAATCACATTTACCATTGCAGGGAAATGTGAGATGATGATGTACAAGTACAAACACACATCCGTGATGGTGTGGAAATGTCCACTGCCCAGCTTCAAATAGGCAGCTCCTCCCAAATAGTTACAATGTACCCTGTCATGCAGTCTGAATATAAACATGTACGATGCGGCAACATACATGTGAACACAATGTTAAAACGCATCTCCCCTTCACATTGCAGACGGAAATCCAACGCCTCCTACAGAGCAGTCCGAACCTCTCTCCTCTGATGACGAAGAGGACCACCACACCTTAGACCCCGAAGCCCACCAGCAGCTCATGGATAGCCTCTGCAGCCCACCTCCAGAAGCAGGGCAGTCCAGCCGCTACAAGGAGACCCAACCCCTGCACAGACCACACAGCAAGCAGCACCCACCACCACGGCTGCCTCCCAGGACCCCTACGAAGACCACATGGCCTTCCAACACCATGTGTTGGGGTGCTAGGATCAGCTGGCTGAACAGGTGCAGGTGGGGTTTGACTGCATGGCAGCCAAACCAGATGCCATACGTGGGTGTCTAATTCCCATCAGAGACCACTCACAGTCCCTAACAGACACCCACAGTCCGCTCCATGCCCTCCAACGAACCATTGCTGACATTGCTGGAGTCCTGACTCTGAGACAAGAACAGCTGTCTAGTCAGAGTTTCTCCAGCGATGTCACCTGGGAGTTGGGACACATGAAGAGGTTAATGGAGCTCATGGAGTGGACGCAGGCGGAAAGAGTGGTTGCCACGGCTGCACACCAGCGAGTGGCAGCTGGGTTCTGCAATGACCTAAAGAACCTCCTCATGGCATTGCTGGCACTGGGCCCGGAGCTGATGAATGCTGCTACTACCACTATATCCACATCTCCGCCCTCAAAGTGTCAGTACCACACAGTGTGGCAGATATTCCACCTCCGGCCCCTGAGGTATCACTGTCACAGAGTGCTTGAGACAGAACACCACCGCCCACACATGAGGCACATGAAACAGCAGAGGACGAAGATGCGGATGAATCTGACTTCCTGTCAGAAGAAGAAACTGTAGCATTCATCTCTGCCATATGGACAGTCTCTGCTTGGTTCTGCCCTCTGCATGATCACCTTCCACTGTCTCCCGATACACTATGCAACACTCACCTTGGACCTCGACATGGACTGCCATATTCTGATTGGTCACCAATGACAAAGCATTCCAACTGCGGACTGAGCTCTTCCCCTTCCGTTGAACTTGTCATTCCGTGAAGAACTCTGGCTGGCCCTCCACGGTGCAACAATGTAAAGTGGGGTCTGCATGACCCTGTACTGCTACAGCTACAACACTCCACTGAATGTGCTTTCGACATTTATATTCACACAGATGTGTCAAGTCTATGATCTTTCAAGTGTAGAAATATCGATGAATGTAGGTTCAGTGACTCCTCCTTACGTCCATGTTGCTCATGTTGTGGGGCTTGGGTCACAGCGTGGCGCCTTGCCGTTTGCAGTCTGGGTGGCACAGGCACCACAACAGGGACACACGCATCAGTTACTTCCTTGTCCAGCCCAAGACGGAACCACGCCCAGAGCCCCTGGATCATTGTTCACACCCTTACACTGGACTGGCATACGCCAGGCCAGCCCACTCAGCCCACTCTCTCTCTTTCACTCTCTCTCCCTCTCTTTTTCTCACACTCTCCCTCTCTCTCTTTCTCTCTCTCACTCTCTCTCCTTCTCTTTCTCTCTCTCTCACTTTCTTACTCTCTCTGTCTTTTGGTGAGCCCATGACGCACATTTTTATCTTGAATTTTGTCTTGGAGGCTGTGACTTACAGATTCCCCAGAGATAACCCGCCATGGCTCCTCCAAATAGCTGTTTTGAGTTTAATTTGAATAAAATGTTTTGTTGGGTGATTCAAAGATGACTGAGGGATTCGCCTTTTTCTGACCTCACACGCATGTTGAGTGTTGTACTTGTGCGACATCAGGCGAATTGATTTGTTCATGATTTCGTAAAGTGGATGTCACATATCTTTGTTGGGGGGAGTGGGTCCGGGGGGATGGGGGGGTTGCTGGCCTTGGGTGGTGGGGATTGGTGTTGAGTCCCTCTTGAGTGTCCGAGCTGCATGATCGTTGGCTCCACGGCATCCGTTGCCCTTCAGGTGTGGCTCTGGGCTGGGCTCTCTTTTCTGGTGCATGTTGTCGTCCGACTTCACATCAGGTCAGAGCAGGTGTTAAATTCCTGCTGCTATTGTGCCTTATCGCCTGTTTTGTCATCTTCTCGCTGATCTTGCTGGTCATTTAGAATGTTGGGAAGTGGTGTGTTCACTGCTTTTTGCACGGGAAAACCTACTTTGCATCTCATTATCATTAGTTGAAGGGTAATCTGTGGCGATGTGATATGGGCTGTTAGCACTGGCTTGAGAATGAGGCGATACATTTATCGCCAATTTGACTGTGATAAAGAGCAGATAACTTGGCGATAAGTCCTTGAGAATATGCTCCTGTTAGACCTGGCACCTTGGCGTGAGTCTCCCTTCCACTTTTTGCTGATGTGCCTCAGATGTTTTGCTGGTGTTCGCTGCTCAGGGCACTGCACCACGGCCAATCTGTGCCGCAGTGCGATTGCTCCCAATGTAAAGTGTATACGTGTAATTGATTTCCATGATTGGCTTATTGGATTTACCTTCAGTCCCCAGTAAAGTACACGAGGAGTGCCAGGGCTTGTAAATACCGATACGGCTCGTGGGCCTGAAGCGTGGATTGCGCCACCCACAGAATCCACCTTTTAAAATATGTCTAAGGTCTGCCATTGCAGAACCTGTGTGCAGTCAGATACTGTCATGCTGGCTGGGTAAGTGCACACACTTACCAGCCACTAACACTTTCCTTTACTTCCTATCAGTCACCCCTATGGTAGGCCCATGGGCAGGGTGCATTGTAAGCATAAGGTAGGACAAGCCCTGATGTGCGTGGCATGTCCTAATAATGAATTACAGCCATTCACGTTTATCACTATTGCAAGGCTACCTGTTCTCGTAGGCCAGACTGGGCTGCTGGATTATTACACTCTATAATCTCAGTAGACTCAGGGAACATGGTAGGAAGTCAAGTTTAGTATGCCTGAACTCAGAATAATAAAATACTTCTTTTAGTAAAGTTTATTTTAATATCCTGTGTTTGCAAATGCTACTTTTAGAAAGCGAGCATTTGCTGGCCTAACCATCTTGGCCCGCCTCTGCTCGACAGGGCTGGGGGAAGACAGGTGGTGAATAGGAAGATTACACCAGGATGGGGGGGGGGGAGTACTCCTTGACTCTGAATAGGCCTGTGCTCCGCCCCTTGGGGAGCGGCTGACGACTCTGCCCTACACCTTGTAAGAAGAGAGGGGAAGATCTTCAACAGAATACTCCTGAACTGTACTTGTCGTCACAATGCTGGCTCCACCTCCTGCGGAGCGTCTGCGGGGCCTGCCCTGCTCACTGAAAGGAAAACCCAGACTTCGCAAAACAAAGTACTCAAGAGCTGAGATGGACTATGCAAAGGCCCGCCTGGCCGGAAAAGACAAAAGAAACAGTGTATAAAAAGAGGAGTTCCGCTCCAACCAAATCAGATAATGTTTTGACCACGACAAACCTCTGGCTGACTAGAAGGACCAAGAGAAACTGAAGGAAGGAAACCTGCAGTGGTGCCTTGCTGAGAACGGAGAGGACAAGACCAGAGAGGACTTTGAAGACTTGTGCCCGAAACGATCTCTAAGGGCTAGATCTCGAGCTTGCCCCCTTAACTGAACTCCAGGACCAGTGGGTTCAATTCTGCCTGTGCCCATCTGCTGCTGGGCCCTTAAGTTCTTTTCCCTCGCCGGAGTTGTGACTCGGGTGCCTTCACCCTCCTAAGGTCGTGACAGCTCGAAGCCTGGTCGCCCCGCCGCAGAGAGCCCCGCTTAAGCTTGAGTCGCTCTCCGCATCAGTGCCGGGCTGCCCGCTCTCCTGACACCTCGCCTGCTACGGAGTGCGTTGTGTGCCTCTCACCTTCCCCCTCTTGAATCTGTACGGAGTGCATCTGATAGCCCAGGACGGCCCGTATGTCGCTACGTACCCGACTGTCTTGCTTTGCCCTCCTGCGTACCAAGGCCCGTGCCGCACCTCAAGAAGGCCTTCTGTACGTTGGTACCGGAGTCCCGGTGCTGCACCTGTCTGCCCGAGAAAGCGACGACCTACACAGATCCACAGGTACGAACCGGCATACTAAGAAGAAGTACGTCCCGCAGGCCTGAACGGCAGCTCGCCCCGTGAGTTGCTCCATACCCCGGATCGCCATGACCTTCCACCGTCCCGCTCACCCGCCTCGCACCTCGAGGGGGCTTCGAGCAGGATAAATCCCTGGAGAATGGCCGGCCTCGTCCCGAGTCTGCCCTCACCTGAGGTCGTGCCTGAAACGCCTCATGGACCCGCCCCAAGGTACATTTGAACTCGATCCCGAGTTCACATCGGATCCAGGGTCCGCAACATTTGTTTTCCCTGTCGTCCATCAGTCACCAACGGGTTGCTTCACCAGCACGAAGTGTGCATCGACCCACAGCGTACCTTGCTGAAAAGAACACTAGGAACTATTGCCTATTTAAATCTGGTGGCCTAAATCGCAAAACGTTATACATGGTCTTGTGATAATTCTGCAACTAAGTATTTTTATATAAAGTCTACGTATTTTTGATACAACCTTACGACTGGTGTCCGTTTGTGGTGAGTCATTATATTTACTGTATGTAATCATAAATGCTTAACTAACTATCACCCTGAAGATTAGCCCTGTCTGCTCGCACCACACTACCTAGAGGGTGAGCAAGGGTTATTTCAAAGGAGTAGTTCTCTTACCCACACTAGAGGAGAGGGTCCCTGTTTGTCACAAGTGCATTCCTGTGCCAACCAGAGACCCCCGAGTCTAAAATTGGAGACAGCGGTGAGGATTTTGAATTTGCATTTGTGATTTATGTACAGTGAATTATTGATCACCACATAGTGAGAGCAGACCTATAACGAAGCCACAGATTTATTGTCTTTTAATTCTTGTCGAGAGATCTCGTATCGTCGAATCATGCCTGGGTCACTCCCCATGAGAGCAGCCTCTGTCATCTCTGGACTAGATGATGTTGATTGGGAAAGGCTTGAATACTACAAAGTGGAGCAGCTAAAAGGTTTCTACCTGAAGTTCTGAGTCGCCCAAACAGGGTGCAAAAGTAAAGCCCAAATCATCACGGCACTGAGAGCCTGGAAAGAATCGAGGGAACCAGAGAATCAGCTGGTGGTGGATCCACCAGATAGCGTTGTCGAGGTGCACGGAGTCCAGTCGTCAGAGGAGCTGGCAGACAGGGCTGCAACCAGAGCGCATGAAGTAGAGATGGCAAGATTGAATGGACAGATGGAAATGGAAAAGCAAAGATTGGCAATGGAGGAAAAGAAACTCCAGTTGGATCATGATATGAGAATCAAAGAATTGGAGCTGAAAGCAAAATGTTTGGACACAGCTCCTGGAGTCAGCGCAACGCCAGTGCAGGTAGAGTCAAGGTGTACATGCCGAAAGATGTAGTGAAGGAGTACTTCAAGGAGGATGACATAGGGCAGTGGTTCCGGGCATACAAGGTAGCCATGTCCTCCCACCGGGTCCCTGAAAGAGATTGGGGAGCGGGGTTGTGGGTGAAGTTCCTTAGCTAGGGACGGGACACCCTGTTAGATTTGCCCTCTGAAGTATACAAATCCTACACCCACATGAGAGGCCTTAAGGACCAGGTTTGGGTTAACTCCTGAGATGTACCGACAGAGATTCATGGGGTGTACTAAGATTCCTGGGAGTACGTATGTGGAGTATGTGACCTTTTTCTGCAGAGCACTAGATGGTTGGGTAAAGGGTAGCAAGGTGAATGATTTTCAAGGGCTTCTTGATTTAATGGCATGGGAGCACTTGTCCAGTAATTGTTTTCCTGAACTACGCCAGCACCTGATTGATAGCAAGCTGTCCAACCCGAGGAAGCTTGCTGAGGAGGCAGATCACTGGCTCAGCACCAGGGTCCACAATAGTCCAGTGGGAGTCTCAGGCAAAGGTGGGCAGGGTCCCCAGCAGAAGAGTGGGGGGGACAAGGGAAAACAGAAAGGGTTCCAACGAGGCCCCCAAAGTAATCCCCAACGGACCCAGCAGAAGGGTTCTCAGCCTCCCCACCCCTGAAGCAGAACGGGGCCCGACAGGTAAACCTGTTCAAAGAAGGCCCATCACCTGTTACAGGTGTGGCTACCAGGGTCACATTGCCACTGATCCTAAGTGCCGTCTATTTGGAAAACCCGCACCCACTGGTGCTCCACCCCGGCAACTGGCTAGTGTTAACTTAGGGGAGGAGGTAGCAGTCCAATGGGGTGGGGATCCCATTTAGATGACCCTAGTCTCACTCGGAGACAGGGAGATGGTCCCTTAGAACTACTTACCCTCTAACACTAAAAAATATGGGCAAGTAGTGACCGTCAATGGAAAGAAGGTTGAAGCTCTGAGAGATACAGGAGCAGTGTGACTGCAGTCCGTCAGCACCTGGTGTCTCAAGAGCAGGTTGTACCCCATGCCTGCTGTAGGGTTGTCAATGCTGACAACTCTGAGAGTCATTGTCCAATGGCTCAGGATCATTTTGAGTGGGGGGGGTCCTCTGGTACTCTGCAGGTCGCTGTGAGAAATGCCATGCCTGTAGAATGTTTGCTAGGGAACGATTTGGAGGAACTCCCCATGGGAAAAGGTGAAGATAACAACCCATCTGTGGATGGTGGGTTTACCCGACTGGGCGTGCGTGCCCACCTGGTCAATGGCAGCCAGTAGGGGTGTTGAAGAGGTCCTGGAGCCTGAAGGAGAGGCCCAGGAACCGGCCTTAGAGAGAAGGCGCATGGGGCGCGGACAGCCGGTCCCCGAAGTTCCCATGGCCCAGGAGGAGGCAGACCCCGAAGGGGATGCCCTAGAGCCTACCGGGGAACGGATCGCTGAACTGGGAGACCTGCCTGAGCTGACCCATTGGCAGCAAGAAGGAGGTCCCTCCAGGGAGGAGTTCTGCAAGGAGCAGAAAGAATGCCCTTCTCTCGTGGGTATGCGGCAGCAGGCTGCAGTTCAGGCCAATGGTAGTCAGTCCGGAAAACACTTTGTTTACTGGGAGAACAACCTCCTGTATTCAGAGCCTAAGGTTGCTGAACCTGGGTCAGCCTGTGTGCTTGTGGTACACCAGAAGTTCAGAGCCTTCCTACTGGGACTGGCTCACGATGTACCGCTAGCAGGACATTTGGGGATGGACAAGACCTATGACAGGCTTGTCACCCACTTTTATTGGCCCCAAATGCACAGGAGCTCAGACGCTCACTGTAGAACGTATCAGACTTGCCAGGCAAGTGGTAAGAGTGGAGGGAAGAACAAGGCTGCCCTCCAGCCATTCCCCGTCGTCAGTACCCCATTCCAGCGAGTGGGAATTGACATTGTTGAGCCTCTGGACCCCAAGACAGTCATGGGCAACAGGTTCATCCTGGTCTTGGTGGACCATGCCACCTGGTACCCTGAAGCCATCCCTCTGGGAACAGTGACGGCCCAAGTGGTGGGCAAGCGCTGATGGGAATTTTCTCCCGACTGGGATTCCCTCTAGAGGTGGTGTCTGACAGGGGAACCAATTAAGCATGGGCGGAAAATCCGTTACGCTCGCGGATTTTGCGATTTTCAGTAAATTCGCAATCCGCGAGATCCTCGAATTTCCCGCAAAATCCGCAAATTCGCACGCAGCGGATTTTTTTTCTTGGTGATACAATTTTGCTGCGTGCGGTTTAAGTTCGCAATTGCGAACTGGTACAAAACCCTCGCGAACTGACAGAAATCCTTGCTAACTGGCAGAAATCCTTGCGAACACAAAAAAAGCATTCAGCAGGTTCAAAAGTTCAAACTCATCATTAGTAACCATTCCCTGTAGTGCTTCCTGACAAGGGCCCCTCCAGAGTTCAGTTGCTAGTTGCAACAATTATATGACCCTGCTGTGACCCTCACAGCAGGCTCATAGAATAGGCCACAAAGGTCCTGGAAAATAAAATTGCACTGCAACAGAAAGCAAATTACAGATAAGGAAGCAGGTGCCGGACTGGAATTTTAAAACAGTGACACATTAATAAATCAACCCCAAATTAATTCATGTCAGTTGAAGCAGGCAGGTGTGCTTGCTTTTCCCCCCCATAATCTACAGTGATGATGAACCAGAGGGTGGCATTGATGTACCAGAGGATGGCATGGGTGAAACAGAGGGTGGCAGGGGTGAAACAGAGGGTTCTGGGAACCTGTGATCATGAACCAGACGTAGAAACAACATAATCGTGACCGTTGCGAGCCGACATGTAAGTTCGCAATTGCGAACTGGTACAAAACTATTGCGAACTGGCAGAAATCCTTGCGAACTGGCAGAATTCCTTGCGAACACAAAAAAAACATTCAGCAGGTTCAAAAGTTCAAACTCATCATTAGTAACCATTCCCTGTAGTGCTTCCTGACAAAGGCCCCTCCAGAGTTCAGTTGCTAGTTGCAACAATTATATGACCCTGCTCTGACCCTCACAGCAGGCTCATAGAATAGCTACAAGTAGGCCACAAAGGTCCTGGAAAAAAAATTGCACTGCAACAGAAAGCAAATTACAGATAAGGAAGCAGGTGCCAGACTGGAATTTTAAAATAGTGACACATTAATAAATCAACCCCAAATTAATTCATGTCAGTTGAAGCTGGCAGGTGTGCTTGCTTTTTCCCCCCATAATCTACAGTGATGATGAACCAGAGGGTGGCATTCATGTACCAGAGGATGGCATGGGTGAAACAGAGGGTGGAAGGGGTGAAACAGAGGGTTCTGGAAACCTGTGATGATGAACCAGACGTAGAAACAACATAATCGTGACCGTTGCGAGCCGACATGTAAGTTCGCAATTGCGAACTGGTACAAAACCCTCACCAACTGGCAGAAATCCTTGCGAACTGGCAGAAATACTTGCAAACACAAAAAAAAATCCGCAAATTCGCGAGAATTCGCGGATTTTGCGAATTGCGAGTTCGCAAATTTGCAAAATTCGCGAACGCCAGATTTGCAAAATTCGCCCATGCTTAGAACCAATTTCATTTCCAAGTACATGAAATCCCTTTGGCAAGAGTGTGGGGTAACCTACAATTTCACCACCCCTTACCATCCCCAAGGAAATGGGTTGGTTGAGAGAAAGGCATGATTATGGGTCTGGAAGAACCTATGAGGCGTAAGTGGGATGTCCTCTTGCCGTGCCTTCTCTTCGCATACCACGAGGTACCCCAGAAGTCTCTAGGGTTCAGCCCCATTGAGCTTCTGTATGGTCACCCCGTGAGAGGACCTTTGAGTCTGGTAAAGGAAGGCTGGAAGCAATCTCCCAGGAAACCTCCCCAGAATGTATACAGTTACATGCTGGCCTTCAGAAACTAGACCAGGCGATTCAGGCAACTTGCTGAGGCAAATCTGGAAGCCAGCCAGGAAGAGATGAAGCGGTTGTACGACCGGAATGCCACTCTGGTAGAGCTTCAGCCTGGACAAAAGGTGTGGGTCTTGGCCCCAGTGGGCCTTGTGCACTTCAGGATACGTGGACAGGTCCATTTGAGGTTGTGGAGCGCAAGAGTCCTGTCACCTACTTGGTGGACTTGCAGTCTCCCAGGAACCCTTTGAGGGTCCTACATGTTAACCGCCTAAAGTCCCACTTGGAGAGTTCCGAAGTGGGCATGCTCTTGGCAACTGATGATGGGATGGAGGAGGAGACCAAGCCTCTTCCTGACCTCTAGGTAGCCTCAGAGCGAGATGGGTCAGTGGAAGGAGTTAACCTCTCACCCACACTGAGGCCCGAACAACAGGATGACTGCCGCCAGCTGCTGGGGCAGTTTCCAGATCTTTTCTCCCTGGTTCCTGGTTTCACAAATTAGTGCGTCCATGATTTGGATACAGAAGACAGCTTACCGATTAAGCATAAGGCTTACCGAGTAACTGACAGGGTCAGGGCCTGCATCAAAGAGGAGGTCTCAAAGATGCTTGTTCTTGGGGTGGTTGAGTCCTCCAGCAGTTCTTGTTCCAGCCCAGTGGTCTTGGTCCCAACGGCTGCAGCGCCGGTAGCCACACCTGAACTCCGGTTCTGTGTGGACTACTGAGGACTCAATTCAGTAACCAAGGCTGACGCGCACGCCATCCCCAGAGTTGATGAGCTCATTGATCGGTAAGGAGCTGCTCAGTTCCTCAGCACGTTTAATTTGACGTCTGGGTACTGGCAGATCGCCTTGACTGATGGGGCCAAAGAGAGATCAGCATCCTCCACGCCAGATGGGCATTTCCAGTTCCGGGTTAGGCCATTTGGAATGAAGAATGCCCCTGCCACCTTCCAGAGATTGGTCAACTAGGTGTTGGCTGGGCTGGAAGAGTTCAGTGCCGCCTACCTGGATGACATTGCAGTGATCAGTAGTACCTGGAAAGAACACTTGCGACACCTCTGGGAAGTGTTGACAGCACTGCATAAGGCAGTTCTCACGATCAAGGAAAGCAAGTGTCAGATCGGGCTCATGGTGTACTTGGGACACCAATTAGGGAGCGGCAAGGTGGCGCCCCTACAACCCAAGATCAAAACAATCCTGGCTTGGGAGCCCTCCAAGACCCAAACGGAGGTGAGGGCCTTCCTAGGACTCACTGGGTACTACAAGAGGTTTGTCAAGGGGTATGGCAGCATTGTTGCCCCTTGACAGAGCTGACTTCGAAGAAGCAGCCCCGGAAAGTGATCTGGACTGACGCCTGTTAGGAAGCATTTGACACCCTGAAGACGGCCATGTGCACGGCGCCCGTGCTCCTGGCTCCTGATTTCTCCAAAGAGTTCTTAGTGCAAACAGATGCTTCAGAGCATGGCATAGGGGCTGTTCTCTCACAGATGACTGAGGAGGGCTGGGACCAACCGTAGCCTTCATCAGTAGGAGGTTACTTCCACGTGAACAAAAGTGGAGTGCAATCGAGCGAGAAGCATTTGCTGTGGTCTGGGCACTGAAGAAGCTAAGACCCTACTTGTTTGGGTCTTACTTCCGTGTTCAGACCGACCACAGGCCCCTCAGATGGTTGATGCAAATGAGGGGTGAGAATCCCAAGCTGTTGAGGTGGTCCATTTCCCTACAGGGTATGGACTTGACGGTGAAACACCGCCCTGGCGCAGATCACGCCAATGCTGACGGTCTGTCCAGGTTTTTCCGCCTTAGTGAGGAGGATCTCCCTGGGGTAAGGTAGTTCTCCCCACATTTCAGCTGGAGGGGACACGTGTTAGACCTGGAACCTTGGCGTGAGTCTCCCTTCCACTTTTTGCTGATGTGCCTCAGATGTTTTACTGGTGTTTGCTGCTCAGGACACTGCGCCACAGTCAATCCGTGCCGCAGTGTGAGTGCTCCCAATGTAAAGTGTATAAGTGTAATTGATTTCCATGATTGGCTTATTGGATTTACTGTCAGTCCCCAGTAAAGTGCACCAGGAGTGCCAGGGCTTGTAAATACTGATACAGCTCGTGGGCCTGCAGCGCTGGTTGCGCCACCCACAGAAGCCGCCTTGTAAAATATGTCTAAGGTCTGCCATTGCAGAACCTGCGTGCAGTCTGGTACTGTCATGCTGGCTGGGTAAGTGCACACACTTACCAGCCTCTAACCCTTTCCTTTACTTCATATCAGTCACTCCTTTGGTAGACCCACGGGCAGGGTGTATTGTAAGCATAAGGAAGGACAAGCCCAGATGTGCGTGGCATGTCCTAATAGTGAATTATAGCCATTCTCGTTTTTCACTAATGCAAGGCACCCTGTTCTCGTAGGCTAGATTGGGCTGCTGGATTATTACACTCTATAATCCAGTAGACTCAGGGAACATGGTAGGAAGTCAAGTTTAGTATGCCTGAACTCAGAATAATAAAATACTTCTTTTAGTAAAGTTTATTTTAATATCCTGTGTTTGCAAACGCTACTTTTAGAAAGATAGCATTTGCTTGCCTAACCATCTTGGCCCGCCTCTGCTGGTATGTGTTTGCTGTCTGGGTTGTGTGAGTGACAGGGCTGGGGGAAGACAGGTGGTGAATAGGGAGATTACACCAGGATGGGGGGAAGTTTGCCCCTTGACTCTGAATAGGCCTGTGCTCTGCCACCTCAATGCCGGCTCTGCCCCCTGGGAAGCGGCTGACGACTCTGCCCTACACCTTGTAAGAAGAGAGGGATAGATCGTTAACAGAGTACTCCTGGACTGTACTTGTCGTCACAATGCTGGCTCCACCTCCTGCGGAGCGTCTGCGGGGCCTGCCCTGCTCACTAAAAGGAAAACCAAGACTTTGCAAAACAAAGTACTCAAGAGATGAGATGGACTACGCAAAGGCCCCCCTGGCCGGGAAAGACAAAAGAAACAGTGTATAAAAAGAGGAGCTCCGCTCCTACCAAATAAGATCCTGTTTTAACCACGACGAACCTCTGCCTGACTAGAAGGACCAAGAGAAGCTGAAGGAAGGATACCTGCAGTTGTGCCTTGCTGAGAACGGAGAGGAAAAGAGCAGAAAGGACTTTGAAGACTTGTGCCTGAAACGATCTCCAAGGGCTTGATCTCGAGCTTGCCCCGTGAACTGAACCCCAGGACCAGTGGGTTCAATTCTGCCTGTGCCTGTCTGCTGCTGGGCCCTTAAGTTCTTTTCCCTCGCCGGAGATGTGACTCGGGTGCCTTCGCCCTCCTAAGGTCGTGACAGCTCGGAGCCTGGACGCCCCGCCGCAGAGAGCCCCGCTCAAGCTTTAGTCGCTTTCCGCATCAGTGCCGGGCCGCCCTCTCTCCTGACACCTCACCTGCTACGGAGCGCGTTGTGCACCTCTCACCTTCTCCCGCCCGAATCTGCACGGAGCGCATTTGATAGCCCCGGACGGTCCGTACGTCGATACGTACCCGACTGTCTCGCTTTGCCCTCCTGCATACCAAGGCCCATGCCGCACCTCAAGAAGGCCTTCCGTACGTTGGTACCGGAGGCCTGTGCTGCACCTGTCTGACCGAGAACGGGACGACCCACACAGATCCATAGGTACGACCCGGTGTACTAAGAAGAAGTACGTCCCGCAGGCCTGAACAGCGCCTCGCCCTGTGAGTTGCTCCAAACCCTGGATTGCCATATCCCTCCACCATCCCGCTCACCCGCCTCGCACCTCGAGGGGGCTTCGAGACCGATAAATCCCCGGAGAACCGCCGGCCTGGTCCCGAGTCTGCCCTCAACTGAGGCCACGCCTGAAACGCCTCAGACATCCGCCCCAAGGTACACTTGAACTCGATCCCGAGTTCACATCGGATCCAGGGTCAGCAACGTTTGTTTTCCCTGTCGTCCATCAGTCACCAATGGGTTGCTTCACCAGCGCGAAGTGCGCATCGACCCACAGCGTACCTTGCTGAAAAGAACACTAAGAACTATTGCCTATTTAAATCTGGTGGCCTAAATCGCTAAACGTTATACATGGTCTTGTGATAATTCTGCAACTAAGTATTTTTACATAAAGTCTACGTATTTTTGATACAACCTTACAACGGGTGTCCATTTGCGGTGGGTCATTATATTTACTATATGTGATCATAAATGCTTAACTAACTATCGCCCTGAAGATTAGCCTTGTCTGCTTGCGCCACACTACCTAGAGGGTGAGCAAGGGTTATGTCTAAGGAGTAGTTATCTTACCCTGACTAGAGGAGAGGGTCCCTGTTTGTCACAAGTGCATACCTGTGTCAACCAGAGACCCCCGAGTCTAACAGCTCCTTAGAAGGGATAGTGTATAACTAGCCATTCGCCTAGCAGAAGTTCCATGAGTAGGCATTAGAGGTTTCTATTAAGTCAGATATATGTGGTTTATATTAAGCATGGGCATAAAATCCGTTCCGCTTGCGGATTTTGCGGATTTTCGGTAAATTCGCAATCCGCGAGATTTGCGTATTTCCCGCAAAATCCGCAAATTCGCACGCAGCGGACTTTTTTTTTCTTGGTGATACAATTTTGCGGCGCGCGGTGTTTACTTACCGTCATTCATCGTTTGCCGAGTTATTTTTCTTGATATTTTGCGAGTGCTGTGCCATTTTGGATCTTGCTGCGGGATCCCGCGGGAATTTGGCAAGCACGATTACGTAATCGCGGCTTGCCAACATGTACAGCGAGAGTTTGTCAACGCGAGTACGCCGTGATCACGTATCGCAGTACTTCGCAATTGCGAGCTTGGAGATGCGGCGAGCAGCAATAATCTCGCACTCGCGAAAATACAAAATTTGCAATTCTGCACAAGAAATCCATCAGCAAGCAGCATAAACCTTCTGGAAATGATGATTTTTATCTGAATAACTCCTCAGGTTGACATTTGCCTGCACCTTTTTTGCGAGGAGTCCATTTTGGGGAGGGGGGGTGGGAGGAAGGAAGTGCCCCACAGTCTTCAACTTCCTGTTCCCGTCCAGCAGGCTCCTCCCAGTGCTTTGTCCATCTCCTGGTCACTTTTCATTTGGATCTGGAGCTGGAAGGATTACTTTTTGTGGATGCTGCTGGATATTTGGATTTGAGGCCTTTTTGACTTTCTTTGTATCACTTTTGGATTAGAAATTTCACAAGTAAGTTTGTTTGGGGCATTACAGTTGCTGCAACTACAATTTTGGAATTTTCGATTTTTGGGCTGTTTGGGGGCCTTTTGCCCAGGGGTACTCAGTGGTGGGTGGACTGAGTCTTTCTGTGGGGTGTCTTGAATTTAAACATCATGGAGGGCATGGATGGAATGGGATTGTGCTGATTTTTCAGTGATTTTTGTTTTTTTGGGCTGTACTTGTGGCCTTCTCACCAGGGGTAGTGAGTCTTGCATCGGACTAGTCTTTCTGTGGGGTGTCTTGAACCTAAACATCATGGAGGGCATTGATGGAATGGGATTGTGCTGATTTTTCTGTGTTTTTCGATTTTTGGGGGTGTTCATGGGGAGGGACAGGCTATGTGGCTGGGGGCCATTTTGAGTGCTGCTACAGGCCCTGGCCATGTGCTGGGAGGCAAGTGGCCATTTTGAATGCAGGCAGTGTTGTTAGGCCTGCAACCATTTTGCCTAGTTTTCAACCTTTATGCCCAGGGGTAGTGAGTCTTGCATGGGCCTAGTCTTTCTGTGGGGTGTCTTGAATTTAAACATCATGGAGGGCATGGATGGAATGGGATTGTGCTGATTTTTCAGTGATTTTCGAATTTTTGGGGGTGTTCATGGGGAGGGACAGGCCATGTGGCTGGGGGCCATTTTGAGTGCTGCTACAGGCCCTGGCCATGTGCTGGGAGGCAAGTGGCCATTTTGAATGCAGGCAGGGTTGTTAGGCCTGCAACCATTTTGCCTAGTTTTCAACTTTTATGCCCAGGGGTAGTGAGTCTTGCATAGGCCTAGTCTTTCTGTGGGGTGTCTTGAATTTAAACATCATGGAGGGCATGGATGGAATGGGTTTTTGCTGATTTTTCAGTGATTTTCGATTTTTGAGGGTTTTCATGGGGAGGGACAGGCCATGTGGTTGTGGGCCATTTTGAGTGATGCTACAGGCCCTGGCCATGTGCTGGGATGCAAGTGGCCATTTTGAATGCAGGCAGTGTTGTTAGGCCTGCAACCATTTTGCCTAGTTTTCAACCTTTATGCCCAGGGGTAGTGAGTCTTGCATGGGCCTAGTCTTTCTGTGGGGTGTCTTGAATTTAAACATCATGGAGGTCATGGATGGAATGGGATTGTGCTGATTTTTCAGTGATTTTCGATTTTTGGGAGTGTTCATGGGGAGGGACAGGCCATGTGGCTGGGGGGCCATTTTGAGTGCTGCTACAGGCCCTGGCCATGTACTGGGAGGCAAGTGGCCATTTTGAATGCAGGCAGTGTTGTTAGCCCTGCAACCATTTTGCCTAGTTTTCAACCTTTATGCCCAGGGGTAGTGAGTCTTGCATGGGCCTAGTCTTTCCGTGGGGTGTCTTGAATTTAAACATCATGGAGGGCATGGATGGAATGGGATTGCGCTGATTTTTCTGTGTTTTTCGATTTTTGGGGGTGTTCATGGGGAGGGACAGGCCATGTGGCTGGGGGCCATTTTGAGTGCTGCTACAGGCCCTGGCCATGTGCTGGGAGGCAAGTGGCCATTTTGAATGCAGGCAGTGTTGTTAGGCCTGCAACCATTTTGCCTAGTTTTCAACCTTTATGCCCAGGGGTAGTGAGTCTTGCATGGGCCTAGTCTTTCTGTGGGGTGTCTTGAATTTAAACATCATGGAGGGCATGGATGGAATGGGATTGTGCTGATTTTTCAGTGATTTTCGAATTTTTGGGGGTGTTCATGGGGAGGGAAAGGCCATGTGGCTGGGGGCCATTTTGAGTGCTGCTACAGGCCCTGGCCATGTGCTGGGAGGCAAGTGGCCATTTTGAATGCAGGCAGGGTTGTTAGGCCTGCAACCATTTTGCATAGTTTTCAACTTTTATGCCCAGGGGTAGTGAGTCTTGCATGGGCCTAGTCTTTCTGTGGGGTGTCTTGAATTTAAACATCATGGAGGGCATGGATGGAATGGGATTGTGCTGATTTTTCAGTGATTTTCGATTTTTGGGGGTGTTCATGGGGAGGGACAGGCCATGTGGCTTTGGGCCATTTTGAGTGCTGCCACAGGCCCTGGCCATGTGCTGGGAGGCAAGTGGCCATTTTGAATGCAGGCAGTGTTGTTAGGCCTGCAACCATTTTGCCTAGTTTTCAACCTTTATGCCCAGGGGTAGTGAGTCTTGCATGGGCCTAGTCTTTCTGTGGGGTGTCTTGAATTTAAACATCATGGAGGGCATGGATGGAATGGGATTGTGCTGATTTTTCAGTGATTTTCGATTTTTGGGGGTGTTCATGGGGAGGGACAGGCCATGTGGCTGGGGGCCATTTTGAGTGCTGCTACAGGCCCTGGCCATGTGCTGGGAGGCAAGTGGCCATTTTGAATGCAGGCAGTGTTGTTAGGCCTGCAACCATTTTGCCTGGTTTTCAACCTTTATGCCCAGGGGTAGTGAGTCTTGCATGGGCCTAGTCTTTCTGGGGGGTGTCTTGAATTTAAACATCATGGAGGGCATGGATGGAATGGGATTGTGCTGATTTTTCAGTGATTTTCGATTTTTTGGGCTGTACTTGTGGCCTTTTCACCAGGGGTAGTGAGTCTTGCATGGGCCTAGTCTTTCTGTGGGGTATCTTGAATTTAAACATCATGGAGGGGCTGGACGGCTTGGGATTGTGCTGATTTTTCAGTGATTTTCTTTTTTTTGGCCTGTTGTTGTGGCTTTTTCACCTGGGGTAGTGACTAGTGAGTGTTGCATTGGCCTAGTCTTTCTGTGGGGTTTCTTGAATGTAAGCATCATGGAGGGCATGGGATTGTGCTGATTTTTCTGTTTTTTTTCGATTTTTTGGGGGGTGTATAACTGAACTGATGTTCCTCTGTCTTCCATTGCTTTTAGGTGCACAAGACTCAAGAGAACCACCAGTGGCAGGAAGAAGTCCTGCAGCGGTGTGTGTGCAGCATAACGTCACGTGACATCACGTCTGGCCTCAGACAACTCTGCAACTCGTGCAACTGCGGCCTGCTGTTCTGACCTGCTCTGAAGAAGATGGCCCCAAAAAAAGGTCTCTGTAGCTCCTCTAGCAAGAAAGTTGCTAGTAAGGAGCAGAAGAAGCAAGTTACCAAGGAGGCTGGTGTGCCGGCCGCCGCGTCTTTTTGGGAGTAAAAAAAAAGTACACCTGCAGCAGCAGCGGGATCTGCTGGGGACCAAGCTGGGAGCAGCACCCCCGCTCCATTGGGCTCAGTGCCTCCACCACCACGCCAACTTAAGTCAAAGCCCTTGAGTGCTTCAGAGGCAGTCAGTGTACTTCTACAATCACCATCGACCAGTGATGTTGGCTCATCGCAAGAAAGTAGCAGCAATGTCCCTGAATCAACACAGGTCGTTGTAACTCATCTGACAAGTGTTGAACAACCACAGCCGCAACAACAACAACATGTGCAAGTACAAGCCCAAGTACATGTGGAAGGAGAGGCAGCGCAAGGAGATGCGCAAGCAGAGGTGCATGGAGGGTCACAAGTGCCCACAATAGTTGTTCCTCCCGAAGTAGGGGCACATCAGGAAATTGACAATCAGACCGAGGTATCATTTGAGGAAGCCACTCCTCCTGATGATCATTCATTGTCTTCCATATCCCTAGCAAGGAAAAGATCAAGGGGGGTGTCTACATCTTCTTCAAGCCCACCTCCTTCTGATGATCTGGATGACGACTGGGAACCACCACAGCCGCCTGAGAGTGAGGCACACCATGATCTGACAAAGATACCTAAGCGTAAAAGGAAGGTCGTCGAAAAACTCATAGCTATGGAGTGTGATGAGGCTCAACAAGAAGTGACGGATACTGCTGCTGATGAAGTCTCTCACGACGACGAGCCAGTCATCACAAAGGTCACTGCAGCCCCAGCGGGCATGCAGCAAAGAGACATTTTGACCCTATCCCGAGAAGCTGCTGAGCGTGATGATGATGTCGACGAGGAGGCAATGGAAGAAACACCACAATCATTGGAGTTAACTAGTTCGCCAACACCTACCGCTTCCATATTTCTTAGTCGCCAGAAGGGACCTCCATCCACCTCAACCTCAATTAGTGGTGGTGAAAGTGCAAAATGTACTGAAGTTCGGCAATCCACATCCTCCACTTCATCTGGCATTAGCAGCAGGACCACCACCACCAGTATCGCCGCCTCCTCCGGCCCCCAAAGACATTTCAAGTCTGCAGTTTGGGAATTCTTTAGTGTTTGCCCAAAAAATGAAAACGTAGCCATTTGTAGCATGTGTAAGCTTCGAGTTAGTCGTGGTAAGTTTGGTTCCAACTATGGTACCGGAGGCCAGAGAGGTCATCTTGAAAGAAAGCACACTGTCAAATGGTTTGCGCACCTACAGGCGATCAAGGAAGCCCGAATTGCACGTAATGCTGTTTCATCTGATGATGACGAGGAGGAAGAAGACGTGTCGAACCCTTCACTTACACCCAGTACCCCTGTCAGCAGCACACCCCATGTGAGCCACACTAAGAGTGTGGGAGAGAGTGATACACCAATGCGAAAAAGTTCATCAGCGAGCGTAACTGGGTCGAAGATATCATCATCATCATCCCGTAAATCCTTGGTCCAGGGCAACATTAAAAAGATGTTGTTTACAGAAGCGCAATATGAACGCAACCACCCACTGACGCGTCTGTATAACACTAAGCTGGCTAAAATGCTAGCTCTGGACCTTCTCCCTTTTTCTTTTGTAGAAGGGGTTGGTTTTCTAGAATTAGTGGCAGCGCTCTGCCCTAAATGGAAGGTTCCTAGCCGGTTCTATTTTGCCCGAGTTGCGGTTCCAGCACTACATGAAGATGTTCTGGAGGTGACTGGGGCAGCTTTGCAGAAGAGTGCTGTTCACAGTATACGTCTGACAACAGACATGTGGACCAGTGGCGCAGGCGCTGATTACATGTGCATCACTGCACACTGGGTCTCTTTTTCAGGGGTTAAAGCAAAGCTAAACGCAGGTGTTGACGCGGACAAAGTTTTTAAAGCTGCTCGGAAACATGCAACACTAGCCATGTTTGGTTTGGAGAAACGTCACACAGCAGAAAACATTTTGGATGTGTTTAACACAAAGGTCCTTGACTGGCTGTCCCCAAAAAAACGCCAGGTTGGTTATGTTTCCACGGATAATGGCTCCAATGTAGTTAAGGCCATGCAGCTGGGTGACTATTTCAGAGTGCCGTGTTTGGCGCACTGTATAAACCTGGTTGTCAAAAAATTCTTGAGTGACAAAGGCAGTGCAGCGTACAGGGTAGTGGACACCTGCCGAAAAATGTGCAAACATTTCAGCCATTCTTTTAAGGCCCGGAAGCATCTGAGGAGCCTGCTATATGAACATCAAATGCCAGTGAAAGCACTCATCCAGGAGGTGGCAACACGTTGGAACTCAACCTTCTACATGCTTGAGCGTCTGTATGAGCAGTATACGGTACTCGATCACTATTTCTTAACACAGGGTACAGCTCAGAAGGAGGACCTGAGGATGGGTGCGGCGCAATGGGACATATTTAAAAGCCTGACACGCATGCTTCGTCCTTTTGAGTTCTTCACGCGTGCAGTCAGCAAGGAGGACTGTAATTTGGGAAAAGCTATCCCATTGTTGTACATGCTGGAGCACCAACTGAAAGAGGTGTGTTCTGTGTTTCAAAAAGATGAAGAAAACCAAGACCCTTTTGTTCTGGCGGAAAATTTTTAGAGCACCTACAAGGTGATGAACGTCTTAAAATGATCCACTCAAACCAGCATTACATTTGTGCTACTATTCTGGATCCACGCTACAAAAATGCGCTGGCAGGCCAAGCATTCTTTCCTTTTGCTGATGAAGATGTTACAAAGTACAAACAGTGGCTAGCCTCCTCAGCCAAGAGGTTTGAAAGAGAACAGCAGCAAATTGAAGGAAAAGGCAGTACATCCGCATCAGCAGGCCATCCCCAGTCACAACAAACCACTTCTGCACCTGTGGCAGCTGCACAAGTGACCTCTCAGCCGTTAAAGAGACCGGCAACCGGATCATCTGCACCACCAGACACAACAGTAACATTGGAGGCTGAAGAGGATTGGCTAGCTCGGCTTGGGTTTGGTTCTCAAAAGGTCACAGCAACAGCTAAGCAAAGTGGAGGAACCTTGGATGAGGCCATTGAGTCGATGGTGAAGGACTATCTGAATGACTCAACAGAGGTCTATGTTAATGCTGACCCATTGGCGTATTGGCATGGGAAAAAAGAATTGTGGCCACAGCTCTCCAACCTGGCTTTAAACTACTTGTCTTGCCCACTCGCAAGCGTGTCTTCTGAACGTGTTTTCAGTGCTGCTGGTGGCATTGTAACTTCCAAACGGAGCCGCCTCTCGCCCAAAAATGTGGAGAGGTTAACAATGATCAAGATGAATCAGCACCTCATACCACCAGATTACAGAGTACGAGAAAGCACGCCGGATGAAGACGAGGTGGACAGCAACATAGATGAGGGAATTTCTTCTCTGTCAGGTGACACTGAGCTCACCCTGCCTGAATTCGCAGAGTATGATGACGAAGCCTTATTCTTATTCGTGGACCGTGACACCGAGCCCTGAAAATGAGACAATGAATCAATAACTTTCTTTTTCGTCCTTATTCACTTTTATTCCTGTGTGTCTGTCTTTCTTTGTTGCACACGGTTAATATAATTCAAACTTTAATCACCTAATCACAAAAACAAGCCCATCAGCAGAACTGTCTTCACTTGTTTGCTTATTGATTTGAAGGTGCCGCAGTCTGCATTCCTCAAGTTCACAAGTTCAGAAGAAAATGCTCCTCTATCCTCCTCCTCCAGACTCCTATTTCCATTAAAGCAGAGGGCTGGTTTACGCCCAATGATCAGCACTTGTGAGGGTGTTGTTCTACCCCTTTGCAGGTGAGTTGACTGCTCTGGGGCCATTGCTGGGAAGCTCTAATACCGGATAAAAGTGGTTTGGACCAAATCCGATGTGGACATTTTTTTGTGTTTTTGCTGACATGCTTGCCTTTGAGGTGCTCTTAGGGAGGTTCCGGCTGTTTGTGGGTGAGTTTCGGGGTCTGGGAGCACTGCTGGGACACTCTAATCTTGATTGCATTTGCTTTTCAGGAAATCCGTGGTGGTAAACTGGACTTATGGCCTAGCTACACAGCGCGTTTGGACCGAAGGCCGAGAAATATTGTAAGTATGGGAGTTTGCTTTTGGCCTGTTTGGGGGTGTTATGCTTTTTGGCGGGTGGGTTGGCGGGTCTTGGGGCATTCCTGGCAAGGTCTAATACAGGATAGAAGTGGTTGGGACAAAATCCACGCCGATTTTTTTTTGACTATTTCTGACATTTTGCTCAATGTAGCGTTTTCGGGGGCCTGTTTGGGGGGCTTCCTGGTGTTTGTGGGTGGGGTTTTGGGGTCTGGGAGCACTGCTGGGACACTCTAATCTTGATTGCATGTGTTTTTCAGGAAATCCGTGGTGGTAAACTGGACTTATGGCCTAGCTACACAGCGCGTTTGGACCGAATGCCGAGAACTATTGTAAGTATGAGAGTTTGCTTTTGGCCTGTTTGGGGGTGTTATGCTTTTTGACGGGTGGGTTGGCGGGTCTTGGGGGCATTCCTGGGAAGGTCTAATACCGGATAGAAGTGGTTGGGACAAAATCCACGCCGATTTTGTTTTGGCTATTTCTGACATTTTGCTCAATGCAACGTTTTCAGGGGCCTGTTTGGGGGGCTTCCTGGTGTTTGTGGGTGGGTTTCGGGGTCTGGGAGCACTGCTGGGACACTCTAATCTTGATTGCATGTGCTTTTCAGGAAATCCGTGGTGGTAAACCAGACTTATGGCCTAGCTACACAGCGCGTTTGTACCGTAGGCCGAGAAATATTGTAAGTATGAGAGTTTGCTTTTGGCCTGTTTGGGGGTGTTATGCTTTTTGGCGGGTGGGTTGGCGGGTCTTGGGGCATTCCTGGGAAGGTCTAATACCGGATAGAAGTGGTTGGGACAAAATCCACGCCGATTTTTTTTGGCTATGTCTGACATTTTGCTCAATGTAGCATTTTCAGGGGCCTGTTTGGGGGGCTTCCTTGTGTTTGTGGGTGGGTTTCGGGGTCTGGAGCACTGCTGGGACACTCTAATCTTGATTGCATGTGCTTTTCAGGAAATCCGTGGTGGTAAACCGGACTTATGGCCTAGCTACACAGCGCGTTTGGACCGAAGGCCGAGAAATATTGTAAGTATGAGAGTTTGCTTTTTGCCTGTTTGGGGGTATTATGCTTTTTGGCGGGTGGGTTGGCGGGTCTTGGGGCATTCCTGGGAAGGTCTAATACCGGATAGAAGTGGTTGGAACAAAATCCACGCCGATTTTTTTTTTGGGTTATTTCTGACATTTTGCTCAATGTAGCGTTTTCAGGGGCCTGTTCGGGGGGCTTCCTGGTGTTTGTGGGTGGGTTTCGGGGTCAGAGAGCACTGCTGGCTATGAATATTTTACTTTGCAAGAGGTTTGAAGCAAATCCATGGTGGCAGAGGGGAGTTAGGGCCTAGCTGCAGAGCGCGCGCGGAGTGATTTGGGAAATTTGCAAAAAAATGACTGTCCCCATTTTTGTACTTTTGCTCTTTGGCTGTTTGGGGGTCTTCTACTCGTTTTCTCCTGGGTTGACGGCTCCGGGGCCATTGCTGGGAAGCTCTAATACCGGATAAAAGTGTTTTGGACCAAATCCCAGGCGGAAATTTTTGGGTGTTTTTGCTGACTTGCTTGCCTTTGAGGTGCTCTTTGGGGGGGTTCTGGCTGTTTGTGGGTGAGTTTCGGGGTCTGTGAGCATTGCTGGGACACTCTAATCTTGATTGCATTTGCTTTTCAGGAAATCCGTGGTGGTAAACCGGACTTATGGCCTAGCTACACAGCGCGTTTGGACCGAAGGCCGAGAAATATTATAAGTATGAGATTTTGCTTTTGGCCTGTTTGGGGGTGTTATGCTTTTTGGCGGGTGGGTTGGCGAGTCTTGGGGCATTTCTGGGAAGGTCTAATACCGGGTAGAAGTGGTTGGGACAAAATCCATGCGGAAAAGCCTTTTGGCACTTTTTGTAACTTAGGGTTCGTTAGGGTTAGTCCTAGCAGCAGGATTGCATGTGTTTCGGGGTGTTCTAGATTTTTGCAACTGAGTTCTGGGGTCTTAGAGCACTCGTGAGAATGTGTAATTTTGGTTGCAAGTCATTTGAAGAAAATCCATGGTGGGAAAGGGGGGATTTGGCATAGTTAAAGAAAGCCTTTGCCACCATTCTTAACTTAGGGTTCGTTAGGGTTAGCAGTATTTCTATTGCATGTGTTTGGGTGGGGGGGTTTTCGACTCTTGGAGCGATGCTGGCTATGGATACTTTTGCTTGGTTGCTTGCAAGTGGTTTGAATACAATCCACGGTGGGTAAGGGGGTATTTGGGCCTACTTTTACTTTCTAAGTACGTTTTGTCACCAGTTTTCTGCTAGGCCTCGTTTTTTGAGATTTGATTGGGGGTCTTCTACATTTTTGCGACTGGCTTTAGTAAGGGTCTGGGTGGGAGCACTGCTGGGAAGGTCTAATTTTGTTCTAAAACACAGTTTACAGTACCCCTAGCTTGAGGGGAAAGATCCGCTACATTAATTTGCCCATACTTAGTTATCCTTCAAAAGGTGACTTAGACAGAGTACGCACTTTCAAAAATATTGTACTGTCTACTAGGAAAATCAACGTGTGACTTTTTGCACTCCACAGCCTACATACCTTATATTTATTTATCAGTGGTGTTGTAATATTATATCACTTCCTGTTTTTCGTTGAATAATTACAGGCCGGGTTTCAGTCTGTGCAATGGGGAAAAAAGGATGGAGTCAGGCTTCACCTTAGCGAGCCGCAATTCAGCATCCGCCAGGCAGGCAGTGGACAGGGTGTCTTCTGGTCACCAACATTGATGGACGAAGCGTCAGATGGAATGGAGGAGTGCCGCTAATAAGAGGAATTTATTTCTGCATGCAACTTACTTACCAATTTCAACAGGACAACTACAACAACATACAGATACAGTATCTATTGTTTCTTTCCATGACTGTGACTGCATTTCTTGGATCTCTCTCTGCTTCTAAATTGATCCCTTAACACATCACTTAGTCCACTCCACTATCACATCTGCACCACACATAGTCATTTGTAAGTGCTCCTACGTAATTCTCAAGTCGCAGCACGCCCCAGCCCGTAGAGGACTGGGATGGCCCCAATGATGAAGCATGTCACCAAGGGGCAACCCTGGTGAGTGAGGGGACACCTAGAAAAAGAGCAATTTCTCCTTTTCTATTCCCATTGAGTGTTGTGAATGGATTTATAGTGACCAGCAAGGCTCTCAGGTATCTGGCAACAGAGACCTTATGTTGAATATAGTTGTCAATATTTCCACACATGCCCGGTACTGTCGCATTCTTTCTTCCACAGTTGTCGAAAGTACTACTTACTTTTCACTGACATGCATGCAGTAGTGCATGCACTTTCAAAGATTGATGGATAGGTTTGTACCCAAAGATTTGTTTATGTTCACAATTGTTTGTCCATGCTGTGCTATTTTTTCTTGTCTCCCAAAACCTTTCCCAAAAATACCCGTACCCATCCATTTTTCAAACCCTAACCCTCTTCCCCCGGGCTGTGTGGTTTTGATTGATGTGTGACTAAATTACAGCAATAAATCCACACACTTGCTGGGGAGGATAAGGTGATAGCAACAGGCTGGTGAAGAAATCCGAGGATATATTCTTACTCTGCTTGACAAAGACCCATGGCTAATGTCAAAGAACTTCAACTGAATTAGTAGTTATACTTTAGTTATACTTTACCATTTGTTAGGCTACAATGTGGCACTGTTCTAGTGTACTGTCACCTGCTATATTCTCTATTGTACCGTTGTATTGCTCAGGAGGACAAACCAGATTTCATTTTCTTTTTTTTCATGGGCATGCAACTGCCACTGTGTCACACCACTAGTACCACCGCTATGAGGAAATTTTATCCGCCCAGGATTGCCAACCTTATTCGCTGTTTCCCGTGGAGCCAGCCCTGGGTCTAGCCCTACTTTCAAACCCAAATTACAGGTAAGATAAGCGTTTGGTGGGAGGGAGTATAATGGAGTATTAGGAGAGACGAGAGACTGACGGTCGTACTACTAAAGTCCTAGGACTCTTGAATTCACTTCACTTACTCTGTGAGAGGCACTTAGTGTTGAAAACATTTGGGCATTTACACTTAAAGGAAGAAAATGGAACTAAACTTTCAGGAAAACAAAGTTACTGTTAAACCCCCACCCACCAGGCAAGCAGTAAAAAACAGGTATGCTCAGATAAAGTTTGAAAAAGTATATTTATATCCCTAACAAAATAATCTCCCGCAAGACCCTCCCTAACCCCAACGGTTGTCCTTTAAAAGTCCCAAACCCAACTCCCAATTCCCACCCCCCAAAAGTCTCTAAAAAAGGGGCAAGGGACACTATGGGTGGATGCTGTTTACTTTTTGGGCCAGGGCATCATACTCCTGGCGGAGCAAGGCGTGCTCTACGCGGAGCCCCTCCAACACGTTTGTAAAGTGGTGGAGCTCCTGCTGAAGGCGGGACACCCTCAGGGTACTGCGGCGCAGGCGTGCCTTGCAGTTGCAATGGCTGTGAGAGGCAGCTGTTGTCCTTGCTGCTCGGCGTCGGCGGTTGGCTTTGGCAGCCCGGCTGAGTCTGGCTGGAGCACTGTGCTGGGTGGCAGCCCATGGGGGCATGGAGGCCGATGCAGACGACGTTTTTGTCGTGGTCGACTGCACACTTTCGTCGTCCTCCAGGGCCACCAGCCGCCGATATTCTGCAACAGTGGCATCGATCCTCCGTTGCCGGGCCACTATAGCCAGCTCCTTCCTCCTTGTTGGTTTGGAAGGAGGATCTATATGAAGAAAGAAAGACATAGTCTGTAACCAATGCTCTTTAAGATTAACTCAATCATTCAGCAGAAATTTGTGTTGCAGTACAACTAGCAACTTGCAAGCGCATTACATAACTTTTGAGGCCAGTATCTATCTAACCTCACACTTCTTCATCCTTGCTCTAACATTAGTGGGAGTTTAAGGAACAAATTCTACGAGCACTTTGGACTTCCATTGGAGTCGACTATGAAAGTACACCAGTCTTATTCTTCTTCTTGTCTCTTGTTTAGGAAAATTGGTACGTTATCTTCTGCAAGCCGGCATAATGCCAGCGCAGTGAACTTGCACCCGAGAAAAAGAGACGCACGCCATGATGAGTGACCTAGACTTGCGTTACTGTACCGGTCCAGTACATGCAGGTGGTGAAGCTCTTACTTTTCTATTACAGGTGGCACTGAGAATACTCTGTTACAAGGGCTACTGCTTAATTAATTTAACTTTCACCCTACAGTGCAAATGAGTACTAGAAATGGAAAAATGAAGAAGATAAATAATCTGATTATCTATCACTTCACATGGGATGTTTTTGCTTACATATGCGATGACTTTAGGTGCTTTGCTTTTTATTGAGTGACCAGTGATATATCCACACATGAATGACTGAGTACTATTAAACTTATTAAGAGAGGTAGGGAGTGGCCACCGTAATAACCGGATCTATGCTGTGCTTGCAATACCAACTACTGCTACTATTGATGGTAGTATTTGGAAAAAATTACAACTTCTTTTCCTTGCCTTTCCTACACTGGAACGGACGTGCGGGTGCAGTGTTACATGCTCTTCAAAGTTACACTTAGTTCATCCACTGACCGTCTACTCTCTCTAGATCATGGGTACTCACAAACTTTCTCTCAGGGGCTAAATTTACAGTGTAGTTTGTGGCCGAGGGCCGCACTGGTGGGGGCGGAGTCAGAGGGGGCGGGGCTAAAGCAAAACGAAAACTTGTGACCATGAGGTTGCACACAGGTCCCTGCAGCAGATGCCTTCATCCAGTGAGCCACCAGACCCAGCATTTACATACATCTCTCTCCCTCCTGCCCTCCCTCTCCATCTCTCTCTCCCTTCTGCCCTCCCTCTCCCTCCCCCTCTGTCATCTCACTGTGTGTGTGTCTGTCTGTGTCAGCCTTCAGCCCGGGCTGAGACAGCTTCCTCAACGCGCACACACAGACAGCCACACCAGAGTACTTAACAGGTCTTTAAAAGACCATTAACATATTATTGAGGCTTTGTTTGTTGTAGCGCCCCTGCATCTCCACCCTGACAATCACTGCTTGCCCGGCCCCACAGAGCAGAGGCTTTGTTCTATTTCACCTCTTAGTGGCCCTGCATCTCCACTCTGCTCTGTGGGGGCCGGGGGAGCAGTGATTGTCTGCAAGGTCTGCGCACCGCCAAGGAAGGCTTGCCGGGCCGCCACTGGCCCGCAGGCCGTACTACGAGTTCCCCTGCTCTAGATACACATATGCTATCTAAGAGTCAGATAGTAGCATGATCCAGGTATATGGACACAAACAGTTTCTGTGTCACCCACCCAGGCTGTTGTCCTTCCACCAATCATTGCTTCATGATTCACCCAGCCATGCATCTCATATTCTTTCCTTCTCAGCCACGTTTTCAATCTCAATAAGTAAGGAATGTATAAGAGCTTACCTCTGCCCGCCACCACCACCGTTTCAACTCTCACAGCCGGCACTGGAACCGCCGCCTCCTCCCCTGAAGAATTGCCCTCCGCCTCTGTGTCGAGCACCACCACCTCCGCGTTGGCCCCGCCACCAGATGTTCCACCTACAAAGTACATTTAAGAATGTTAGAATAAACCACTCACTAGTATTTGGTCTAGGAATGAAGACATGTGAAAACAATGTAATTTGTGACTGTGTACTCTAAAGTAAAAAAGAATGTCCCTTTTTCCAGGGAAGGGTGTTGTCTTGCTGCACTTTTTGGCACAACTGATGAAGGCTGGCTTTTTAACACGCACCATTTTTCTCCACACAGACAGAAGATGGACTTCTAACAACAAGATCAAGTTGAAACAAGGTGAGAGCTCGGCTCGACCACAAGAAATGTCTTCCATTAATCGTCAGCACTAACCACTTTTCCATTCTCAGTTAAACGTTTAGTTTTTTTATTATGACTTCATTTTAATAAATGTGTTTACTTTTAATAAAGCTTTTAAACTTAAATAGACTCTGTGTTTTTTGGTCCAGACTAGAGTGACTGAGCGAAAGGTTTTGCAATTTTTGCAAGCATGAGTCCACGCCTCTGACACTTCTTGACTCTGACTCTGTACTCTTGAGCTACGTTGGATAATCATCATTGGGGATCAATCATCGATGAATTCGGGAGGTAAATGACTGTGCCACACTATGTAGTCAGTCAGTAAGGACATTGGGGGTTCAAAGTCTGTTATCACACAGGTATGTGGAAACTCTAACAGCGCCTATTATAATTGATAAGCAATGCACTATTTATTGTCCATAGTTGTTTCTGCAGAAGAATTGTCCCCGCAACAGTAGTGGTATGGATTGTCCTCCTATCCAAACCAAAAGGTAGTATCTTATTCTTTCTTGGTGGTCATTCACATTTTATAGTTGGGAATTTCCATTCCAAAGCAGATAGAACACTTCAAAAGACATTATGGACAATCCCAGAGGACTGCACTAAGTTGATAGAGCTATTGCTGACTAGAATGGGAGTTTCGCCAACCATGCAATCTTAGTTAGCTACACAGACAGACTAATAAGAATAATCTAGTAATACCACAGGGAGTCATAGTAGAGGCAGGATAAGAATTTAGATACAGTCTACAAGAAGATCAAAGACAATTTTGAAAAAATCAAATGAGGAACGCTAGGAAAAATAGGTACTAGTCTAAAATGAAAACTTACTGGGGCCAGCAAAGGAGCCCTCGCCTGCCTGATCCTGGCCCTGTTCAACAGCATCCGCCGCCTGCTGCTCCTGTGTCCCCTGGCCCCTGGGGGGAGCTGACGTACAACATCAAAGAAAGAACAGAAAACATGGATGATTGTTGCTTGTCAATGTCAACCAAATCAAACATTTCAAAACAACAATAACAAAATATTTCCGCGAAATTATATTGATTAGGGTTAGTTTTCATTGATTTGCGGACCTGCGACTTCGAAAGTCACGTAACTCACTAAACAAAGTACTGAAAGGTTCACCTAGGACTGGCAGGCAGCAGTCCGCAGGCAAGACGCAAAGTGACAGACAAACTCCATTGTGATTTCAGTCAGATCAGTGACAACACTAACAGTTGCCTGCTACATAACCAGTCATTTAAATAGTCAAACTATCAATCCACCGCCACTATTTTTCTTATTGTCAGGGGTACAAAGGAAGGGGCAGATTTAAGCCCCTTGCGGCTCTTTTGCTCCGTTCTTGCGTGACTTTTGTGACGCAGCAGCTAAACAAAAGAGGCGCCATGGTGCGGCGTATAATATTATAACAACGTGACGCATTTGGGAGATGCATCCCGTTATAAAGCCCTGCGCCATCAGGGGGCGTTCCGGCGCAAGGGAGGGCATTCCTGCGCTGGAACACATCCTAAAAGTGGCTGAGGGAAATCTACACAATTTCAATCAGTCACCTTTAGGACAATGATGGGTCACACAAACCCTGCACCTGCTTGAAGCAGACGTACGGCTTGACCCAGCATTGGGGAGATAGGGTACCCCAGAGCATTGCTGGAGCTGCGCCATCGTTGCGACGCAACTCCAGCAGTAAAGCTTCGGTGATGTTTTGGGCCCATGGTGCGCCGCATTGCAAATACGGCGCACCATGTTTGGTGGTGGTAGCGGGCCACACAATTACTGGCGCATCCCTGCTACTTTGCAGGGATGTGACGGTAATTGCAATTCTGCCCCTTAGGGGCATACTTACTAACGCGTTCTGGTGCATCTCCAGAGATGCGCCAGATCAAATGCGTCACGCATAACTACCCTTGCGACACGGCAGATGCGCCTCATTTACAATGCGGCGCACCCTGGCGCAAGGGTAGGCACTTGCGTGACGCATCTCATCACATAAGAGCGGCGCATCGCTGGAGTCACGTCGCCAACGCAATGCAACTCCAGTAATGCTCAGGGCCACACAATACTTAACATGCTGTGTCGGTCCTTATGCCTGCTTCAAGCAGGCATAAGGAATTGAATTGACGTAGCAGTGTCGCAGAAGTGCCTGCGTTAAATCTTCTAGATTTCACGCAGGCACTTTTGCGAGGCGCACAGCCGCCGGACCGCCCACCCGGCGTACTAGGAACGCACCCATTGTGGCGCAGGCCCATGGCTTTATAACGTGACACATCTCCCTAGATGCGTCACGCTGTAAATGACTCGCAGGGATGCGCCACGTTTACGCCGCTGTTGCGTCACGCAAGACAACGTAAACGTGGCGCAAGGGGCTTGTAAATGTAATCTGCCCCCTAGTGTCTAGCATTACGCAGTTCTGTAAAGTACACTCATACATAATAGTTACTCAGGCCAATGAGACCACAAAATAGAAAACAAATAGGCATAGTAGCAACGCCACTGAGAAGGAGAGAAGTGCGCCTGAAATGCACAGAAGATTTTGAAATATAATTTAACTACAATGTAATCGTCAGCAGCATTATTGGCTTGCTCCATGTAAAAAACAAATATTTGCAATACAACAACACAGAGCAGGAGAAAACATAGTAGTGAGTGATGAAATAGCTACTACTACTCACCAAGCCCGGGGATCTCCAAGCCGAGCTGGTCCAGCAGGTCGCGCTCCAGGTCCAGGAGGTCCGTCCAGCGGTGGGTGACCTGGCTGTAGGTGCGCTGGACCCCGGAGAGTTGGGACATGGCCCAGCACACCTTCTGCCACCGCTTCCGGCGCTCCCGGATGTTGTAGCCGCCGGCCGCGATCCTGCCGCCTCCCGCGATCGTCCTGGGCAGGCGGCGCTGGACGAAGTAGACCAGCCCGCCCACTTCCTCCGGGCTGAAGATCTCCCGTCGAGTCACCTGCTCCCCCCTCAATCGCCCGCATGCTGTTCTGGCACGGGGTCCAGGACTCCTCCTCCCCGCCTCCGCTGTGGCCCTCAAGTGCCTGGGCACTTTCACGTCGCCTGGCTTCACCATGGTCTGGACAGGTAAGGTAGGAAGTAGAAAATTAAGAAAGAATAGGATAGGGAAGAAGAAAAGAAAAGAGTTTTAAAAAGTAGTTTAAAAGTAAACAAAAATAGCAGAAAAGACAAAAATATACAGCTAGGAAAAGAGAGGGATAGATAAGAAGCAAAATCGTTAGAAAAAAAACTTAAAACAAGCAAAGGATGGCAAAGATAGCAAGAGGATAAACACCATGCCCAGACACAGGAAATGAATGAAAAACAAGATGGCCGCCCGTCCACGAGCACGAAAGTAAGTTCGCACGCGATTTTCCTCACGATCTCGTGCGAACTTGTACTCGCAATGCGCTTACTTCGCGAGATTATACATAGCATCCGGAAACAGAAATACATCACGCAAACAAAATGGCCGCGCCCATACTCGACCTTGGGGTAAAGTCGCGTGTTGCGCTGCAAGCGGCTCACGAATACTGCAAAAAAACTCGCGAAATAACACGCCGCAAAAAAAATATAAAGCTCATTCGCACGAATTGGCGGCTTCCGCGGTCGGTTTCGCACGACGCCGAGCCTCGCAAATAGCGCGAAATTACCGAAAAACGATTTTTGCAAAAGCAAAACAAATGACCAGGTGCAAAAGGTCAATCTCATGATTTGTAACGATTCCCTGTTGTGCTTACTGAGGGGGCCCTCCAGAATCCGGTTGCCTGCTTGCAACTATTGTTGTGTGACCCTGCTCTGACCTTAACTGTATGCCACAAAGGTCCTGATTTACAGCTAAGGGAGCAGACAAGCAGGTGCCAGGCTGGAACTTCAAATTCAGTGACACATTAATTAGCCCCTAATTCATTATTGTCAGTTGGGGCAGGGCAGGTGTTGTTAATAAACTAACCACAAATTAATTCATGTCAGTTGAAGCAGGGCAGGTGTGCCTGCTTTTCCCCCCCATCTTCTACAGTGATGATGAACCAGAGGGTGGCATTGATGTAACAGAGGGTGGCATGGGTCAAAGAGAGGGTGGCAGTGGTGAAACAGAGGGTGCTGGGAGGCTGTGATGATGAACCAGACGTAGAAACAACATAGTTGAGACCGTTGCGAGCCGACAAGTAGTACCAAATCCTCGCGAACTGGCAGAAACACTTGCGAACACAAAAAAAATCTGCAAATTTGCGGGAATTCGCGGATTTTGCGGATTGCGAGTTTGCAAATTCACTAAATTCGTAAACGCCAGATTCACAAAATTCGCCCATGCTTAGTTTATATGTTCATCACAAATCTGAGGCGGTGGTGACTACAACCAATGAAGTTGCTTATACACTTGGTTAAACCCTTTATCTACTCGAGTGACTTATTTTCTGCATGATAAATGAATATATCAAAGTGGGATTATAATGAGGTATCTACATTGCAATGTACAGTAAATGTCTGTGGAGTTCTGGAGATAGTTAATGAAACTCTACCATGCATAGGGGCTAGCAGTAAAAGGTTCTACTCTGGGAGAACAATTTTTAGGTGTATTTACACATGTGCAAGGAAAAAATGCAGTCCTTGAATGTTCAATTATCCATTGCCTGGGGTGGGCCTGTCCATTGACTATACTTTGTGTTGTGTCAGGATGGTGCGCACTTTGAGTAACAGCTCAACAGAGCAAATTTGAAAGAGTGTTGATTGATTGCCCCTATATATGTATTTTTGTATGCAATTGTTTGGAAAACGTGAGGGTGACAATAGACCTAATTCAGGCGGCAGACTCACATATTTTGAAGTAAAAAATGGCTTTATTTATTTTTCCCGACTGAAAATGCCTCTCTTTCAGTCGAAGGCAACGGGGAAAATACATTCTTCCGTTTTTTTTTAATCCACTGTTCCCTTCTAAAACGTTGGCACGTATGAGACAGCTGCACATGTCTTTAGGCCAGATCTAAGAAGGACGGCTCAAACAAGCTGTGTTTCACTTTTGTCATGGAAACCTTGGGGCATATTATCAAGCCTGTGCGCTAAAATTATCGCCGCTTTATCGGCCGAAATCGGCCGATAAAGCGGCGATAATGGGCTTGATAATATGCTCTATGGAATTCCAATCGAAGCACATGTTAGATGTAAAGGGACATCTAACATGTGCTTCGATTGGAATTCCATAGGCATATTATCAAGCCCATTATCGCCGCTTTATCGGCCGTTTTCGGCCGATAAAGCGGCGATAATTTTAGCGCACAGGCTTGATAATATGCCCCCTTTTCTTGAGTTTGGCACGCGCTGAAGCACGCGATGAGCACGGACTTTTGCTGGAGTGTTGCCAGGCCTGAGGCCTTTTCACAGGGTAATCATTCCTGCACTCAGCGAAGGTGCAGGGCGAGTTATTTGACTGAACTTGTGCTAGGTGTGGCAGTGTGTGTTCTGTTTCTGGCCTGCGCTGACGAGCCCTGAAAGTGCGTGCTCTGTAACTCACACAATAAACATCACAGAGAATGTCATAAAGCCTCATCAGAATTCAAGAAGCGCATTTCTGTAACATGTGGACTCTTTGACATTAATATGTCGCATTGTAGCGCTGCACTGAGAAGAACTTGTTAAAAGTGATCATTTGTAAACATGAACCATTAGCGAAGAAAGCAAGACAACAGTTGTAATTGATTATAATAGCGCACCATTGTAGTCTATTAAATCAACCGTAGCAGGCCTTTGTACAACTGGTATCCTAACTCACGTGTTTGAATGCACTGTCATATGCAATAGTGAAGAAAAGATTTTTGGTGACATAAAATATTCACCTTAGATCACACTATGGGGCCCATTAGGATGGCGGGCGGACACCCTAGCGGGGCTGGGACCGACTGTAATCAGCAACCGCCGCAATGACAAAATGGCATGTTGTACATTGCCATGCACAACTTGGCAGACACATCGCAGTGCCTGCCACTTTGTGCATGGCAATGCCCCAAAGGCAGCCCCCACCCCTTCGGCGGCCTGCAACGGGCCCCCACAACAATTTCCGCAAGGCTTCCCATGCCGGCATCCCCACCATGGAAAGGCCTTGACAACCTATCATCATGATATGGATAATAACCATATCATGCCCCAGCTCCGCCCGGCCGGATAATATGGTGGGGGGTAAATCATGTTGTGATGGCTGGCGGATCGCCACCGCCGGCCGGGCGGTGGCGATCCTCCCACCATCATGATGACCCCCTATATGTTTTCTGGTTCCACTTTGTACAAAACAGCCAGCAAATGGGCATCTATGTTTCTTTCTATGTGTTCTGTTAAGACTTTGTCTTTACCTCTTTTTGCATTTTTCTACAGTTTGTATATAATGCAAACTGGACTCATAGGGATTGGAGCTCTTCACATGAGCATCAGATATATTACACAGGGTCACAACGTTTATAGGTACATGACTCACAAAGATAAACTTAGACTTAAGTGTAAGTTTCCTACTTTTTGATATTCACAAAGGTAGGTTACTACTACCAGCTTTCCTATTTGTACTTTTCCTGGTAGTAACTTTACTTTGAGTAACTTTACTGATAGTAAAGTTACAAGTCGTAACTTACCTTTGTGAATATCAAAACGTAGTAAACTTACACTTAAGTCTAAGTTCACTACTTTTTGGTATTCACAAAGGTAAGTTAAAGCTAGTAACTTTACTGATGGTAAACTTTACTACTAGTTAGTTCACTAGTAGTAAAGTTACGAGTAAAAGCTTGCCTTTGTGAATTCCCAAAGTAGTAAACTTAATCTTAGACTTAGGTTTACCTTTGAGAATAAGGTCCTTGTATGTCACCAGAATCACAACATCTGGAGCCCAGCAGAGACCCAGCCTGGGTTCCCCAGTTCGAAGGCGCAGCTCTGGCAGAGAGTGTGAGGCCACACGAAAGCTCGGCTCGTGCCGGGCTCGAGGTTCTAACAGGACCTGGAGCTGAGACAGGTTCAGGCTCGAGCCTGGCTCGAGCTTTCAGTGGCCCGCTTAGCTCTTTAGTGAAGCTCATGCATCTTTCCACCACTTCCAAGGGTTTCTGTCTGCTGCTTACAGGCCCCGTGGCTCGAGTCCGTTTGAAACTTTACTACTGTAGATTTACTTCTGCACTGGAGTAAGCTTCCGATCGCTCTGGCTGTCATTCACAAAGGATGCCAGAACTTCTTCTAGGACTCTGCAGTGGCGACAGACTCCCACGATTACACGTGAAACCCTTGTAAGGCACATGTGATACTCCTTCTCTGCGTGTGTAGTTGTACCCGCTGTGTATTTTAGCTGTAAAAGTTGTGTCTCTGCAGCAAAGTGCGTTAACCTACACCCACCACTTTGTGCCCCCTCCTGCTGCTGCCCTGTATTGAGTTTTACTCCTTCCTTGACATGACCAAAGCTCTTGATATATATAATGTATGCAGACTACACATGGGGCTACTCCTGAACGGCGCGTGTGCGTCTGAGGCGCTGTGAAGCGACCAGTTCTGCAGAGAGGCGTCGCTTCTCTGCTCCGGGGCCTGGCTCCAGGGCTGACACCGGGACGGTTTTCCACCGGAATGTTACTGCCCCAGCCGGAGCCGGTGCAGAAATTAGCAAAGCCACCTAGAACCTGTATTTCTAGACCTTATGTGGGCGCATACTTCAAACAGCAACTGCAGACAGAAAACACTTCAGATGCCTCTAAACCTGCGCTCTGAGCAATGATGAAAGTTCACGAAGGTGGAATAGCTTTATTACAAATGAACACCCACCATTTAGTTTAAAGCCCTGTTTGGCTTACAACCCGAGCCTTTACAGACTCGTGAAACAACAACAACTGGCCCGTAGTTTGCTCTTGGAATGGTGGACCTGACACTAATCACAGCTCTACAGAGGAAAGCCGAAACAAGCTTACTTTCACTTTCGTGTCTACTGCCTCATGCCGAAGTGAATTGGAAGGAGCGCTCAGAAGGAGGAGGCCCTGAAGCCTGTGGGCAGACTCTTGGGTACAGCTGCCAGGCTTTAATGCAGCTTCCCAATTCTGCCAACCAGCAATAAAGTGGATGGACTCTACACCCCTGCGCCACCACTGGAGGCAGAGGACGCATACATGTATCCCTGCATCCATGACTAGATACCAGCAATCCACAGGATTGGTGGGATCCAGACCTGGACACAAGGTTACATATATGTGCCCTCTGTGGATTGGTGGGATCCAGGCCTGGACAAAGGATCCCACCAATCCACAGAGGGCACTTACATGTATCCCTAGGTCCAGGCCTGGATCCAACCAATCCATAGAGGGCACATACATGTACCCGTGTGTCCAGGACTAGATCCAACCAATCCACAGAGGGCACATACATGTACCCCTGTGTCCAGGCCTGGATCCAACCAATCCACAGAGGGCACATACATGTATCCTCGTGTCCAGGCCTGGATCCAACCAATCCACAGAGGGCACTTACATGTATCCCTAGGTCCAGGCCTGGATCCAACCAATCCATAGAGGGCACATACATGTACCCCTGTGTCCAGGACTAGATCCAACCAATCCACAGAGGGCACATACATGCACCCCTGTGTCCAGGCCTGGATCCAACCAATCCACAGAGGGCACATACATGTATCCTTGTGTCCAGGCCTGGATCCAACCAATCCACAGAGGGCACTTACATGTATCCCTAGGTCCAGGCCTGGATCCCACCAATCCACAGAGGGCACTTACATGTATCCCTAGGTCCAGGCCTGGATCCAACCAATCCATAGAGGGCACATACATGCACCCCTGTGTCCAGGCCTGGATCCAACCATTCCACAGAGGGCACATACATGTACCCCTGTGTCCAGGCCTGGATCCAACCAATCCACAGAGGGCACATACATGTATCCTTGTGCCCAGGCCTGGATCCCACCAATCCATAGAGTGCACATACATGTATCCTTGTGTCCACGCCTGGATCCCACCAATCCATAGAGTGCACATACATGTATCCTTGTGTGCAGACCTGGATCCCACCAAACCACAGAGGACACATACATGTATCCCTGTGTCCAGGCCTGGATCCCACCAATCCACAGAGGGCACATACATGTATCTCTGTGTCCAGGCCTGGATCCCACCAATCCACAGAGGGCACATACATGTATCCCTGTGTCCAGGGCCGGATCCGACAAATCCATTGAGGGCACATACATGCATCCCTGTGTTCAGGCCTGGATCCCACAAATACATATAAAGCACATGCATGTATCCTTGAGTCCATGCCTGTATCCCACCAATCCACAGAGGGCACATACATGTATCCCTGTGTCCAGGCCTGGACCCCACCAATCCACAGAGGGCACATACATGTATCCCTGTTTGATATTTGATATTTATTGGCATTTGTAAAGCGCTACTTTCGCTCCGGAGGGAGCATCTTGGCGCTGAGCACACAGAAGGTCGACTATGGGGGGCGTGGATCAGATAGCTGCGAGAACTGAGGAGTCGGACTGAGAGTAAATCCAAGTTTTCATGGATTTCCTAAATAGGCTTTCTGAGGGAGCGTGCCTAAGGTTGGGGGGGGAGACGGTTCCATGCCTTAGCCGCCAGAAAAGAAAAGGTCTTTCCGCCCTTGGATTTTAATTTTATACGGGGTTCAGAGATGAAATTGGCGCCTGATGACCTCAAACAGCGAGTTGGAGTGTAACGCTGGAAGCGCTTGGTCAGGTAGGATGGACCCATGCACATGGTAGCTTTAAATACAGTAGCTAAAAGCTTGAATAAGATTCTCTTATGGAGGGGCAGCCAATGGAGGGCGTTGAGGGCTGCAGAGGCCGAGGACCTACGGGGGAGTTTCAAAACAAGCCTAGCTGCTGCATGTTGAACACTTTGTAGTTTTTTAAGAGAGGATTTCTTGATGCCTGCTAAGAGGCCGTTACAATAATCCAGCCGGGAGAGGATAAGCGCCACCGCGACTGATTTCCTGGCTGAAATAGGCAGAAAATTAAAAAATGTCTTTAATTGCCTGATCAGACTGAAACAGCGCCCTGCGGTAATGCGCACATGCTCATCGAAGCTGAGGGAAGCGTCAAATTGAACGCCCAGATTGCGGGCTGAAGCGACCGCGCTCGGTGGTGCTTCGGAGTTATGAGGCCACCAGTCTTTGGGGGAAAAGAATGTGCCTTTACCTAGGGGAATTATTTCTGTTTTGGCGCTGTTGCATTTTAAGTGATTCAAGTTGAGCCAGGAAAAGACTTCTGACAGACAGTTTTGGAATCTGATGGCAGCATCAGGAAGTCTTTTGTCGATAGTGACGACAAGCTGGGTGTCGTCAGCGTAGGATGTCACGAGAATCCCATGTGACTCGATCAACGTGAGAAGGGGGGCCATATATACATTAAAAAAGAGAGGGCTCAGGATGGAACCTTGGGGCACCCCTGAGATGATAGATCGTTCACCAGAAAGAAAGGGGCCTAAGGAGACCGTTTGAGAGCGATTGGACAAGAATGAAGTTATCCAAGCAAGCGCGGAACCCGAGACACCAATCTCACGCATCCTGTTAATTAGAATAGCATGTGAGATGGTGTTGAAGGCTTGGATCCAACCAATCCACGGAAGGCTCATAAATGTATCGCTGCACCAAAGCCTGGATATCACTAATCCACAGAGGGCACATACATGTATCCTTGAGTCCATGCCTGGATCCCACTAATCCACAGAGAGCACATACATGTATCCTTGTGTCCAGTCCTGGATCCCACTAATCCACAGAAGGCTCATAAATGTATCGCTGCACCAAAGCCTGGATCTCACTAATCCACAGAGAGCACATACATGTATCCCTGTGTCCAGGCCTGGATCCCACCAATCCATAGAGGGCACATACATGTATCCTTGTGTCCAGACCTGGATTCCTCCAATCCATAGAGGGCACATACATGTATCCCTAGGTCCAGGCCTGGATCCCACCAATCCACAAAGGGCACATACATGTATCCTTGTGTCCAGGACTGGATCCCACCAATCCACAGAGGGCACATACATGTATCCCTAGGTCCAGGCCTGGATCCCACCAATCCACAGAGGGCACATACATGTATCCCTGTGTCCAGGCCTGGATCCCACCAATCCATAGAGGGCACATCCATGTATCCTTGAGTTCATGCCGGGATTTATTTATTTATTTATTTATTTTTAAAATTTATAAAGCGCATCGTATGCCCTTGGGCGTCTTGGCGCTAAGACTCACAGGTACCTCAAAATACTCAATTTACAGTTTTAATCATGACAATAGTACAGGTGGAGGAGAACTTATTGGTCAAACAGCCATGTCTTCAACAATTTTCTAAATTGTAGCAATGTGGGGGTGGATCTGATTTCCAGTGGAAGCGTGTTCCAAAGTCTGGCTGCAGCATTGGTGAAACATCTGTCTCCCCAAGTGACTGTCTTTGTTCTTGGTACAATAAGACGAAATGCATTTATTGACCTTAATTGTCGAGTGGGGCGATAAAACATGAGCTTCTGTTTAAGAAACTTCGGCCCTAGCTGATGGATGGCTTTAAAGGTGAGGCACAGTGTTTTAAATGTAATCCTGTTTTTCACCATCAGCCAGTGATAGCTCCTGATTGCTTGTTTAATCGGTTTATATTTGGGGGTCCCAGACAGAAGCCTTGCTGCCGCATTCTGGACCAGTTGTAACTTGGCAACCACCCGAGCTTGAGCATTCAAAAATAAGCCGTTACAATAGTCCAAGGCGGACAGTACCAGTGAGCTCGCCACCGTTTTCCCTCCATTGTCTGAGAGGAATGGAATTATTTTTCTTAAGAGTTTGAGCTTGAAAAATGCTGTGGAGGCAACTTGATTGGCATGGTTGACGAAGTTTAGTCTCTCATCGAAGATAACTCCAAGATTTCGAACCTTCTGCACCGGAGAAGTAGTACTCCGAGCAACGGAGGCCACCAGATTGATGACCAGATGGGAAAAAGTTTACCAAAAATGATCACCTCAGTTTTCTCGGAATTCAGCCTTAAACAGTTGCAGGCCATCCACTCATTAAATGCCAGCATGCCTTCCTGAAACAGAGCTACCACCTCTTCTCCATCATTATTGATGGCTAGCACCAGCTGCGTATCATCAGCATAGGTGTATCCTTGTGTCCAGGCCTGGATCCCACCAATCCACAGAGGGCACATACATGTATCCCTGTGTCCAGGCCTGGATCCAACCAATCCACAGAGAGCACATAAATGTATACCTGTGTGCAGGCCTGGATCCCACCAATCCATAGAGGGCACATACATGCATCCCTGCGTCCAGGCCTGAATCCCACCAATCCAAAGAGGGCACATACATGTATCACTAGGGCCATGCCTGGATACCAAAAATCCATAGAGGTCACATACACGTATCCCTGTGTCCAGGCCTGGATCCCACCAATCCATAGAGGGCACATACATGTATCCCTGTCTCCAGGCCTGTATCCCACCAGTCCACAGAGGGCACATACATGTATCCCTAGGTCCAGGCCTGAATCCCACCAATCCACAGAGGGCACATACATGTATCCCTGTCTCCAGGCCTGAATCCCACCAATCCACAGAGGGCACATACATGTATCCTTGTGTCCAGGCCTGGATCCCACCAATCCATAGAGTGCACATATATGTATCCTTGTGTCCTGGCCTGGACCCCACCAATCCATAGAGGGCACATACATTTATCCTTGTGTCCAGGCCTGGGTCCCATCAATCTATAGAGGGCACATACATGTATCCATGTTTCCAGGCCTGGATCCCACCAATCTGTAGAGCGCACATACATGTATCCCTGTGTCCAGGCCAAGATCCCACCAATCCATAGAGGGCACATGCATGTATCCCTGAGTCCAGGCCCGGATCCGGCCAATCCATAGAGGGCACATACATGTTTCCCTGTGTCCATGCCTGGATCCTATCAATCCCTGGAGGGGAGGTACATGTATTCCTGTGTCCAGGCCCGGATCCGACCAATCCATAGAGGGCACATACATGTATCCCTGTGTTCAGGCCTGGATCCCACCAATCCATAGAGAGCACATACATGTATCCCTGTGTCCAGGCCTGGATCCCACCAATCCATAGAGGGCATATACATGTATCGCTGCACCGATGCCTGGATCCCACCAATCCACAAAAAGCACATACATGTATCCTTGTGTCCAGGCCCAGATCCCACCAATCCACAGAGGGCACATACATGTATCCCTAGATCCAGGCCTGGATCCCACCAATCCACAGAGGGCACATACATGTATCCCTGCGTCCAGGCCTGGATCCCACCAATCCATAGAAGGCACATACATGTATCCCTAGGTCCATGCCTGGATCCCAACAATCCATAGAGGGCACATACATGTATCCCTGTGTCCAGGCCTGGATCCCACCAATCCATAGAGGGCAAATACATGTATCCCTGTGTCCAGGCCATGACCCCACCAATCCACAGAGGGCACATACATGTATCCGTGTGTCCAGGCCTCGATCCCACCAATCCATAGAAGGCACATACATGTATCCTTGAGTCCATGCCTGGATTCCACCAATCCATAGAGGGTACATACATGTATCATTGAGTCCATGCCTGGATCCCACCAATCCATAGAGGGCACATACATGTATCCCTGTGTCCATGCCTGGATCCCACCAATCCCTAGAGGGCACATACATGTATCCCTGTGTCCAGGCCCGGATCCGACCAATCCATAGAGGGCACATACATGTATCCCTGTGTCCAGGCCTGGATCCAACCAATCCATGGAGAGCACATACATGTATCCTTGAGTCCATGCCGGGATCCCACCAATCCATAGAGGGCACATACATGTATCCTTGAGTCCATGCCTGGATCCCACCAATACACAGAGGGCACATACATGTATCCCTGTGTCTAGGCCTGGATCCCACTAATACACAGAGGGCACAATCATGTATCCCTGTGTCCAGGCCTGGATCCAACCAATCAATAGAGGGCACATACATGTATCCCTGCACCCATGCCTGGATCCCACCAATCCACAGAGGGCACAAACATGTATCCTTGTGTCCAGGCCTGGTCCCCACCAATCCAAAGAGCGCACATACATGTATCCCTAGGTCCAGGCCTCAATCCCACCAATCCACAGAGGGCACATGAATGTATCCCTGTGTCCAGGCCACGATCCCACCAATCCATAGAGGGCACATGCATGCATCCCTGCGCCCAGGCCTGGATCCCACCAATCCATAGAGGGCACATACATATATCCCTAGGTCCATGCCTGAATCCTAACAATCCATAGATGGCACATACATGTATCCCTGCATCCAGGCCTGGATCCCACCAATCCATAGAGGGCACATACATGTATCCCTGTGTCCAGGCCTGGATCCCACCAATCCATAGAGGGCGCATACATGTATCCCTGTGTCCAGGCCTGTATCCCACAAATCCACAGAGGGCACATACATGTATCCCTAGCTCCAGGCCTGAATCCCACCAATCCACAGAGGGCAGATACATGTATACTTGTGTCCAGCCCTGGATCCCATCAATCCATAGAGGGCACATACATGTATACTTGTGTCCAGGCCTGGATCCCACCCATCCATAGAGGGCACATACACGTATTCTTGAGTCCATGCCTGGATCCCACCAATCCATAGAGTGCTCATACATGTATCATTGTGTCCAGGTCTGGATTCCACCAATCCGTAGAGGGCACATAAATGTTTTCCTAGGTCCAGTGTTGAATCCCACCAATCCACGGAGGGCACATACATGTTTCCCTGTGTCCATGCCTGGATCCTATCAATCCCTAGAGGGGAGGTACATGTATTCCTGTGTCCAGGCCCGGATCCGACCAATCCATAGAGGGCACATACATGTATCCCTGTGTTCAGGCCTGGATCCCACCAATCCATAGAGGGCACATACATGTATCCTTGAGTCCATGCCTGGATCCCACCAATCCACAGAGGACACATACATGTATCCCTGTGTCCAGGCCTGGATCCCACCAATCCATAGAGGGCATATACATGTATCGCTGCACCGATGCCTGGATCCCACCAATCCACAAAGGGCACATACATGTATCCTTGTGTCCAGGCCGGGATCCCACCAATCCACAGAGGGCACATACATGTATCCCTAGATCCAGGCCTGGATCCCACCAATCCACAGAGGGCACATGCATGTATCACTGTCCAGGCCTGGATCCCACCAATCCATAGAGGGCACATACATGTATCCCTGCGTCCAGGCCTGGATCCCACCAATCCATAGAAGGCACATACATGTATCCCTAGGTCCATGCCTGGATCCCAACAATCCATAGAGGGCACATACATGTATCCCTGTGTCCAGGCCTGGATCCTACCAATCCACAGAGGGCACATACATGTATCCCTGTGTCCAGGCCTCGATCCCACCAATCCACAGAGGGCACATACATGTATCCGTGTGTCCAGGCCTCGATCCCACCAATCCATAGAAGGCACATACATGTATCCTTGAGTCCATGCCTGGATTCCACCAATCCATAGAGGGTACATACATGTATCATTGAGTCCATGCCTGGATCCCACCAATCCATAGAGGGCACATACATTTATCCCTGTGTCCATGCCTGGATCCCACCAATCCCTAGAGGGCACATACATGTATCCCTGTGTCCAGGCCCGGATCCGACCAATCCATGGAGGGCACATACATGTATCCCTGTGTCCAGGCCTGGATCCCACCAATCCATAGAGAGCACATACATGTATCCTTGAGTCCATGCCTGGATCCCACCAATCCATAGAGGGCACATACATGTATCCTTGAGTCCATGCCTGGATCCCATCAATACACAGAGGGCACATACATGTATCCCTGTGTCTAGGCCTGGATCCCACTAATACACAGAGGGCACAATCATGTATCCCTGTGTCCAGGCCTGGATCCAACCAATCAATAGAGGGCACATACATGTATCCCTGCACCCATGCCTGGATCCCACCAATCCACAGAGGGCACAAACATGTATCCTTGTGTCCAGGCCTGGGCCCCACCAATCCAAAGAGCGCACATACATGTATCCCTAGGTCCAGGCCTCTATCCCACCAATCCACAGAGGGCACATGAATGTATCCCTGTGTCCAGGCCACGATCCCACCAATCCATAGAGGGCACATGCATCCCTGCGTCCAGGCCTGGATCCCACCAATCCATAGAGGGCACATACATATATCGCTAGGTCCATGCCTGAATCCTAACAATCCATAGATGGCACATACGTGTATCCCTGCATCCAGGCCTGGATCCCACCAATCCATAGAGGGCACATACATGTATCCCTGTGTCCAGGACTGGATCCCACCAATCCATAGAGGGCGCATACATGTATCCCTGTGTCCAGGCCTGTATCCCACAAATCCACAGAGGGCACATACATGTATCCTTGAGTCCATGCCTGGATCCCACCAATCCATAGAGGGCACATACATGTATCCTTGAGTCCATGCCTGGATCCCATCAATACACAGAGGGCACATACATGTATCCCTGTGTCTAGGCCTGGATCCCACTAATACACAGAGGGCACAATCATGTATCCCTGTGTCCAGGCCTGGATCCAACCAATCAATAGAGGGCACATACATGTATCCCTGCACCCATGCCTGGATCCCACCAATCCACAGAGGGCACAAACATGTATCCTTGTGTCCAGGCCTGGGCCCCACCAATCCAAAGAGCGCACATACATGTATCCCTAGGTCCAGGCCTCTATCCCACCAATCCACAGAGGGCACATGAATGTATCCCTGTGTCCAGGCCACGATCCCACCAATCCATAGAGGGCACATGCATGCATCCCTGCGTCCAGGCCTGGATCCCACCAATCCATAGAGGGCACATACATATATCCCTAGGTCCATGCCTGAATCCTAACAATCCATAGATGGCACATACGTGTATCCCTGCATCCAGGCCTGGATCCCACCAATCCATAGAGGGCACATACATGTATCCCTGTGTCCAGGACTGGATCCCACCAATCCATAGAGGGCGCATACATGTATCCCTGTGTCCAGGCCTGTATCCCACAAATCCACAGAGGGCACATACATGTATCCCTAGCTCCAGGCCTGAATCCCACCAATCCACAGAGGGCAGATACATGTATACTTGTGTCCAGCCCTGGATCCCATCAATCCATAGAGGGCACATACATGTATCCGTGTGTCCAGGCCTCGATCCCACCAATCCATAGAAGGCACATACATGTATCCTTGAGTCCATGCCTGGATTCCACCAATCCATAGAGGGTACATACATGTATCATTGAGTCCATGCCTGGATCCCACCAATCCATAGAGGGCACATACATTTATCCCTGTGTCCATGCCTGGATCCCACCAATCCCTAGAGGGCACATACATGTATCCCTGTGTCCAGGCCCGGATCCGACCAATCCATAGAGGGCACATACATGTATCCCTGTGTCCAGGCCTGGATCCCACCAATCCATAGAGAGCACATACATGTATCCTTGAGTCCATGCCTGGATCCCACCAATCCATAGAGGGCACATACATGTATCCTTGAGTCCATGCCTGGATCCCATCAATACACAGAGGGCACATACATGTATCCCTGTGTCTAGGCCTGGATCCCACTAATACACAGAGGGCACAATCATGTATCCCTGTGTCCAGGCCTGGATCCAACCAATCAATAGAGGGCACATACATGTATCCCTGCACCCATGCCTGGATCCCACCAATCCACAGAGGGCACAAACATGTATCCTTGTGTCCAGGCCTGGGCCCCACCAATCCAAAGAGCGCACATACATGTATCCCTAGGTCCAGGCCTCTATCCCACCAATCCACAGAGGGCACATGAATGTATCCCTGTGTCCAGGCCACGATCCCACCAATCCATAGAGGGCACATGCATCCCTGCGTCCAGGCCTGGATCCCACCAATCCATAGAGGGCACATACATATATCCCTAGGTCCATGCCTGAATCCTAACAATCCATAGATGGCACATACGTGTATCCCTGCATCCAGGCCTGGATCCCACCAATCCATAGAGGGCACATACATGTATCCCTGTGTCCAGGACTGGATCCCACCAATCCATAGAGGGCGCATACATGTATCCCTGTGTCCAGGCCTGTATCCCACAAATCCACAGAGGGCACATACATGTATCCTTGAGTCCATGCCTGGATCCCACCAATCCATAGAGGGCACATACATGTATCCTTGAGTCCATGCCTGGATCCCATCAATACACAGAGGGCACATACATGTATCCCTGTGTCTAGGCCTGGATCCCACTAATACACAGAGGGCACAATCATGTATCCCTGTGTCCAGGCCTGGATCCAACCAATCAATAGAGGGCACATACATGTATCCCTGCACCCATGCCTGGATCCCACCAATCCACAGAGGGCACAAACATGTATCCTTGTGTCCAGGCCTGGGCCCCACCAATCCAAAGAGCGCACATACATGTATCCCTAGGTCCAGGCCTCTATCCCACCAATCCACAGAAGGCACATGAATGTATCCCTGTGTCCAGGCCACGATCCCACCAATCCATAGAGGGCACATGCATGCATCCCTGCGTCCAGGCCTGGATCCCACCAATCCATAGAGGGCACATACATATATCCCTAGGTCCATGCCTGAATCCTAACAATCCATAGATGGCACATACGTGTATCCCTGCATCCAGGCCTGGATCCCACCAATCCATAGAGGGCACATACATGTATCCCTGTGTCCAGGACTGGATCCCACCAATCCATAGAGGGCGCATACATGTATCCCTGTGTCCAGGCCTGTATCCCACAAATCCACAGAGGGCACATACATGTATCCCTAGCTCCAGGCCTGAATCCCACCAATCCACAGAGGGCAGATACATGTATACTTGTGTCCAGCCCTGGATCCCATCAATCCATAGAGGGCACATACATGTATCCGTGTGTCCAGGCCTCGATCCCACCAATCCATAGAGGGCACATACACGTATTCTTGAGTCCATGCCTGGATTCCACCAATCCATAGAGTGCTCATACATGTATCATTGTGTCCAGGTCGGGATTCCACCAATCCGTAGAGGGCACATACATGTATCCCTAGGTCCAGGGCTGAATCCCCTCAAACCATAGAGGGCATATACATGTATAGCTGCACCAATTCCTGGATCCCACCAATCCACAAAGTGCACATACAAGTATCCTTGTGTCCAGGCCTGGATCCCACCAATCCACAGATGGCACATACATGTATCCCTAGGTCCAGGCCTGGATCCCACCAATCCACAGAGGGCACTTACATTTATCCTTGTGTCCATGCCTGAATCCCACCAATGCATAGAGTGCACATACATGTATCCTTGTGTCCAGGCCTTTATCCCTCAATCCATAGAGGGCACACACATGTATCCCTGTGTCCAGGCCTGGATCCCACCAATCCACAGAGGGCACATACATGTACCCCTAGGTTCATGCCTGGATCCCACCAATCCATAGATGGCACATACATGTATCCCTGTGTCCATGCCTGGATCCCACCAATCCATAGAGGGCACATACATGTATCCCTGTGTCCAGGCCTGGATCCCACCAATCTATAGAGGGCACATGCATGCATCCCTGCGTCCAGGCCTGGATCCCACCAATCCATAGAGGGCACATACATGTATCCCTAGGTCCATGCCTGAATCCTAACAATCCATAGATGGCACATACATGTATCCCTGCATCCAGGCCTGGATCCCACCAATCCATAGAGGGCACATACATGTATCCCCGTGTCCAGGCCTGGATCCCACCAATCCATAGGGGGCACATACATGTATCCCTGTGTCCAGGCCTGTATCCCACAAATCCGCAGAGGGCACATAAGTGTATCCCTAGGTCCAGGCCTGAATCCCACCAATCCACAGAGGGCATATACATGTATTCTTGTGTCCAGGCCTGGATCCCACCAATCCATAGAGGGCACATACATGTATACTTGTGTCCAGCCCTGGATCCCATCAATCCATAGAGGGCACATACATGTATACTTGTGTCCAGGCCTGGATCTCACCAATCCATAGAGGGCACATACACGTATCCTTGAGTCCATGCCTGGATCCCACCAATCCATGGAGGGCTCATACATGTATCCTTGTGTCCAGGCCTGGATCCCACCAATCCGTAGAGGGCACATACATGTATCACTAGGTCCAGGCCGGGATCCCACCAATCCACGGAGGGCACATACATGTATCCCTAGGTCCAGGCCTGAATCCCACCAATCCATAGAGGGCATATACATGTATCGCTGCACCAATGGCTGGATCCCACCAATCCACAAAGTGCACATACAAGTATCCTTGTGTTCAGGCCTGGATCCCACCAATCCACAGATGGCACATACATGTATCCCTTGGTCCAGGCCTGGATCCCACCAATACACAAAGGGCACTTACATGCATCCTTGTGTCCAGGCCTGAATCCCACCAATCCATAGAGTGCACATACATGTATACTTGTTTCCAGGCCTGTATCCCACCAATCCACAGAGGGCACATACATGTACCCCTAGGTCCATGCCTGGATCCCATCAATCCATAGATGGCACGTACATGTATCCCTGCGTCCAGACCTGGATCCCACCAATCCATAGAGGGCACATACATGTATTCTTGAGTCCATGCCTGGATCCCAGCAATCCACGAGGGAACATACATGTATCCCTGTGACCAGGTCTGGATCCCACCAATCCATAAAGGGCACATACATGTATCCCTAGGTCCATGCCTGAATCCTAACAATCCATAGATGGCACATTCATGTATCCCTGCATCCAGGCCTGGATCCCACCAATCCATAGAGGGCACATGCATGTATCCATGTGTCCAGGCCTGGATCCCACTAATCCATAGGGGGCACATACATGTATCCCTGTGTCCAGGCCTGTATCCCACAAATCCACAGAGGGCACATACATGTATCCCTAGGTCCAGGCCTGAATCCTACCAATCCACAGAGGGCACATACATGTATTCTTGTGTCCAGGCCTGGATCCCACCAATCCATAGAGGGTCACATACATGTATCCTTGTGTCCAGCCCTGGATCCCATCAATCCATAGAGGGCACATACATGTATACTTGTGTCCAGGCCTGGATCCCACCAATACATAGAGGGCACATGAACGTATACTTGAGTCCATGCCTGGATCCCACCAATCCGTAGAGGGCACATACATGTATCCCTAGATCCTGGCCTGAATCCCACCAATCCACGGAGGGCACATACATGTATCCCTAGGTCCAGGCCTGAATCCCACCAATCCATAGAGGGCATATACATGTATCGCTGCACCAATGCCTGGATGCCACCAATCCACAATGTGCACATACAATTATCCTTGTGTCCAGGCCTGGATCCCACCAATCCACAGATGGCACATACATGTATCCCTTGGTCCAGGCCTGGATCCCTCCAATACACAGAGGGCACTTACATGTATCCTTGTGTCCAGGCCTGAATCCCACCAATCCATAGAGTGCACATACATGTATACTTGTTTCCAGGCCTGTATCCCACCAATCCACAGAGCGCACATACATGTACCCCTAGATCCATGCCTGGATCCCACCAATCCATAGATGGCACGTACATGTATCCCTGCGTCCAGGCCTGGATCCCACCAATCCATAGAGGGCAAATACATGTATTCTTGAGTCCATGCCTGGATCCCAGCAATCCATGAGGGAACATACATGTATCCCTGTGACCAGGTCTGGATCCCACCAATCCATAGATGGCACATACATGTATCCCTAGGTCCATGCCTGAATCCTAACAATCCATAGATGGCACATTCATGTATCACTGCATCCAGGCCTGGATCCCACCAATCCATAGAGGGCACATGCATGTATCCCTGTGTCCAGGCCTGGATCCCACTAATCCATAGGGGGCACATACATGTATCCCTGTGTCCAGGCCTGTATCCCACAAATCCACAGAGGGCACATACATGTATCCCTAGGTCCAGGCCTGAATCCCACCAATCCAAAGAGGGCACATACATGTATTCTTGTGTCCAGGCCTGGATCCCACCAATCCATAGAGGGCACATACATGTATCCTTGTGTCCAGCCCTGGATCCCATCAATCCATAGAGGGCACATACATGTATACTTGTGTCCAGGCCTGGATCCCACCAATACATAGAGGGCACATGAACGTATCCTTGAGTCCATGCCTGGATCCCACCAATCCATAGAGGGCTCATACATGTATCCTTGTGTCCAGGCCTGGATCCCACCAATCCGGAGAGGGCACATACATGTATCCCTAGGACCAGGCCTGAATCCCACCAATCCACGGAGGGCACATACATGTATCCCTAGGTCCAGGCCTGAATCCCACCAATCCATAGAGGGCATATACATGTATCGCTGCACCAATGCCTGGATCCCACCAATCCACAAAGTGCACATACAAGTATCCTTCTGTCCGGGCCTGGATCCCACCAATCCACAGATGGCACATACATGTATCCCTAGGTCCAGGCCTGGATCCCACCAATCCACAGAGGGCACTTACATGTATCCTTGTGTCCATGCCTGGATCCCACCAATCCATAGAGGGCACATACATGTATTCTTGAGTCCATGCCTGGATCCCAGCAATCCATGAGGGCACATACAAGTATCCCTGTGACCAGGTCTGGATCCCACCAATCCACAGAGGGCAGATACATGTATCCCTGTGTCCAGCCCTGGATCCCACCAATCCTTAGAGGGCACATACATGTATCCTTGAATCCATGCCTGGATCCCACCAATCCACAGAGGGCACATACATGTATCCCTGTGTCCAGGCCTGGATCCCACTAATCCACAAAGGGCATATACATGTATCCCTTTGTCCAGGCCTGGATCACACCAATCCATAGAGTGCACATTCATGTATCCCTGTGTCCAGGCCAGGATCCCACCAATCCACAGAGGGCGCATAGATGTATCCTTGTGTCCAGGCCTGGATCCCACCAATCCATAGAGGGCGCATGCATGTATCTTTGAGTCCGTGCCTGGATCCCACCAATCCATAGAGGGCATATACATGTATTCCTGTGTCCAGGCCAGGATACCACCAATCCACACAGGGTACATTTATGTATCCCTAGGTCCAGACCTGGATTCCACCAATCCATAGAGGGCACATATACGTATCCTTGTGTCCAGGCCTGGATCCCACCAATCCATAGAGGGCACATGCATGTATTCCTGTGTCCACGGCTGGATCCCACCAATCCATAGCGGGCACATACATGCATCTCTGTGTCCAGGCCTGGATCCCAACAATCCACAGAGGGCACATACATGTATCCCTAGGTCCATGCCTGGATCCCACCGATCCATAGAGGGCACATACATGTATCCTTGTGTCCAGGCCTGGAACCCACCAATCCATAGAGGGCACATACATGAATCCTTGAGTCCATGCCTCGATCCCACCAATCCATAGAGGGCACATACATGTATCCTTGAGTCCATGCCTGGATTCCACCAATTCATAGAGGGTACATACATGTATCCCTGTGTCCTTGCCTGGATCCCACCAATCCATAGAGGGCACATACATGTATCCCTTTGTCCAGGCCTGGATCCCACCAATCCATAGAGGGCACATACATGTATCCTTGTGTCCAGGCCTGGATTGCACCAATCCATAGAGGGCGCATTCATGTATCCCTGTGTCCAGGACTGGTTCCCCCCAATCTGCAGTGGGCACATACATGTATCCCTGTGTCCAGCCCTGGATCGCACCAATCCATAGAGGGCACATACATGTATCCTTGAGTCCATGCCTGGATCCCACCAATCCACAGAGGGCACATACATGTATCCCTGTGTCCAGGCCTGGATCCCACAAATCCACAGAGGGCACATACATGTATCCCTGTGTCCAGGCCTGGATCACACCAATCCATAGAGTGCACATTCATGTATCCCTGTGTCCAGGCCAGGATCCCACCAATCCACAGAGAGCGCATACATGTATCCTTGTGTCGAGGCCTGGATCCCACCAATCCATAGAGGGCGCATGCATGTATCTTTGAGTCCGTACCTGGATCCCACCAATCCATAGAGGGCACATACATGTATCCCTGTGTCCAGGCCTGGATCCCACCAATCCACAGAGGACACATACATGTACCCCTGTGTCCAGGCCTGGATCCCACCAATCCATAGAGGGCATATACATGTATCCTTGAGTCCATGCCTTGATCCCACCAATCCATAGAGGGCACATACATGTATTCCTGTGTCCAGGCCTGGATACCACCAATCCACACTGGGTACATTTATGTATCCCTAGGTCCAGACCTGGATTCCACCAATCCATAGAGGGCACATATACGTATCCTTGTGTCCAGGCCTGGATCCCACCAATCCATAGAGGACACATGCATGTATTCCTGTGTCCACGCTTGGATCCCACCAATCCATAGAGGGCACATACATGCATCCCTGTGTCCAGGCCTGGATCCCACCAATCCACAGAGGGCACATACATGTTTACCTAGATCCATGCCTGGATTCCACCAATCCATAGAGGGCACGGACATGTATCCCTGTGCCCAGGGGTGGATCCCACCAATCCATAGAGGGCACATACATGTATCCTTGAGTCCACGCCTGGATCCCACCAATACATAGAGGGCACACACATGTATCCTTGAGTCCATGTCTGGATCTCACCAATTCATAGAGGGTACATACATGTATCCCTGTGTCCCTGCCTGGATCCCACCAATCCATAGAGGGCACATACAGGTATCCCTTTGTCCAGGCCTGGATCCCACCAATCCATAGAGGGCACATACATGTATCCTTGTGTCCAGGCCTGGATTGCACCAATCCATAGAGGGCACATTCACATATCCCTGTGTCCAGGCCTGGTTCCCACCAATCTGCAGTGGGCACATACATGTATCCCTGTGTCCAGGCCTGGATCCCTCCAATCCACAGAGGGCACATACATGTATCCTTGTGTCCAGGCCTGGATTCCTCCAATCCACAGAGGGCACATACATGTATCCCTAGGTCCAGGCCTGGATCCCATCAATCCATAGAGGGCACATATAGGTATCCTTGTGTCCAGGCCTGGATCCCACCAATCCATAGAGGGCACATACATGTATCCTTGTGTCCAGGCCTGGATCCCTCCAATCCATAAAGGGCACATACATGTATCCTTGTGTCCAGGTCTGGATCCCACCAATCCATAGAGGGCACATACATGTATCCATGTGTCCAGTCCCGGATCCCACCAAGACGCAGAGGGCACATACATGTATCCCTGTGTCCAGGCCTGGATCCCACCAATCCACAGAGGGCACATACATGTATCACTAGGTCCATGCCTGGATCCCACCAATCCACAGAGGGCACATACATGTATCCCTGCGTCCAGGCCTGGATCCTACCAATCCATAGAGGGCACATACATGTATCCCTGCGTCCAGGCCTGGATCCCACGCATCCATAGAGGGCACATACATGTATCCCTGTGTCCATGCCTGGATCCCACCAATCCATAGAGGGCACATACATGTATCCCTGTGTCCCTGCCTGGATCCCACCAATCCACAGAGGGCACATACATGTATCCCTGTTTCCAGGCCTGGATCCGACCAATCCACAGAGGGCACATACATGTATCCCTGCATCCATGCCTGGATCCCACCTATCCATATAGGGCACATACATGTATCCCTGCGTCCATGCCTGGATCCTACAAATTCATAGAGGGCACATACATGTATCCTTGAGTACATGCCTGGATCCCACTAATCCATAGAGGGCACATACATGTATCCCTAAGTCCATGCCTGGATCCCACCAATCCACAGAGGGCACATACATGTATCCCTGTTTCCAGGCCTGGATCCGACCAATCCACAGAGGGCACATACATGTATCCCTGCATCCATGCCTGGATCCCACCTATCCATATAGGGCACATACATGTATCCCTGCGTCCATGCCTGGATCCTACAAATTCATAGAGGGCACATACATGTATCCTTGAGTACATGCCTGGATCCCACTAATCCATAGAGGGCACATACATGTATCCCTAAGTCCATGCCTGGATCCCACCAATCCACAGAGGGCACATACATGTATCCTTGAGTCCATACCTGGATCCCACCAATCCATAGGGGGCACATACATGTATCCCTGCACCCCTGCCTGGATCCCACCAATCCATAGAGAGCACACTCATGCATTCCTAGGTCCATGCGTGGATCGCACCAATCCACAGAGGGCACATACATGTATCCCTGTGTCCAGGCCTAGATCCCACCAATCCACAGAGGGCATATACATGTATACCCAAGTCCATGCCTGGATCCCACCAATCCATAGAGGGCATATATATGTACCTCTGTGTCCATGCCTGGATCCCACCAATCCACAGAGGGCACATACATGTATCCCTGCATCCATGATTGGATACCACCAATCCACATAGGGCACTTGCATGTATCCCGGCACCCATGCCTGGATCCCATCAATCCACAGAGATGATGTATCCCTGTGTCCAAGCCTGGATCCATCAATCCACAGAGGGCACATATATGTATCTTGATACCCCTACCTGGATGCAACTAATCCACAGAGGGACCCTATATGTATCTTTGTGTCCAGGCCTGGATCCCACTAATCCATAGAGGGCTCATACATGTATCCCTGTGTCCATGCCTGGTTCCCACCAGTCCATAGAAGGGACATTCATGTATCCCTGTGTCCATGCCTAGACCTCATCAAACCACAGAAGGTACATGCATCTATCTCTGTGTCTATGCCTAGACCCCATAAATCCATAGAGGGCAGGTATCCTGTGTATCAATGTCGATCACCTGAGTCATACATCTATAGAGGACGTGTTCTCTGCATCCTTGTGTCCATGTGTACATCCCACCAACCCATAAAGTGTATATACGTGTGCCTCTACACTGATCACCAGAACTGTCGACCCACGCAGGGCACACATACATGTATCCCTGTATTCATGCCTAGATCCCACCAATCCACATAATGCACATACATGTATCCCTGTGTTCTTGCCTAGATCCCACCAATCCATAGAAGGCAAATACATGTATCCCTGCACCCATGCCTGGATCCCACCAATCCCTATAGAGCACATACATGTATCCCTGTGTCCATGCATAGATCCCTCCAATCCATAGAAGGAACGTACATGTATCCCTGCACCCATGCCTGGACCTCAACAATTAACAGAGGGTGCATACATATATTAATCTCAGTGTCCATACCTAGATTCCAGGAATCCACAGAGGGTGCATACATGTATCTCTGTGTCCATTAGTAGATCCCACCAATCCACAAAGGGCACACACATGTATCCCTGTGTCCATTAGTAGATCCCACCAATCTACAGAGGACGCATACATGTATCTCTGCGTCTATGCCTGGATCCCACCAATCCACAGAGGGCACATACATGTATCCCTGCGTCCATGCCTACATACCACCAATCCACAGAGGGCAAGGACATGTATCCCTGTGTCCAGGCCTGGATCCCACCAATCCGGAGAGGGCACATACATGTATCCCTAGGACCAGGCCTGAATCCCACCAATCCACGGAGGGCACATACATGTATCCCTAGGTCCAGGCCTGAATCCCACCAATCCATAGAGGGCATATACATGTATCGCTGCACCAATGCCTGGATCCCACCAATCCACAAAGTGCACATACAAGTATCCTTCTGTCCGGGCCTGGATCCCACCAATCCACAGATGGCACATACATGTATCCCTAGGTCCAGGCTTGGATCCCACCAATCCACAGAGGGCACTTACATGTATCCTTGTGTCCATGCCTGGATCCCACCAATCCATAGAGGGCACATACATGTATTCTTGAGTCCATGCCTGGATCCCAGCAATCCATGAGGGCACATACAAGTATCCCTGTGACCAGGTCTGGATCCCACCAATCCACAGAGGGCAGATACATGTATCCCTGTGTCCAGCCCTGGATCCCACCAATCCTTAGAGGGCACATACATGTATCCTTGAATCCATGCCTGGATCCCACCAATCCACAGAGGGCACATACATGTATCCCTGTGTCCAGGCCTGGATCCCACTAATCCACAAAGGGCATATACATGTATCCCTTTGTCCAGGCCTGGATCACACCAATCCATAGAGTGCACATTCATGTATCCCTGTGTCCAGGCCAGGATCCCACCAATCCACAGAGGGCGCATAGATGTATCCTTGTGTCCAGGCCTGGATCCCACCAATCCATAGAGGGTGCATGCATGTATCTTTGAGTCCGTGCCTGGATCCCACCAATCCATAGAGGGCATATACATGTATTCCTGTGTCCAGGCCAGGATACCACCAATCCACACAGGGTACATTTATGTATCCCTAGGTCCAGACCTGGATTCCACCAATCCATAGAGGGCACATATACGTATCCTTGTGTCCAGGCCTGGATCCCACCAATCCATAGAGGGCACATGCATGTATTCCTGTGTCCACGGCTGGATCCCACCAATCCATAGCGGGCACATACATGCATCCCTGTGTCCAGGCCTGGATCCCAACAATCCACAGAGGGCACATACATGTATCCCTAGGTCCATGCCTGGATCCCACCGATCCATAGAGGGCACATACATGTATCCTTGTGTCCAGGCCTGGAACCCACCAATCCATAGAGGGCACATACATGAATCCTTGAGTCCATGCCTCGATCCCACCAATCCATAGAGGGCACATACATGTATCCTTGAGTCATGCCTGGATACCACCAATTCATAGAGGGTACATACATGTATCCCTGTGTCCTTGCCTGGATCCCACCAATCCATAGAGGGCACATACATGTATCCCTTTGTCCAGGCCTGGATCCCACCAATCCATAGAGGGCACATACATGTATCCTTGTGTCCAGGCCTGGATTGCACCAATCCATAGAGGGCGCATTCATGTATCCCTGTGTCCAGGACTGGTTCCCCCCAATCTGCAGTGGGCACATACATGTATCCCTGTGTCCAGCCCTGGATCGCACCAATCCATAGAGGGCACATACATGTATCCTTGAGTCCATGCCTGTATCCCACCAATCCACAGAGGGCACATACATGTATCCCTGTGTCCAGGCCTGGATCCCACAAATCCACAGAGGGCACATACATGTATCCCTGTGTCCAGGCCTGGATCACACCAATCCATAGAGTGCACATTCATGTATCCCTGTGTCCAGGCCAGGATCCCACCAATCCACAGAGAGCGCATACATGTATCCTTGTGTCGAGGCCTGGATCCCACCAATCCATAGAGGGCGCATGCATGTATCTTTGAGTCCATACCTGGATCCCACCAATCCATAGAGGGCACATACATGTATCCCTGTGTCCAGGCCTGGATCCCACCAATCCACAGAGGACACATACATGTACCCCTGTGTCCAGGCCTGGATCCCACCAATCCATAGAGGGCATATACATGTATCCTTGAGTCCATGCCTTGATCCCACCAATCCATAGAGGGCACATACATGTATTCCTGTGTCCAGGCCTGGATACCACCAATCCACACTGGGTACATTTATGTATCCCTAGGTCCAGACCTGGATTCCACCAATCCATAGAGGGCACATATACGTATCCTTGTGTCCAGGCCTGGATCCCACCAATCCATAGAGGACACATGCATGTATTCCTGTGTCCACGCTTGGATCCCACCAATCCATAGAGGGCACATACATGCATCCCTGTGTCCAGGCCTGGATCCCACCAATCCACAGAGGCCACATACATGTATCCCTAGATCCATGCCTGGATTCCACCAATCCATAGAGGGCACAGACATGTATCCCTGTGCCCAGGCCTGGATCCCACCAATCCATAGAGGGCACATACATGTATCCTTGAGTCCACGCCTGGATCCCACCAATACATAGAGGGCACACACATGTATCCTTGAGTCCATGTCTGGATCTCACCAATTCATAGAGGGTACATACATGTATCCCTGTGTCCCTGCCTGGATCCCACCAATCCATAGAGGGCACATACAGGTATCCCTTTGTCCAGGCCTGGATCCCACCAATCCATAGAGGGCACATACATGTATCCTTGTGTCCAGGCCTGGATTGCACCAATCCATAGAGGGCACATTCACGTATCCCTGTGTCCAGGCCTGGTTCCCACCAATCTGCAGTGGGCACATACATGTATCCCTGTGTCCAGGCCTGGATCCCTCCAATCCACAGAGGGCACATACATGTATCCTTGTGTCTAGGCCTGGATTCCTCCAATCCACAGAGGGCACATACATGTATCCCTAGGTCCAGGCCTGGATCCCATCAATCCATAGAGGGCACATATAGGTATCCTTGTGTCCAGGCCTGGATCCCACCAATCCATAGAGGGCAAATACATGTATCCTTGTGTCCAGGCCTGGATCCCACCAATCCATAGAGGGCACATACATGTATCCTTGTGTCCAGGCCTGGATCCCTCCAATCCATAGAGGGCACATACATGTATCCTTGTGTCCAGGTCTGGATCCCACCAATCCATAGAGGGCACATACATGTATCCATGTGTCCAGTCCCGGATCCCACCAATCCACAGAGGGCACATACATGTATCCCTGTGTCCAGGCCTGGATCCCACCAATCCACAGAGGGCACATACATGTATCACTAGGTCCATGCCTGGATCCCACCAATCCACAAAGGGCACATACATGTATCCCTGCGTCCAGGCCTGGATCCTACCAATCCATAGAGGGCACATACATGTATCCCTGCGTCCAGGCCTGGATCCCACGCATCCATAGAGGGCACATACATGTATCCCTGTGTCCATGCCTGGATCCCACCAATCCATAGAGGGCACATACATGTATCCCTGTGTCCCTGCCTGGATCCCACCAATCCACAGAGGGCACATACATGTATCCCTGTTTCCAGGCCTGGATCCGACCAATCCACAGAGGGCACATACATGTATCCCTGCATCCATGCCTGGATCCCACCTATCCATATAGGGCACATACACGTATCCCTGCGTCCATGCCTGGATCCCACAAATTCATAGAGGGCACATACATGTATCCTTGAGTACATGCCTGGATCCCACTAATCCATAGAGGGCACATACATGTATCCCTAAGTCCATGCCTGGATCCCACCAATCCACAGAGGGCACATACATGTATCCTTGAGTCCATACCTGGATCCCACCAATCCATAGGGGGCACATACATGTATCCCTGCACCCCTGCCTGGATCCCACCAATCCATAGAGAGCACACTCATGCATTCCTAGGTCCATGCGTGGATCGCACCAATCCACAGAGGGCACATACATGTATCCCTGTGTCCAGGCCTAGATCCCACCAATCCACAGAGGGCATATACATGTATACCTAAGTCCATGCCTGGATCCCACCAATCCATAGAGGGCATATATATGTACCTCTGTGTCCATGCCTGGATCCCACCAATCCACAGAGGGCACATATATGTATCCCTGCATCCATGATTGGATACCACCAATCCACATAGGGCACTTGCATGTATCCCGGCACCCATGCCTGGATCCCATCAATCCACAGAGATGATGTATCCCTGTGTCCATGCCTGGATCCATCAATCCACAGAGGGCACATATATGTATCTTGATACCCCTACCTGGATGCAACTAATCCACATAGGGACCCTATATGTATCTTTGTGTCCAGGCCTGGATCCCACTAATCCATAGAGGGCTCATACATGTATCCCTGTGTCCATGCCTGGTTCCCACCAGTCCATAGAAGGGACATTCATGTATCCCTGTGTCCATGCCTAGACCTCATCAAACCACAGAAGGTACATGCATCTATCTCTGTGTCTATGCCTAGACCCCATAAATCCATAGAGGGCAGGTATCCTGTGTATCAATGTCGATCACCTGAGTCATACATCTATAGAGGACGTGTTCTCTGCATCCTTGTGTCCATGTGTACATCCCACCAACCCATAAAGTGTATATACGTGTGCCTCTACACTGATCACCAGAACTGTCGACCCACACAGGGCACACATACATGTATCCCTGTATTCATGCCTAGATCCCACCAATCCACATAATTCACATACATGTATCCCTGTGTTCTTGCCTAGATCCCACCAATCCATAGAAGGCAAATACATGTATCCCTGCACCCATGCCTGGATCCCACCAATCCCTATAGAGCACATACATGTATCCCTGTGTCCATGCATAGATCCCTCCAATCCATAGAAGGAACGTACATGTACCCCTGCACCCATGCCTGGACCTCACCAATTAACAGAGGGTGCATACATATAATAATCTCAGTGTCCATACCTAGATTCCAGGAATCCACGGAGGGTGCATACATGTATCTCTGTGTCCATTAGTAGATCCCACCAATCCACAAAGGGCACACACATGTATCCCTGTGTCCATTAGTAGATCCCACCAATCTACAGAGGACGCATACATGTATCTCTGCATCTATGCCTGGATCCCACCAATCCACAGAGGGCACATACATGTATCCCTGCGTCCATGCCTACATACCACCTATCCACAGAGGGCAAGGACATGTATCCCTGTGTCCATTAGTACATCCCACCAATCCAGAGAGGGCACACACATGTATCTCTGTGTCCATGCCTGTATCCCACCAATCCACAGAGGGCACATACATGTATCCCTGCCTCCATGATTGGATACCACCAATACACAAAGGGCACTCGCATATATCCCAGCACCCATGCCTGGATCCCATCAATCCACAGAGTACATGTATCCCTGCGTCTATTAGTAGATCCCACCAATCAACAGAGGGCACACAAATGTATAATGAAAACAACAGGAGATGTCTGGTCACAGTGACAGATGTGTGCTGTTCTGAAACTAAAGACAAAAAGGGATCATGTGACAACAACATGAAATGATACTTGGCTGAGAAATTCCCATCAGCCCACCCTTATGGCGGAATATCATCATGTGGGATACGGATGTTGGATCCAAAACTCGCCCAACCCATCTAATGATGGTGCAGAGATAGATTTCCGAGATAAACCTCTAGCCACAGTGTATTTCAAATGATGCTGATGGTGTGCAGTGCTGTGAAAAAAGTGAGTGAGAATATATAAAATTGGCTACTAGGGCAAAAAATTTGTTTAATAGGGATTGTCCTAGTGTCAAAATTAAAATGACGCCTAATAGTCTGAAAATATGACTATATAATGGCGATGTGCAGTGAGGTCAACATGTTTCAGCTGTATGGAACAAACTGTCCTGCGTTTGATTCTCCGCTAGCCCTCACATGTGTCTGCATAATCATAGGGTTTAGTTGTTATGCAACCTCCACCAGGAGGTAATACGCTTTGTTAAAATCAGTAGTGATTAGTGATAGTGACAGTGATAGGGTGTAGTGAAGGTTGTTAAAAGTCTCTCAAAGCCAGAAAAGTATTTTAATAGTTCTGGTTTCTGAAGGCAGTAAAAACAATGTAGGTGACTGAGAGTGATAATGACTCTCTCACACTAAAGGTGTGCTCTAGGTCGACCTGTTTCAGCCCTTTATTACCAGTCGGTCGGGTGGGCTTTCTTCGGGACCAGGGTGTGAAGTGTATAGAGACCTCTGGCGTCTCTATATGTGAAAAGTACATATAGGTATTTCCTAAGGTATCAATGTTGAAGGGAACATCAAACTGTGGTGTTCTTGTAAGGTCACTGGGTACCTCTGAAAAGAAAGGACAAACAAGACAAAAGGACAGGGGTTTAGGGTTAACACAAGACTAGTCAACTGGTTTCCAAATACCAGGAACATGTAGAACGCACAATGGCGTAGCAACTAGAACATAGCAATACTTCAGACTGACCTCCCTAACTCTTGGTCAGGGTCAACTTTCTCATTAATGGCAAATTCTAGGGTCAATACCTTGTTGTTATCAGGAATGGCAAGTTTTCTCTACTCTTTACCAGATTCTAATCACTTGTTGTACCGTGACTGTAACGTCATATTTTGTAAAACTCATTCGTTTTTCTATTCGGTAAAATTGCATATCACTGGCTCAATTTTTATACAGACATGTTGTCAATTCGATCATACTACTCTTCCATTTATCCACATTACAAATCGTTTTCAGTTCGTGGTTCCGGTTAGTCTATGTGCGTGTGACCAACTTAGTTATACATACATGTGGCGTCAGTAGCCTTTTACCCATCTTACCGCCCTTGCAGATATCAGTAGGGAACCGTGAGGCCAGAGTCACCTCGTGCTGTTAAGTTTGTAAATAGGCATAGCAGTATGTCTTGTGCCTCAACTCTTTTCCAAATTAACAGAAAACTGGTATAAGTCGCGTAACACATACCTTAGTTCGCGTTTTGAATTAACCTCATCAGGATCCATGTGGGTCAGGGATAAGCATGGGCGAATTTTGCGAATCTGGCGTTCGCGAATTTGCGTATTTGCGAACTCGCAATCCACAAAATCCACGAATTCTCGCAAATTTGCGGATTTTTTTTGTGTACGCAAGGGTTTCTGCCAGTTCTTACTTGTCGGCTCGCAACGGTCGCGACTATGTTGTTTCTACGTCTGGTTCATCATCACAGGTTCCCAGCACCCTCTGTTTCACCACTGCCACCCTCTGTTTCACCCATGCCACCCTCTGGTACATCAATGCCACCCTCTGGTTCATCATCACTGTAGATTATGTGCGAATATGCGATTTGTTTTTTTGCAGCGTGTTAGTTCGCAAGGTTTTGTGCGTTTTAGCGAGACGCTTGTAGCGCAACGGCGCGAAGTTACCCTCACAATCGTTCACGGGCGCGGCCATCTTGTTTGCATGACGTGTTTCCTTTTCCGGGCGCGATGTGTAATCTCGCAAAGTGTGAGGCTCGCTAGTACAATTTTGCGTATGTTCGCGCGAACTTACCCACGCGGTCGTGAACGGGCGTGGCCATCTTGTTTCTCATTCATTGCTATGGTTCGGGGTATGCTTTTTCTATCCTCTCTGAATCTCTGCCATTTTTTGCTTGTTTGAAGTTTTTTTTTTAATCTATTTTACTTATTATCTATCCCTCTATTTATCTAGCTCTGTATTTTTGTGTTTTCTGCTACTTTTGGTTAATTGTAAACTACTTTTTTAAACTCTTTTCTTTTCTTTTCTTCTTCCCTACTCTATTTCTTCTTTATTATTTACCTTCATTTCTGCCCAGACCATGGTAAAGGGAGCTGGGAAGCACCCTGAGAAGGGAAAGGGTCCCGCACTCCGTGCCCGGCTCCCATGCGGGCGTTTGAGGGGGGAGCAGGTCATAGCCCGGGAGATCTTCAGCCCGGAGGAGGTGGCCGCACTAGTTTTTTATGTTCAGCGCCGCCTCCCCAGGACCATCATGGCAGGCGGCAAGATCGCTAGCGGGTACGGGATCCAGGAGCGCTGGAAGCGGTGGGAGAAGGTGTGCCGGGCCATGTACCACCACTCTCGGGTCCGGCGCACCTACAATCAGGCCACCCACCGCTGGACGGATGTCCTGGACCGGGAACGCGATCTGCTCGACCTGCTCGGCCTTGAGATCCCCGGGCTTGGTGAGTAGTAGTAGCTATTTCTTTACTACTCTCTTTTCTCCTGCTCTGTGTGTTATTATTTTGCAAATTTTTGTTTTTTACCAAGAGCAATAATGCTGCTGATTACATTGTAGGTAAATTATATTTCAAAATCTTCTGTGCATTTCAGGTGCACTGCTCTCCTTCTCAGTAGTGTTGCTACTATGCTTATTTGTTTTTGATTTTGTGTTCATTTCATTGGCCTGTGAAATTATGTATGAGTGTAGTTTAAAGAACTGCGTAATGCTAGACACTAAGGGTCAGATTTTTAATTACCGGCGCATCCCTGCAAAGTAGCAGGGATGCGCCAGTAATTGTGCGCCACGCCACCACCACCCATGGTGCGCCGTATTTACAATGCCGTGCACCATGTGCCCAAAACGTCACCAAAGCATTACGCATCTGTGCCGTAAAGGCGGCGCATTGCTGGAGTTGCATCGCAACGATGGCGCAGCTCCATCAATGCTCTGGGGTGCCCTATCTCCCAAATGCTGCGTCAAGCCATACGTCTGCTTCAAGCAGGCGCAGGGTTTGAGTCACGCATCATTGTCCTCAAAGTGACTGATTGAAATCTTGTAGATTTCCCTCAGCCACTTTTAGGATGCGTTCCTGCGCAGGAACGCCCTCCCTTGCGCCGGAACGCCCCCTGATGGCGCAGGGCTTTACAACGTGATGCATCTCCCATATGCGTCACGTTGTTAATATACGCCGCACCATGGCGCCTCTTTTGTTCTGCCGCTGTGTCACAAAAGTCACGCAACAATGGAGCGAAAGAGCCGCAAGGGGCTTCTAAATCAGCCCCTACAGACTCAAGTCCAGTCCTTCCTTTGTACACATTGCGATAAGAAGAAATAGTGGTGGTGGATTGGTAGTTTGAGTATTTTAATGACTGGTTAATGTAGTAGGAAACTTTTTAGTGTTGTCGCTGATCTGCAATCACCATGGACTTTGTCTGTCACTTCGCGTGCTGCGGACTGCTGCCTGCCAGTCCTAGGCAAACCTTTTTAGTACTTTGTTTAGTGAGTTACATAAGAACTTTCCAAGTCGACGGTCCGCAAATCAAGCAATACTAATAACGTAGTAGACCACATGAGATCGGTCAATATATCCCGTGGAATAGTTGTCTATTTGCTATTTCGCCAAAATATTTTGTTATTGTTCTTTTGAAATGTTTGATTTGGTTGACAAATATCATCCATGTTTTCTGGTCTTTCTTTCTTTCATGTTGTACATCAGCTCCCCCCAGGGGCAAGAGGACACAGGAGGAGGAGGCTGCTGTTCAACAGGATGCAGGCCAGGATCGGGCAGGCGAGGGCTCCTTTGCTGGCCCCGGTAAGTTTTAATTTTAATATAGAGTACCTATTTTTCCCTAGCGTTCCTCATTCGATTTTTTCTAAATCGTCTTTGATCTTCTTGTAGACTGTATCTAAATTCTTATCCTGCCTCGACTATGACTCCCTGTGATATTACTAGATTTTTCTTATTAGTCTGTCTGTGTAGCTAACTGAGATTGCACATTTGGCAATTCCATTGGACTCCCATTCTAGTCAGCAATAGCTCTATGCACTGAGTGCATTCCTCTGAGATTGTCCATAATGTCTTTTCAAGTCTTCTAAATGTTTATGCTTTGACAATTGCCAACAATAAAAAGGTGAATGACCACCAAGAAAGAATAAGATACTACTTTACTTTTGGTTTGGATAGGAGGACAATCCATTCTACTACTGTTGCAGGGACAAATCTGCACAAACAGAACTATGGACACTAAATAATGCACTGCTTAGCTTATCAATTATAATAGGCGCTGTTAGACTTTCCACATACCTCAGTGATAACAGACTTTGTAGTTGAACCCCCATCTCCTTACTGACTAGATAGTGTGGCAGAGTCATTTAGCTCCCAAAGTCACCGATGATTGATCCCCAATGATGATTATCCAACGCAGGACAAGAGTACGGAGTCAGAGTCAAGAAGTGTCAGAGGCACGGACTCATGCTTGCAAAAATTGCAAAACCTTTAGCTCAGCCACTCTAGTCTGGAGGACCAAAAACCACAGTCTATTTAAGTTTAAAAGCTTTATTAAAAGTAAACACATTTATTAAAATCAAGTTTGTCATAAAACTAAACGTTTAACTGAAAATGGAAAAGTGCTTAGTGCTGACGAATAATTGGACACATTTCTTGTGGTCGAGCCGAGCTCTCACCTGGTTTGAACTTGATCTTGCTCGTGTTCTTAGAAGGCAAGCTTCTGTCTGTTAGGAGAAAAAGTGGTGCGTGTTAAAGATAAAAAGCAAGCATTCATCAGTTGTGCCAAAAAGTGCAGCAAGACAACAGCCTTCCCTGGAAAAAGGGAAATTTTTACTTTAGAGTAGACAGTCACAAATTATTACATTGTTTTCTGTTTTTTTCACATTTCTTTATTCCTAGACCAAATATTATATAGTAGTGAGTGGTGTATACTAACATTCTTAAATGTACTTTGTAGGTGGAACATCTGGTGGCGGGGCCAGCGCGGAGGTGGTGGTGGTGGATGAGGGGAACACTTCTGGGGAGGATGCGGTGCAAGTGCCGGACGACACCAATGTGCCTGTGAGGGTTCACACGGTGGTGGCGGGCAGAGGTAAGCTATATATTCCTTACTTATTGAGATTGAAGACTGCAGAGTGTGCTTTCTGCACGGGTGTATTATAAATCAACCAGGTAGTAGCCTCCTCTAAATGTACTTCGACGTAGCTGTGAAGTTTTTGGCGAGAAGAATCCCAATCAGATCTGAGATGAACTTGATGGATGGGATGAACGAAAAGCGAAAGAAGGGTGTAAGTAAGTGTGGAAGGATGAGAAATTTAATGATGACTGGCAAAGAAGAATGATATGTTTTTGCTTGGTCCCCGAGGTGGCTGGGAAGGAAAGAATATTGTATGGTGCATGGCTGGGTGAATGATGAAGCAAGGATGGGTGGAAGGAGAACAGCCAGGGTGGGTGAAACAGAAACTGTATGTGTGCATATACTTTGAATGGATGGATGCATGGATCATGGTACTATCTGACTCTTAGATAGCATATGTGTATCTAGAGCGAGTAGACGGTCACTGGATGAACTAAGTGTTACTTTGAAGAGCATGTAACACCGCACCCGCACGTCCGTTCCAGTGTAGGAAAGGCAAGGAAAAGAAGTTGTAATTTTGTCCAAATACTACCATGAATAGTAGCAGTAGTTTGTATTGCAACTGCAAGCACAGCATATATCCGGTTATTACGGTGGACACTCCCTACCTCTCTTAATAAGTTTAGTTTAGTAGTAGTACGTCATTCATGTGTGGGTGTATCACTGTTCACTCAATAAAAAGCAAAGCACCTAAAGTCATCCCATATGTAATCAAATACATCCCATGTGAAGTTATAGATAATCAGATTATTTAGCTTCTTCATTTTCCTTTTCTAGTACTCATTTTCACTGTAGGGTGAAAGTTAAATTAATTAAGCAGTAGCCCTTTTAACAGAGTATTCTCAGTGCCACCCGTAATAGAAAAGTAAGAGCTTCACCACCTGCATGTACTGGACCGGTACAGTAACGCAAGTCTGTCTCACTCATCATGGTGTGCGTCTGTTTTTCTCTGGTGCAAGTTCACTGCACTGGCATTATGCCGGCTTGCATAAGATAACGTACCAATTTTCCTAAACAAGAGAGAAGAAGAAGAATAAGACTGGTGTACTGTCATAGTCGACTGTAATGGAAGTCAATAGTGCTCGTAGAATTTGCTCCTTAAACTCCCACTAATGTTAGAGCAAGGAGGAAGAAGTGGGAGGTTAGATAGATACTGGCCTCAATAGTTATGTACTGTGCTTTCAAGTTTCTAGTTGTACTGTGACACAACTTTCTGCTCAATCATTTTGTGTTAATCTTAAGGAGCATTGGTTACAGACTATGTCTTTCTTTCTTCATATAGTTGCTCCTTCCAAATCAAACAAACCAAAAAGGAAGGAGCTGGCTCGAATGGCCCGGCAATGGAGGCTGGATGCCACTGTCGCCGAATATCGGTGGCTGGTGGCCCTGGAGGAGGAGGACACGCAGTCTACAGGTACAACATCCACTGGGACAGCGGCATCCTCCTCCGTGCCCCCACGCGCTGCCAGCCAGCGCAGTGCTCCAGCGGTACGGAGCCGGGCTACCAAAGCCAACCGCCACCGCCGAGCAGCAAAGACAGCAGCTGCTCCCCACAGGAGTTGCAAGGCACGCCAGCACCGCTTATGCCTCAGAGTGTCCTACCTGGAGCAGGAGGTCCTAACGTATAAGACCTTGGTGGATGGCCTCCGCTCCGACCATGCCTCCCTCCGCAAGGAGTATGATGCCCTGGCCGCTAAAGTGAAAAGCATCCTGCCGTAGTGTCCCTTGCCCATTTTTTAGAGACTTTTGGGGGGTGGGAATTGGGAGTTGGATTGTTTTTGGGACTTTTGAAGGACAATCGTTGGGGTTAGGGAGGGTCTTGAGGGAGATTATTTTGTTAGGGTTACACAAATATACTTTTTGAAACTTTATCTGAGCATACCTGTTTTTTACTGCTTTTGAGTCTGGTGGGTGGGGGTTTAACAGTAAGTTTGATTTCCTGAAACTTAAGTCTGTGTCATTTTCTTCCTTTAAGTGTAAATGGCTAAATGTTTTCAACACTAAGTGCCTCTCACAGAGTAAGTGAATTCAAGAGTCCTAGAACTTTAGTAGTACTACCGTCAATCTCTCGTCTCTCCTAATACTCCATCATACTACCTCCCACCAAACGCTTATCTTACCTGTAATTTGTGTTTGAAAGTAGGGCTAGGCCCAGGGCTGGCTCCACGGGAAATGGCGATTAAGGTTGGCAATCCTGGGCGGATTAAATGTCCTCATTGCGGTGGTACTAGTGGTGTGACACAGTGGCAGTTGCATGCCTATGGAAAAAAAGAAAGTGAAACCTACTTTGTCCTTACTGGAGCATTACAACGGTACGATAGAGAATATAGCAGGTGACAGTACACTAGAACAGTGCCACAATGTAGCCTAACAAATGGTAAAGTATTGAAAGTATAACTAGTACTTGGGTTGAATTTCTTTGACATTGGCTACTACTACAAGAAATAGTACTGAAGCTGAGTAAGTCTAGAATATATCCTCGGATTCCTTCACCAGCCTGTTGCTATGACATTATCCTCCCCAGCAAGTCTGTGGAATTATTGCTGTCATTTAGTCACACATCAATCAAAACCACACAGCCCGGGGGAAGAGGGTTAGGGTTTGGAAAATGGATGGGAATGGGGGTTTCTTTTTGGGTAGGTTTTGTTGAGAGAAGAAAAGAAAAGCACAGCATGGACAAACAATAATTGAAGATAAAGAAATCTTTGGGTACAAAGCTAAACAAAAATCTTTTAAGTGACATAAAGGAAGTGCATGCACTACTGCATGCATTGTTACTGAAAAGTAAGTAGTACTTTCGACAACCGTGAATGACAGAATGCAACAGTACAGGGCTGCAGCGTTTTCACTTGCCTATCTCTGCACTCAGAGAAACACTTCTTACATTAAATTAGGTTTAAAAAATAGCCGAAGTAAAACCTATAGAATGGCTGTAGGGATCAATTTAGATCAGCAAAACTAGAGTCCCTGTTTCGACCGTGGCAGGCTAGAATGGCTGAACTCAACAATACTAAGGGGGGTCAAAGATAGGAGGATAGTTAACCCTATCTTATTAACCAATAAAGCCTGTACAAGCAAGGCAAATTGGACAGGTACACTAAACTATTTGAAAATATACTCAGAAGGACAGTTTTTGTTGTTTACAACAATGATCATAAAATTTATTTAACACCTCCCAGCATGGGTTACATTCTAAAACATAATAAAAACATTTAAGATAAAAACCACCACGAGGATGGTGAAAGCAATAAGTCTATCTTTAGTCAAAAGTGAACAAAACAGTTGACGCAGCGTTTCGGTGCTTTCTAGATCTTCACACCTTCTTCAGGACATTTGTGACTTTTTGACTCAGTATCTATAAAGTTAAAACAATACAATTTTATTCTTAAAAAAATTTTTTGAGAAAAAACACAACAACATTGTAAACGTCCTGCCTTCCTGCAGCTTGTACATTGCTACTGTCTCAATTACATACAACATAGACAACCCCTTAGTCTCTAAATGTACATCTCATCATAGAGCAAAGAGAAAAAAACTTTTATAAAGTTGTAATACACCGTATGTTGCAATTGTTATTAGTCTTAAAGAAGCATTTCATTTATATCATATGACTAGGCTCCCTAATTTATACACATGTATAGATAATTAAGTCATACCTGATTTCATATAGGAAAGGGTTTAAATTGCTTTCCGTCTAGATTTGAACTTCTTTTGCGAATGATAATTCTCAGGCTGTTTTCAAAACAAAGATAGAATACTTCTTTAACGGTCTATTCTATTTTACATTGACAGATTTTGTATACAGTTATGGCCTTTGACCAATTGATTACCTTCAGTATCAATGGAATAAGCCTTTATCCGCACGGAGGGGCCACCGTCAAATAGCAGGATTGCGCACTCGGTTTATTGGGATCTAAGGATATCATATAAATCTCGATTTACCAAAAATGTTTACATAAAAGGTGTTGTCCGACTTATAACCGTGTGGTACCCAAGCCTACTAACCTGTTTGTATTGTCAAGTAGATCTTGAAGAAATGGTGATGCTCTCTTTGTTCAAGTCTTCACCTATTATTGGTTTGATGTACGAATCTGTACATAGGCAATACAAAATAATAAGCTCAGAATCTTACGGCCGCTATGTTATTTTGTTCTAGACTCATGTTCTGAGTCTAAGATATAGTCAATGAAAACGGTATTTCGGGTCGCTATATGGCTAGTGCTCGAAATGTCGGCACGTGTTTAGTAGTGTGATTCATCTAGTGATAGAAAGCGATATCTCGATATGGACCTATCTCTGGATAAGTTTAAAATTTGGCCCCTGCTGCTAGAAGCTTTCTTACTTAAAAGAGATATTTTTATGCATATATCTGGACGGTCGGTAGACGGATCACCTGGCATTACAATCTCTTTCGAAGTTTAAAAAGGAGCTATCATGGCCCTAATTCTTCAGAGCCTATGCATACCTTTGGTTTAAAATGCGGCCTCCCTGCTCCTCCGTGCTTCCATCTGCATGGCGATTCGAAGTAGAATAAGCGTATTATGGGGCGACCTTTTTATGCTGACGCCTCCTGGAATGACCCGGAAACAGTGACAGCGGTATAGGTCAAATCTATATGTAGAGTTTATCTGAGAAGGGCTTTGTAAAAGTCGCAGTCCTTTCATTTAAACTTAATGCACCATGCGCATTATTTATATGGAAACCTGTATATGTTAAATTATCCATCTAATTTTGATCGTCTTCGTTTCTAACCCGGAAGTACTTGCTTTAAGTATATAGTCCCGTAATGTACGAGTTCACAACTTTAACAATTTTACAACATTTTAAAATCGGGGCAGCATATAAGAATATACTGAAAATAAATAATTGTTCAGGCTTAAAATAGCTATCTATCGTATCTGAAAATTCCGTGGTTCGTGCGTCGGCCATTTTGGATTGGGATAACCCGTAATTTAAATTTGCTTGCACTCAATAACTTTGTCTACTTTAGAACACATTACAGTGCGCTTTATGACATACATCCTTAATTACATGCTATATTTAATAGTATCTCATATAATCATACACTCTATTTGCTCAAAACACCATAATAATTATGCTGGATCAATCATATCTCAGTATTAGCGCTAGCCTTCATAATTATCTTAGGTAAAAAACAAGTTTGAAAAATCATGCAACTATCTCCATATGGCACATTCTTAAACACCTAAAAGTATAACAATACAATATATAGAAAAAGCATCGTGTGCTACTTTCAGTATATTACTACATGAACATTTTTGAAATACACGAACATTTTTGAAATCCACATGTCTGACTGCCGTCATACTCAGAGTGATGCCTCAAGCTATAGTTCTTTTTTCTGATTAGGCTGGCGGGGACATGGCACGTATTTTGTATTGTGTTGACCCCGGTTATTATTCTATATTTACTGGATTGGTCTTTTATTCCCGCTGACTTAAGAGCATTACCTCCCCATGAGAAAGTTTGTCGCATATTTTGAAATAAAGGGAGGAAGGCAATTTTGTTGTTTATATTATTTTCAGAACTACTTTTAAATAGGGAGAGCTGTTGTTTCAGAAATTAAAGAATTAATCTTTCCCATTCTTCTCTGTTGTTAAGACCAGTACGGAAAGTATCGAATAGAGACATATAGAATTGTTCTCTCTTTTTTCTTTTATTATTGAAATTTCCCCCTCTCAAGCTGTGAGATATAACTTCAACAACACACCACTTAAGATCTTCTAATTTGTGGTCATGTGTTATTCAATGTTCTACTAACGGGGCAGATTTCTTTTTCGTTCTGATGGCTGACTTATGTTCAGTTATTCTCGTTTTTATCTCTCTCGCTGTTTCACCTATGTAGGCCTTATTGCAAGGACATATTATCATGTAAATCAGATCTTTAGTTTTACAGTTTACAAATTTTTTAACATTATGTGCTATACCATTATATGATATCAAGTTTCCTTTAATCATTGATATACAGTTGGAACATGTGTTACAGGTGAAATTTCCGGTTGGAAGCGGAGTTCTATTAATTGTATTAGAGGTGCTACAAATCTTTTCTTTATAAGTATGGACTAGACAATTTTTGATTGTTTTGTTCCGTCGAAAACTAAACATTGGTTTTGGGATCTTTTCCTCTGGTCTGTTATTTAATAACGACCAATTGCGGTTTATGATGTTTTTTATTTTATTACTCGCTGTACTAAAGTTAGTTACAAAAATTAGTCTGTCATTGCTTCTATCCATTTTATCATTATTATTGTCAAATAGTGCCTCTCTGTGATAGTATTTCGCACGTTTGTATGCGCGTTTAATTAGTTTGTCTGGATATCCCCGACTCCTAAGTTTAAAGGAGAGGGCATCCGCATGTTTATTAAAATCTTGCATGTTGGTACAATTGCGTCTAATGCGCAAATACTGTCCAAAAGGTATGTTGTCTTTTTGACTGTTGGGGTGATTACTTTTATAATGTAACAACGTGTTACGGTCACTTGGTTTCGTATACAAATCAACCCCTGAGGTTGCATTGTCTGCCCTGATTTTGATGTCCAAAAATTCAATAGACTCTTTGTTAAAATTAGAAGTGAATCTGAGATTTTTATCTCCCAAATTCAACCAAAGAATAAATTCATTGAGTAATTCTAATGTACCTGTCCAAATTAAAAAAATGCCATCGATGTATCTCGACCAACATGTGATATTCTCACTAAAAGGCGCCATATTGTTAAAGATGTGTTTGTCCTCAAAGGCTGCTACATACAAGCAGGCCAGACTGGGGGCACATGTAGCCCCCATGCTGGTCCCTTTGATCTGCTTGAAAAAATTGTTCTTGAATAAAAAGATGTTATTCTTCAGAGATCAGGATCAATTTAGAAGCAGAGAGAGATCCAAGAAATGCAGAGTCACACTTATAGAAGTTCACAGCAATAACATTACTTAAAAAAAAATTTTAAACAATGGATACTGTATCTGTATGTTGTTGTAGTTGTCCTGTTGAATTTGGTAAGTAAGTTGCACGCATCAAACCATTCCTCTTATTAGCGGTACTCCTCCATTCCAGCTGACGCTTCGTCCATCAATGTTGGTGACCAGAAGACACCCTGTCCACTGCCTGCCTGGCGGATGCTGAATTGCGGCTCGCTAATGTGAAGCCTGACTTCATCCTTTTTTTCCCATTGCACAGACTGAAACCCGGCCTGTAATTATTGATGGAAAAACAGGAAGTGATATTAGAACACCACTGATAAATAAATATAAGGTATGTATCCTGTGTAGTGCAAAAAGTCACACTTTGAGTTTCCTAATAGACAGTACAATATTTTTGAAAGTGCGTACTCTGTCTGAGTCTCCTTTTGAAGGATAAATAAGTATGGGCAAATTAATTTAGCGGATCTTTCCCCTCAAGCTAGGTGTACTGTAAACTGTGTTTTAGAACAAAATTAGACCTTCCCAGCAGTGCTCCCACCCAGACCCTTACTAAAGCCAGTCGCAAAAATGTAGAAGACCCCCAATCAGATCTCAAAAACGAGGCCTAGTAGAAAACTGGTGACAAAACGTACTTTGAAAGTAAAAGTAGGCCCAAATCCCCCCTTACCCACCGTGGATTGTATTCAAACCACTTGCAAGCAAGCAAAAGTCTCCATACCCAGCATCGCTCCAAGACTCGCAAACCCCCCCACAAACAGCCCCCCACCCAAACACATGCAATACAAATACTGCTAACCCTAACGAGCCTAAGTTAAGAATAGTGGCAAATGCTTTCTTTAACTATGACAAATCCCCCCTTTCCCACCATGGATTTTCTTCAAATCTCTTGCAACCAAAATTACATATTCCAATGAGTGCTCTAAGACCCCAGAACTCAGTTGCAAAAATCTAGAACACCCAGAAACACATGCAATCCTGCTGCTAGGTTACAAAAAGTTACAAAAAGTGCCAAAAGGCTTTTCCGCATGGATTTTCTCCAAACCAGTTTTATCCGGTATAAGACCTTCCCAGCAATGCCCCATGACCCGCCAACCCACCCACAAAAAAGCACAACACCCCCAAACAGCCAAAAAGGAAAATCTCATACTTACAATATTTATTGGCCTTCGGTCCAAACGCGCTGTGCAGCTAGGTCATAACTCCCGTTTTCCACCACGGATTTCCTGAAAAGCAAATGCAATCAAAATTAGACTGTCCCAGCAGTGCTCCCAGACCCCAAAACTCACCCACAAACACCCGGAACCCCCCCAAAGAGCACCTCAAAGGCAAGCAAGTCAGCAAAAACGCAAAAAAATGTTCGCCTCCGATTTGGTCCAAACCACTTTTATTCGGTATTAGAGCTTCCCAGCAATGGCCCTAGAGCCGTCAACCCAGGCGAAAACTAGTAGAAGACCCCCAAACAGCCAAAAAGCAAAAGTACAAAAATGGGGATTTAGTCATTTTCATGGCAATTTCCAAAATCACTCCGCGCGCGCTCTGCAGCTAGGCTCTAACTCCCCTCTGTCACCATGGATTTGCTTCAAACCTCTTGCACTCAAAAGTACCAATAGCCAGCAGTGCTCCCAGACCCCGAAACCCACCCACAAAACCCAGGAAGCCCCCAAAACAGGCCCCCGAAAACGCTACATTGACTGAAATGTCAGAAATAGCAAAAACTTTTCCCTCATGGATTTTGTCCAAACCACTTCTATCCGGTATTAGACCTTCCCAGCAATGCCCCAAGACCCGCCAACCCACCCGCAAAAAAGCACAACACCCCCAAACAGCCAAAAAGGAAAATCTCATACAATATTTATCGGCCTTCGGTCCAAACGCTCTGTGCAGCTAGGTCATAACTCCCGTTTTCCACCACGGATTTCCTGAAAAGCAAATGCAATCAAAATTAGACTGTCCCAGCAGTGCTCCCAGACCCCAAAACTCACCCACAAACACCCGGAACCCCCCCAAAGAGCACCTCTAAGGCAAGCATGTCAGCAAAAACGCAAAAAAATGTTCGCCTCCGATTTGGTCCAAACCAATTTTATCCGGTATTAGAGCTTCCCAGCAATGGCACCAGAGACGTCAACCCAGGTGAAAACTAGTAGAAGACCCCCAAACAGCCAAAAAGCAAAAGTACAAAAATGGGGACTTAGTCATTTTCATGGCAATTTCCAAAATCACTCCGCGCGCTCTGCAGCTAGGCCCTAACTCCCCTCTGCCACCATGGATTTGCTTCAAACCTCTTGCAATCAAATGTATCCATAGCCAGCAGTGCTCCCAGACCCCGAAACCCACCCACAAACACCAGGAAGCCCCCCAAACAGGCCCCCGAAAATGCTACATTGACTGAAATGTCAGAAACAGCAAAAACGTTTCCCTCATGGATTTTGTCCAAACCACTTCTATCCGGTATTAGACCTTCCCAGCAATGCCCCAAGACCCGCCAACCCACCCGCAAAAAAGCACAACACCCTCAAACAGCCAAAAAGGAAAATCTCATACTTACAATATTTATCAGCCTTCGGTCCAAACGCGCTGTGCAGCTAGGTCATAACTCCCGTTTTCCACCACGGATTTCCTGAAAAGCAAATGCAATCAAAATTAGACTGTCCCAGCAGTGCTCCCAGACCCCAAAACTCACCCACAAACACCCGGAACCCCCCAAAGAGCACCTCAAAGGCAAGCAAGTCGTCAAAAACGCAAAAAAATGTTCGCCTCCGATTTGGTCCAAACCACTTTTATCCGGTATTAGAGCTTCCCAGCAATGGCCACAGAGCTGTCAACCCAGGTGAAAACTAGTAGAAGACCCCCAAACAGCCAAAAAGCTAAAGTACAAAAATGGGGACTTAGTCATTTTCATGGCAATTTCCAAAATCACTCCGCGCGCGCTCTGCAGCTAGGCCCTAACTCCCCTCTGCCACCATGGATTTGCTTCAAACCTCTTGCAATCAAACGTATCCATAGCCAGCAGTGCTCCCAGACCCCGAAACACACCCACAAACACCAGGAAGCCCCCCAAACAGGCCCCGAAAATGCTACATTGACTGAAATGTCAGAAATAGCAAAAACGTTTCCCTCATGGATTTTGTCCAAACCACTTCTATCCGGTATTAGACCTTCCCAGCAATGCCCCAAGACCCGCCAACCCACCCGCAAAAAAGCACAACACCCCCAAACAGCCAAAAAGGAAAATCTCATACTTACAATATTTATCGGCCTTCGGTCCAAACGCGCTGTGCAGCTAGGTCATAACTCCCGTTTTCCACCACGGATTTCCTGAAAAGCAAATGCAATCAAAATTAGACTGTCCCAGCAGTGCTCCCAGACCCCAAAACTCACCCACAAACGCCCGGAACCCCCCCAAAGAGCACCTCAAAGGCAAGCAAGTCAGCAAAAACGCAAAAAAATGTTCGCCTCCGATTTGGTCCAAACCACTTTTATTCGGAATTAGAGCTTCCCAGCAATGGCCCCAGAGCCGTCAACCCAGGTGAAAACTAGTAGAAGACCCCCAAACAGCCAAAAAGCTAAAGTACAAAACTGGGGACAGTCATTTTCATGGCAATTTCCAAAATCACTCCGCGCGCGCTCTGCAGCTAGGCCCTAACTCCCCTCTGCCACCATGGATTTGCTTCAAACCTCTTGCAATCAAAAGTATCCATAGCCAGCAGTGCTCCCAGACCCCGAAACCCACCCACAAACACCAGGAAGCCCCCAAACAGGCCCCCAAAAATGCTACATTGACCGAAATGTCAGAAATAGCAAAAACTTTTCCCTCATGGATTTTGTCCAAACCACTTCTATCCGGTATTAGACCTTCCCAGCAATGCCCCAAGACCCGCCAACCCACCCGCAAAAAAGCACAACACCCCCAAACAGCCAAAAAGGAAAATCTCATACTTACAATATTTATCGGCCTTCGGTCCAAACGCTCTGTGCAGCTAGGTCATAACTCCCGTTTTCAACCACAGATTTCCTGAAAAGCAAATGCCATCAAAATTAGACTGTCCCAGCAGTGCTCCCAGACCCCAAAACTCACCCACAAACATCCGGAACACCCCCAAAGAGCACCTCAAAGGCAAGCAAGTCAGCAAAAACGCAAAAAAATGTTCGCCTCCGATTTGGTCCAAACCACTTTTATCCGGTATTAGAGCTTCCCAGCAATGGCCCCAGAGCCGTCAACCCAGGTGAAAACTAGTAGAAGACCCCCAAACAGCCAAAAAGTAAAAGTTCAAAAATGGGGACTTAGTCATTTTCATGGCAATTTCCAAAATCACTCCGCGCGCGCTCTGCAGCTAGGCCCTAACTCCCCTCTGCCACCATGGATTTGCTTCAAACCTCTTGCAATCAAACATATCCATAGCCAGCAGTGCTCCCAGACCCTGAAACCCACCCACAAACACCAGGAAGCCCCCCAAACAGGCCCCCGAAAACGCCTCATTGACTGAAATGTCAGAAATAGCAAAAACGTTTCCCTCATGGATTTTGTCCAAACCACTTCTATCCGGTATTAGACCTTCCCAGCAATGCCCCAAGACCCACCAACCCACCCGCAAAAAAGCACAACACCCCCAAACAGCCAAAAAGGAAAATCTCATACTTACAATATTTATCAGCCTTCGGTCCAAACGCGCTGTGCAGCTAGGTCATAACTCCCGTTTTCCACCACGGATTTCCTGAAAAGCAAATGCAATCAAAATTAGACTGTCCCAGCAGTGCTCCCAGACCCCAAAACCCACCCACAAACACCCAGAACCCCCCAAAGAGCACCTCAAAGGCAAGCAAGTCAGCAAAAACGCAAAAAAATGTTCGCCTCCGATTTGGTCCAAACCATTTTTATCCGTTATTAGAGCTTCCCAGCAATGCCCCAAGACCCGCCAACTCACCCGCAAAGAAGTAGAACACCCCCACAAGTGCAGAGTCTTTCTTCATTGGGCGTAATCCAGCCCTCTGCTTTGAGGGAAATAGGAGTCTGGAGGAGGAGGATAGAGGAGCATGTTCTTGTGAACTTGTGAACCTGAGGAATGCAGACTGCGGCACCTTCAAATCAATAAGCAAACAAGTGAAGACAGTTCTGCTGATGGGCTTGTTTTTGTGATTAGGTGATTAAAGTTTTAATTATATTAACTGTGCAAAACAAAGAAAGACAGACACACAGGAATAAAAGTGAAAAAGGACGAAAAAGAAAGTTATTGATTCATTGGCTCATTTTCAGGGCTCGGTGTCAGGGAATGAGAATAAGAGTTCGTCCTCATACTCTGCGAATTCAGGCAGGAGTAGGTCAGCGTCACCTAACATCGAAGAAATTCCCTCATCTAAGTTGCTGTCCTCCTCGTCTTCATCCGGCGTGTGTTCTGGTACTTTGTAATCTGGTGGTATGAGGTGCTGATTCATCTTGATCATTGTTAACCTCTCCACATTTTTGGGCGAGAGGCGGGTCCGTTTGGAAGTTACAATGCCCCCAGCAGCACTGAAAACACGTTTAGAAGACACGCTTGCGAGTGGGCAAGACAAGTAGTTTATAGCCATATTGGAGATCTGTGCCCACAATTCTTTTTTCCCATGCCAATACACCAATGGGTCAGCATTAAGATAGACCTCCGTTAAGTCATTCAGATAGTCCTGCACCATCGACTGAAGGTTCGCCAAGGTTCCTCCACTTTGCTTACTTTTTGCTGGGAACTTTCGAGAACCAAACCCAAGCTGATTTAGCCAATCCTCTTCTTTACCCAATGTTACTGTTGTGTCTGGTGCAGATGATCCGGTTGCCGGTGTCTTTAACGTCTGAGAGGTCACTTGTGCCGCAGTCACAGGTGCAGAAGTGGATTCTTTTGACTGGGGATGGCTTCTGATGCTGATGTGCTGCCTTTTCCTTCAGTTTGCTGCCGTTCTCTTTCAAACCTCATGGCTGACAAGGCTAGCCAACGTTTGTACTTTGTAACATCGTCATCATCAAAAGGAAAGAATGCTCGGCCTACCAGCGCCTTTTTGTAGCGTGGATCCAGAATAGTAGAACAAATGTAATGCTGTTCTGAGTGGATCATTTTAAGACGTTCATCGCCAAGTAGGCGCTCTAATAATTTCTCCGCCAAAACAAAAGCGTCTTGCTTTTTTTTATCTTTTTGAAACAAAGAAGACACCGCCTTCAGTTGGTGCTCCAGCAGGCGCAACAATGGGATAGCTTTTCCCAAATTACAGTCCTCCTTGCTGACTGCACGCATGAAGACCTCAAAAGGATGAAGCATGTCTGTCAGGCATTTAACTAGGTTCCATTGCGCCGCATCTAGCCTCAGGTCCTTCTGAGCTGTACGTGTTAAGAAATAGTGATTGAGTACCGTATACTGCTCATACAGACGCTCAAGCATGTAGAAGGTTGAGTTCCAACGTGTTGGCACCTCCTGGATGAGTGCTTTCACTGGCATTCGATGTTCATGTAGCAGGCTCCTCACATGCTTCCAGGCCTTAAAAGAATGGCTGAAATGGTTGCACATTCTTCGGCAGGTGGCCACTAACTCGCACGCTGGACTGTTTTCATCACTCAAGAATTTTTAAACAACCAGGTTTATACAGTGCCCCAAACACGGCACTCTGAAATAGTGACCCAGCTCCATGGCCTTAACTACATTGGCGCCATTATCCGTGGAAACATAACCAATCTGGCGTTTTTTTGGGGACAGCCAGTGAAAGACCTTTGTGTTAAACTCATTCAAAATGTTTTGTGCTGTATGACGTTTCTCCAAGCCAAACATGGCTAGTGTTGCATGTTTCCGAGCAGCTTTAAAAACTTGGAACGGGTCAACACCTGCATTTAGCTTTGCTTTAACCCCTGAAAAAGAGACCCAGTGTGCAGTGATGCACATGTAATCATGACCTACAACATGTCTGTTGTCAGATGTATAGTGTGAACAGCACTCTTCTGCAAAGCTGCCCCAATCACCTCCAGCACATCTTCATGTAGTGCTGGAACGGCAACTCTGGCAAAATAGAACCGGCTAGGAACCTTCCATTTAGGGCTGAGCGCTGCCACTAATTCTAGAAAACCAACCCCTTCCACAAAAGAAAAAGGGAGAAGGTCCAGAGCTAGCATTTTAGCCAGCTTAGTGTTATACAGATGCGTCAGTGGGTGGTTGCGTTCATATGGCGCGTCTGAAAACAACATGGTTCTAATGTTGGCCTGGACCATTTTACGGGATGATGATGATGACTTCTTCGACCCAGTTAGGCTCGCTGATGAATTTTTTTCACATTGGTGTCTCACTCTCTCCCACACTCTTAGTGTGGCTCACAGGGGGTGTGCTGCTGACAGGGGTACTGGGTGTAAGTGAAGTGTTTGACAATTCTTCCTCCTCGTCATCATCAGATGAAACATCAACGTTTTCTTGACTTGCAATTCGGGCTTCCTTGATCTCCTTTAGGTGCGCAAACCATTGGACAGCGTGCTGTCTCCTAAGATGACCTCTCTGGCCTCCGGTACCATAGTTGGTGCCAAACTTACCACGACTAACTGCATGCTTACAAATGCTACAAATGGCGAAGTTTTCCTTTTTTGGGCAAACACTAAAGAAGTCCCAAACTGCGGACTTGAAATGTCTGTGGGGGCCGGAGGAGGCGGCGATACTGGTGGTGGTGGTCATGCTGCTAATGCCAGATGAAGTGGAGGATGTGGATTGCCGAACTTTACTACGTTGTGCACTTTCACCACCACTAATTGAGGTTGAGGTGGCTGGAGGTCCCTTCTGGTGAGGAAGAAATATGGAAGCGGTAGGTGTTGGTGTACCAGTTAACTCCAATGATTGTGGAGTTTCCATTGCCTCCTCGTCGACAACATCATCACGCTCAGCAGCTTCTCAGGCTAGGGTCAAAATGTCTGTTTGCTGCATGCCCGCTGGGGCTGCAGTGACCTTTATGATGACTGGGTCGTTGTCGTGAGAGTCTTCATCAGCAGTAGTATCTGCCACTTCTTGTTGAGCCTCATCACACTCGATAACTCTGAGACTTCCGACGACCTTCCTTTTACGCTTAACTACCTTTGTCAGATCATGGTGTGCCTCACTCTCAGACCGCAGTGGTGGTTCCCAAGTTTGATCCATATCATCAGAAGGAGGTGGGCTTGAAGAAGATGTAGACACCACCCTTGATCTTTTCCTTGCTAGGGATGAGGAAGACCATGAATGATCATCAGGAGGAGTGGCTTCCTCAAATGATACCCCGGCTTGATTGTCGATTTCCTGATGTGCCCCTACTTCGGGAGGAACAACAATTGTGGGCACTTGTGACCCTCCATGCACCTCTGCTTGCGCATCTCCTTGCGCTGCCTCTCCTTCCACAAGTACGTGGGCTTGTACTTGCACATGTGGTTGTTGTTGCGGCTGTGGTTGTTCAACACTCGTCAGATGAGTTACAACAACCTGTGTTGATTGAGGGACATTGCTGCTACTTTCTTGCGATGAGCCAACATTACTGGTCGATGGTGATTGAGCAACTAGACTAAGTGCCTCTGCAGCACTCAAGGGCTTGGACTTAAGTTGGCGAGGTGGTGGTGGCACTGAGCCCAATGGTGCGGGGGTGATGCTCCCAGCTTGGTCCACAGCAGATCCCGCTGCTGCTGCAGGTGTACTTTTTTTTTTACTCCCTAAAAATGTGGCGGGCAGCACACCAGTCTCCTTGGTAACTTGCTTCTTCTGCTCCTTACTGGCAAGTTTCTTGCTAGAGGAGCTACGGGGAACTTTTTTTGGGGCCATCTACTTCAGAGGTCAGAACAGCAGGCCGCAGTTGCACGAGTTGCAGAGTTGTCTGTGGCCAGACGTGACAGCGCGTGACGTTATGCTGCACACACACACCGCTGCAGGACTTCTTCCTGGCACTGGTGGTTCTCTTGAGTCTTGTGCACCTAAAAGCAATGGAAGACCGAGGAACATCAGTTCAGTTATACACCCCAAAAACTCGAAAAACCACATAAAAATCAGCACAATCCCATGCCATCCAAGCCCTCCATGATGTTTAAATTCAAAACACCCCACAGAAACACTAGGCCCATGCACCACTCACTACCCCTGGTCAAAAGGCCACAACAACAGCCCCAAAATCGAAAAACACAGAAAAATCAGCACAATCCCATGCCATCCATGCCCTCCATGATGTTTAAATTCAAGACACCCCACAGAAAGACTAGGCCCATGCACCACTCACTACCCCTGGGCATAATGGTTGAAAACTAGGCAAAATGGTTGCAGGCCTAAGAACACTGCCTGCATTCAAAATGGCCACTTGCCTCCCAGCACATGGCCTGGCCTGCCTGTACCAGCACTCAAAATGGCCCCCACCCACATGGCCTGTCCCCATGAACACCCCAAAAACTCAAAAACCACAGAAAAATCAGCACAATCCCATGCCATCTATGCCCTCCATGATGTTTAAATTCAAGACACCCCACAGAAAGACTAGGCCCATGCACCACTCACTACCCCTGGTCAAAAGGCCACAACAACAGCCCAAAAAATCGAAAAACACAGAAAAATCAGCACAATCCCATGCCATCCATGCCCTCCATGATGTTTAAATTCAAGACACCCCACAGAAAGACTAGGCCCATGCACCACTCACTACCCCTGCTCAAAAGGCCCCAACAACAGCCCAAAAATCGAAAATTCCAAAATTGTAGTTGCAGCAACTGTAATGCCCCAAACAAACTTACTTGTGAAATTTCTAATCCAAAAGTGATCCAAAGAAAGTCAAAAAGGCCTCAAATCCAAATATCCAGCAGCATCCACAAAAAGTAATCCTTCCAGGTCATGATCCGAATGAAAGTGACCAGCACATGAAGAAAGCACTGGGAGGAGCCTGCTGGACAGGAACAGGAAGTTGGAGACTGTGGGGCACTTCCTTCCCCCCCCCACAAAATGAACTCCTTGCAAAAACAAGTGCAGGCAAATGTCAACCTGAGGAGTTATTCTGATAAAAATCATCATTTTCAGAAGGTTTATGCTGCTTGCTGGTGGATTTCTTGTGCAGAATTGCTAATTTTGTAATTTTGCGAGTGCGAGATTGTTGCTGCCCGCCGCATCTACGTGTTCGCAATTGCGAACTCCCGCGATACGTGATCACGGCGTACTCGCGTTGACAAACTCTCGCTGTGTAAGGTGGCAAGCCGTGATGACATAATCGCGGTTGCCAAACTCCCGCGGGATCCCGGAGCAGGATCCAAAATGGCGCAGCACTCGCAAAATATCGAGAAAAACATCTCGGCAAACGCTGAATGACGGTAAGTGAACGCCGCACGCCGCAAAATTGTATCACCAAGAAAAAAAAATCCGCTGCGTGCGAATTTGCGGATTTTCGGTAAATTCGCGAGAGTTCGCGGATTGCGAATTTACAGAAAATCCGCAAAATCCGCGAGCGGAACAGATTTTCCGCCCATGCTTAGTCAGGGAGGCCTGCTATAACAATAGATAGTGGTTCAGAAACTGTTAAAGAGTTTAAGAGTACATTACGATATTGTCGAGACTCCGTTCTCTGCTACCTGCGGTCACTCCGTCTTGTGACTTGTTCTGACTCTGCCACTGCTGGTACCGGAAACGCGTCTGGTTCCAAGATCGCGCGTTTAAGTCATTGAATCGCTAGTGTAAACAGACTATTGCTGATATTAGTGGTCTGTTTTCTAAAGTAATATTTTTATATTTAAGTGCACATATCTTAATAAAGGAGGACGGGTGCTATTGATTTCAATAAAAATTAATATATATGTGCACGAGTCTCATATTGGGTATAGATAAATTTACATAGGAGCAGGAGATCGCGTGTTTGTGTAATTAAATCGCCAGTGTAAACAGACTTATGGTGATATTAGCGGTCTGTTTTCTAGAGTAATCTGTTTGGAGTGCACATATATTAAAGAAATAATTGCTAGCGATCTCAATAAATGTGCATGGGCCTCATAGTAAGTATAAATTAAATTAAAGCTGGTGACTTCAATAAGAAGTACAACAGGGTGCTCATTCTGGCAGAGACTTCACTAGTCCATCACACCTCATGGGCCTAAATATGTGGACAAACCAATTATGAGAGGGCCTCTTGAAATTTTCAGGTTGCCAATATAATAATGTCAATAACTAGAACTTGCTAACAGTGATAATGAGCCAACAGTGAACAACTGCAACCTGCCAACAGTAATAATGAAAGAACTGTAATGTATGTTGTTACAGAAAAACTACAACACATAAAGATCCGGGAAATTTGGGACCTTTTACTGCAATTCATAGGGCCCCTTTATTCCAGGATCAAAATGGATTCCAAGAAAATGGCTTGGGAATGGTGTTAATGTAAGAGATTGACATTATTATATTGGCAACCTGAACATTTCGAGAGGCCCTCTCATAATTGATTTGTCCACATATTGTCCACCTTTCAGCTGCTCCCTGCTGTACCTGCAATTTAAACTGGTACTACTGAGGTAAAACCTTTTTCCAGACAGTGTTAACCAGATAAAAATGATGAAATAATAAAATAAGACTATCTCTCATTACGCTGCAAAATTTAGTCAGCCTTGCTGCTCCTTCTATGTTGCATAATTGCAGAGGCCCTGATTAAAGTGCTGCTTTTACTCCTCAGGTCCTAGACTGATAAGAGAGAGAAGGGTGAGGGGGAAAGAGGGGAAGGTGAAGCAGAGGGATGAAAAGATAATAGAGAGGAGGCAGGGCAGGAGGGAGGATAGTCACATATAAGGAGGATGGTGAGAGGGAGAAAAGGAGAGAGAGACAGGTGGAGGGACAGAACATGGACTTCCAGACATCACTGACGCTGCTCGACGTTCCCAGCAAAGCTGAGACCTGTGGCGGACACAAGAGATGTGGGAACCGAATTCCTGGACATCCTGCATTTTGCTAACTACATCGACTCCCGAGGTACCTTGCAGTTGTGCATTGGGGTATGAGAAGCCCCAGCCCCGAGCACCATTTGCACCAAAGCTCAGGCCCCCACACTCCATGCCTCAAGTGCAGCTCAACACCTCTTCCTGGTTCCTAGTCCATTGGTTAGTGAGCCCCCTGAAGACTCCATTTTGATTCTAACTTGTTTTCCTGGTTGCCCCAGGCTTGCTCCATCTTCCCTACAAAGGAGAAGCGCCACAGACTTTGGTGGTCTGCAACGAAGCCAATCTCGACATCCTGCGTGGATTGTATTTGCCAAGGATTGCAGGGTCCAATTCGGATACCGACACTGCAGTCAACTAGATCCCTTGTGGCGCAGCTTGCAGCCAGCTCCTGGTCATCGTCGACACCTCCTGGACCAAGAGGCTGAACAGACAAGCTTCACCTTTTCACCTGAAATCACCCTACACTGACTGGCAGCTTTCCATAACCATCTTGGTCACTAGCAAGTGACCCAGACTCTGTCTCTTCTGCTTTCAGGTTCTTCAGATACTGGATCCATCCTTGGATCTACTCGGACACTTTTCCTCTGGTCGCCTGCAGCACTTCTTTGCAGCTCTCCATTGAAATCGACGACGAACCCCGACATCAAAAGACACCTATGCACCCGGCTTCCGTGGGTGAGGTAACACGAGTACTCTGGTATTTTCGAGGGTATTGGCCCTCCTAGTGTCTACAAGGGTTTCATCATAGTCCACCCGGAAGTATCCTTAAATTGTAAATTTGTAACTTGTTCATTTCCCTTAGAAAGCCAATGGTAACTCGTGGCTGTTTTTAGACACTGCACGCGTCTCCCGTTGGCCTCCTACTTCCTAACCCTTGGTTGTTACTAGAAGCCCCAGCGATTCCCTAGGCCCTAGGCCTGCTTTTTATCTCAGACGTGGTTCTTATACCACTATTTTAGTATATGGTTTGTGAGGCCCCTAGGGCAAAATGTATACTGTGCAACTTTTCATATGCTAATTAAGTAACTTGTATTGTACTTTTACCTCTGACCTCATAAAGAGTTCAGAGGGGTTGTGTTTAGAATAAATACATATATATTTGATATATACCTTGTGTGGTGTGCTTTCATTTGGTACTCAAGGGATTATAATTGGTAAAACAGCTTGCTTTATATGCTCTCTGAAGGTTTAGTTTAAGACTGCTGGTTCATGCTACCACTAGGATAGCTTTCTATAAGGTTGACTTTACAACCACCATCAATATAGGTCAATTAGACTGGTGCAAAGTGCCCACTAGAACTAGTGGACATCATATGCCAGGCTAACTTCTCACAGGATGTTCAGCTAGTGGACAAGTTAGTCTTCGTGATTTTCATGGTGTAAGTAGCCAGGCAGGAATTGGTGCTAATTTTAGTGCAGGACCTCTGTTCCCATGGTACACAGACAAAATATCGATTTTTAAATATCGATATGCAAAAATATCGAAGTTTAAATATCGATATACAAAAATATCGAAGGTAAGTAATATCGACAGTCTAAATATCGATATTGGTATGATATCAGTAATATCGAAGTTGTAAATACCGATGTTAATAATATCGACATTAATAACTTTGATGTTACTAATATCAATTTTTAAAATTTTTTAGTGTATATTATATTGTATTTATTATGTTTTATTATTTATTTTTAATGTTATTTTATTAAATATTGTCTTTTACTACTGTAGCGGGTTGTGGGTTTATAGGGGAATAGGGTGGGAAGTAATTTAATTATGTTAAATTAATTATTAATTAGTAGGAATTATTAATTAATTAATTGAGAATTAATTTTTAATTATTTTTAATTAATTTATTAATTGATAAATATGTTCTGTAGCGGGTTGTGGGTTTATAGGGGAATAGGGTGGGAAGTAATTTAATAATAATTAATTAATTGATATATGTTTGTACATAATCTAATTAATAATTAATTGGTAATTAATTTCTATTAATTAGTTTATTAATTATTATAATTTTGTACATATTTATAATTATTAATTAGTTGGTAATTAATTATTATTAATTATTTAATTACATTAATTATAGTAATTTTTATATATAATTTATTGTTATTCTTAATTAATTAATTGTGAAAAATAATATTAATTATTAAATTTAATTAATTACAGCAAATGTGCTAATATATTTACTTTATTGTTATTGTTAATTAATAATTAATTGGTAATTAAATAATATTAATTATTTTGGGTACAGGGGTATTTTTAGGGTTCAGGGTCAGTTTTCAGTTCATGGGTACAGGGGTATTTTTAGGGTTCAGGGTCAGTTTTCAGTTCATGGGTAAAGTGTTATTTTTAGGGTTCAGGGTCAGTTTTCAGTTTTTGGGTAAAGGGGTATTTTTAGGGTTCAGGGTCAGTTTTCAGTTTTTGGGTGAAGGGGTATTTTTAGGGTTCTGGGTCAGTTTTCAGTTTTTGGGTAAAGGGGTATTTTTAGGGTTCTGGGTCAGTTTTCAGTTCATGGGTAATGGGGTATTTTTAGGGTTCAGGGTCAGTTTTCAGTTTTTGGGTAAAGGGGTATTTTTAGGGTTCAGGGTCAGTTTTCAGTTTTTGGGTAAAGGGGTATTTTTAGGGTTCAGGGTCTGTTTTGGGTTTTTGGGGTACAGTCGTACAGGGTAAAAATAAAATAAATGTAAATTAAATAAATTAAATGAAATTAAAAAATATAAAATTACATTAAATGATTAAGCTTTTAATTTATTTTAAATGTATATGTATTAGTTTTAATTTTTAAATTATGTTTTAATATTTTTATTTAATATTTGTAACATTATATGTATTTTATAATTATTTTTACATTATTATTAATACATTTAAAAAAACGATATTTTTAATTTCGATATTTTTGTACTACGATATTATTTTTTCGATATTTTTGTACTTACCTTGTTAGGGATAGGATTCCTATATTTTTGACTTCGATATTTTTGTTCCGATATTTTTGTATTTCGATATTTTTGATTCCGATATTTTGTCAGACATTCGTTCCCATATCTTCAGATTGTTACTTGGATTCTGCGGAGTCACAGAACTGTCCTTGGGATTATGGGACCTAAGTAGGCAGAGACTGAGTTATCCTGCCCCTTTAGTAAGCATGAACCTGGAACCGACTAGCTATAGTGTCTCACTTGCCCTCCTACTCCCTCACAGAGGATCATGTGATTAGACACCCAAGAACACAAGACTCCTGAAGCACAACCAACGCATCTCGGGTTAGCATCCAATGCAAAAGTCGGCGACTGCCGACACATCCTTTTGCTCACCCTCTTGTACTCGTCCACAACAAGATCTGACAGAAACACAAGACAGCTTAAAATGTTTATTTTATTGACAGGCTCTAGTATGCAGAATGCGTGCCACAATCAGTAGAAAAATGCATATATATTACAAGATCTCTGGGTTTTATCAGCAGACCCCGCACCTTAGTCTATAAATGGTAGTTCTACATCACAGGTACAGTCATGCTCTTCTCCCTGGAGAGATTTTGCTCCAAGCCGTTACCTATCTGTGTAGCCCCATATGACCTAAGTACATGTTCCAAGCAACACCTGCATCTGCATGTTTTGTCTAGGTGCTAGGGCCTGACCAGAACAAAATAAAAAGGGGCATTGTTGTTCAACCTTGTTCATAATGTGCAGACTAAATCCCAGGAACAAGCAAGTCACGAAAACCACAGCATGTTCTATGTGAACTTTTCACAGTAACAAATGTAACCAAATTTGTGTAGTAATGTTTGCAACTGCAAAAACAACAAGTGATGGACCGAATGTGGATCAATGTCACACACTCCCCCAGTCAAAAGATCTGAGCCCAAATCCATCGTTTTTTTGCACTCCACACCACCCTGGGTTAGACAATGGCGATATGCAAATCAGCTCTGACCCTGTTGCCCCATGGGAACAGTCCAGTCCGAACTACAAAAGCCATGTCCTTCCCAGAACGGAATCAAGCATCCGAGGACCGGACCGGTTTCGAGGTAACACCTCTCATCAGCCCGGCTAGCTTGACTCCAAGTGGTGTGGAGTGCCTGGGACCCACGTCTGGGCATCCCCAGCGCACTTAGGGCGGCAACTGCAAAAACAACAAGTGATGGACCGAATGTGGATCAATGTCACACACTCCCCCAGTCAAAAGATCTGGGCCCAAATCCATCGTTTTTTTGCACTCCACACCACCCTGGGTTAGACAATGGCGATATGCAAATCAGCTCTGACCCTGTTGCCCCATGGGAACAGTCCAGTCCGAACTACAAAAGCCATGTCCTTCCCGGGACGGAATCAAGCATCCGAGGACCGGACTGGTTTCGAGGTAACACCTCTCATCAGCCCGGCTAGCTTGACTCCAAGTGGTGTGGAGTGCCTGGGACCCACGTCTGGGCATCCCCAGCGCACTTAGGGCGGCAACTGCAAAAACAACAAGTGATGGACCGAATGTGGATCAATGTCACACACTCCCCCAGTCAAAAGATCTGGGCCCAAATCCATCGTTTTTTTGCACTCCACACCACCCTGGGTTAGACAATGGCGATATGCAAATCAGCTCTGACCCTGTTGCCCCATGGGAACAGTCCAGTCCGAACTACAAAAGCCATGTCCTTCCCAGAACGGAATCAAGCATCCGAGGACCGGACCGGTTTCGAGATAACACCTCTCATCAGCCCGGCTAGCTTGACTCCAAGTGGTGTGGAGTGCCTGGGACCCACGTCTGGGCATCCCCAGCGCACTTAGGGCGGCAACTGCAAAAACAACAAGTGATGGACCGAATGTGGATCAATGTCACACACTCCCCCAGTCAAAAGATCTGGGCCCAAATCCATCGTTTTTTTGCACTCCACACCACCCTGGGTTAGACAATGGCGATATGCAAATCAGCTCTGACCCTGTTGCCCCATGGGAACAGTCCAGTCCGAACTACAAAAGCCATGTCCTTCCCAGAACGGAATCAAGCATCCGAGGACCGGACCGGTTTCGAGGTAACACCTCTCATCAGCCCGGCTAGCTTGACTCCAAGTGGTGTGGAGTGCCTGGGACCCACGTCTGGGCATCCCCAGCGCACTTAGGGCGGCAACTGCAAAAACAACAAGTGATGGACCGAATGTGGATCAATGTCACACACTCCCCCAGTCAAAAGATCTGGGCCCAAATCCATCGTTTTTTTGCACTCCACACCACCCTGGGTTAGACAATGGCGATATGCAAATCAGCTCTGACCCTGTTGCCCCATGGGAACAGTCCAGTCCGAACTACAAAAGCCATGTCCTTCCCAGCAGGAGACAGGCAGCAACATACTCATGCTAACATAGGAAAGACGACAATGCCCCTATGGGCCTTGTGACAAGATCTTCATTGTCCTTCTCCTGCTCCCAGGCAGATACATCTGAATTCCTGGTATCAGGGCGACACCTAAATGTTATGTTATACTATAGGATCTTGTAAAGTGCAACGGTTACCCGGAGGTGTCCTGGTGCTAGTTATTATCCCTAAGTTAAAGAAATGGTAAACAGCAATTACAGGTTGAAAACCCAGGTCTTTAGACTCTTTCTGAATGTCAAGAGATCTGTGCTGTTTTTCAGGAAAAAAGGAAGGTCATTCCAGGCTTTTGTAGCGCACAGGACAAAGCTTCTTCCACCCCAAGAAGCTTTTTTGTCAGTGGTAATATCACCAGCTTGGCTTCCATGGAACGCAGAGTTCTTTTCGGCCAGTACCATTGTATATGCTATTTCAGGTACTCTGGGCCTGTGCCCTGAAGAGCCTTGAAAACTGTACAAAGGGCTTTAAAGTGCACCCGTTTCCTGACAGGCATCCTGTGAAGTTTTTTCATTTCCTTGGAGATGGACGCAAATTTATGTGTGCCCGAAAGCAACCTCGCTGCCACGTTTTGTAGCAGTTGGAGGTTGTTCATGAAGCGTTCCTGTAGGCTCAGATAGAGGCCATTAAAATAATGAAGCCTAGACAGGAAACGTGTCATGACCACTGTCCGCTGGCTGTCAGCCGGTACAAAGGGGAGAATTTTCTTGATCATCTAAGCACATGGAAGGTGGCAGATGACATCTGATCGACAAAATTAAGCTTGTCATCAACCATAATACCTACATTTGTTACCTTCCTTGAAGGTGTGGGAAGAGTGCCCATTGTTAATGGCCACAGGTTAGGGGTATTGGCATAATTCCCGAAAAGGATGACTTCTGTTTTGACTGAATTTAATTTTAGGCAGTTTTGTGTCATCCAACAGTCGTGGAACTGATTATCTAATTCAGTTCCCTGACCAGGCCCCAGCACCATGACAATCTGTGTGTCATCAGCGTAGGAGGTCAGGTTAAAACCAAAGGAGCTGATCAGTGCGGCTAGGGATGAGACACATTAAAGAGTAGGGGGCTAAGCGAAGACCCCTGTGGCACTCCACAAGGTAGGGTGAAAGGTTTAGAGTGAAATTCATCTAATGCAGCTACTATTGATCGCCCAGATGAAAATGATTTTAGGAACTTCCACGCTTTACCTCGAACCCCGCATGCCAACAAATGGTCTTGATGGAGCATATCAAAGGATGCTGACAGGTTGAGCAGGACCAGGACGGCCTTATCTCGCTTATCCAGGGTTTCCCTAATCTCTTCAGTGGATTTAATAAGTGTAGACTAGGTACTGTGACCATCTCTAAAACCGTATTGCGTTGGGTCCAACACTTGGTTTTCATGTAGGAAGGCACTGAATTGTACATTCATAGACTTCTCAATCATTTTCGCTGGTAGCCGAAGGCAGGATATCAGTCGAAAGTTATTGGGATCCTTAGGATCAAGGCTCGGCTTCTTTAGCAAGGGTAGTATAGAAGCGAATTTCCACAGATTTAGAAAATTCCCTGTTTAGAAAATTGCATGAAAGATGGAAGTGAGTGCAAGGGCTATGGGTGCTGGGGCGCGTTTAATCACTGAGACCGTGCAGGGATCAAAGGAAGAGCCTGATCTCGATGCCATGAGGAGTTTCATTGTATCCATTAAGGATATATCGGCAAATTTGTCAAAGACAAGTGGAGGGTAATTAGCTGGCCTCCTTCTTTCCAGCAAAACCGCAGGCTATGCGGAGTTTGGGATGTTAAATGCTGAAAAATTGACCTCCACCTTATTCAGGAAGAATCTCGCAATGTCCAGGCATAGTTCCTGCTTTGACTCAATTTTTGCTGGACGGGGGGAGGCCAGATTTGATACAGTTTAAAAAATTACTTTTTCCAAATTTTTTTCTAAACTGGTTTGATTTGCGAAGAAAATGTTCTTAGCATTAAATATCAGTAGATTGTAAGAGGCAAGACTTTGTATATCTTTTTATCTGATTCCTCATATGTTTTTCTCCAATTTTGTTCCAAGGTTTTGCAATTGAGTTTCTGTTTCCTCAGCTCTTCCAATTACCAGGGAGCTGTTGGGTGAGATATTTTGGGAAATTGGAGTTTACTTAATAATGCCCCTAAATACTGAATTTAGGGGCATTCACGGGAGTGTATGGTAGTAGCCAATTAGCTTCTTAACCCTGGGATACCTATTCCCCCTATATGACCACTTCAACTTAGGGTGTGTCAAGCCTGAAAGTGAAACATGCCTACTGACTATATTCCCGCCTGCTCTGCTGCCAAATGAGCGCAGGGGGTGGTGTTTCTTAGGTCACAGATCAAAGAAAGCAGAGGCTTGGAAGCCTCTGGCCTTGATATTCTAATTCCAAAGCTGGAAGTGGTGTAATCACCTTGTGCTGGAGCAGGCATTGTTTCTGGCCTCTAAGAGCACAGACTTTCACCTACAGGGGAGTCAGAAACTCATCTGTGGTTGCAGACTGACCCCATTTTGGAATGGCTCCGGGTTGAAAGAGGTGGCAATGCTTTAAGGTTTCAGGGCTTGGGACTGTATTGAAATCACACGCTTGGGGGACATCTGGTCCAAGACACACACATTTTCTCCTTTCAGGACCCTTATAAATACCCAATTCTATAAATATCTTCAGCTCCGACATGCTCTCCACACTCATGTCCCAACATCTGAAACTCTCCCAGAATTTAACTCCCTGGAAGCCAAACTCCTCATAGGAATACTGGACAAGGGGGAATGTCTCAGATCTACTGTAGCCCGGTAATCAACTTGCCCGGCAAGCTGCAACATCTCAGAACCATATGGGAGAGATGGTTGGGTTCCACAGAATACAAAGATTGGCATGACGCCTTGATGGCTCCTCGTGAACTTACCATTTCTTCTCAATTGCGGCTGGTTCAAACATATTACTCTCTCCGTTGCCTATCTCTCCCCGATCCGCATGTACAGGGCGGGCCTTCACCCTAACTCCTCTTGTATTGTATTGTATTGTATTGTATGTTGGATTTATATAGCGCTTATAACCCAGGGGTCTCTAAGCGCTTGCCTTGGGAACCCGTCCTGGCTTTTCCCTGTGAGATAGCCCCTACAAGGCATCCCCAAGGTGAAAGCCAGGCATACCGCCGCAGGGGGCCATTGTGGAGATTAAGCAAGCTTAATGCCCAGAGTGCAGAGTGTGAACCCATGATAAGGTCAGGCACCGAAGCGAGAATTATCAAGTCCGTGGATATATGAGCTCAAGACCCTGCCGCGTCGGGAATTGAACCCTGGTCCCGGGTCTGACCTCTGCTTCAGGGTCTGCCTGCTCTAACCAGTGAGCCACACTTCTCCACCCCCTTGCCCCCTATGTGGAATTAACCCAGCAAATTTTAACCACATGGTGTGGTCTTGTCCTGTGGTGCAGATCTACTGGACCACAGTGATCAGGGATTTATCAGATGTTCTTGAGTAGGTGGTTTTCTTTTCCCCCTTGTTGATTCTGCTTGAGGGGATGGACGTGTCTGGGGAAACGAGGGCTGAGCGAAGATTTCTGCTCCTCGCCCTCCGGGTTGCTAAGTGAGCCACTGCAGCACACTTGATGTCCTCTGCTCCCCCTACCAGGATGGAGATGAGATGTAGTTTGGTGTGCAGAACAGGAGCTGGTGGTCTTTGAGGCCGGGGGCTGTCCCCATAAACATGGGGGGGGCATGGGGGAAGTAGTTGGGTCAATCTATCTGAGGATGTAATGGACAATGACTATCCTAATTAAGATGTACTGCTTGAGAGCCAATAGTTTGTATAGATGCACCCCTTCTTCTGTATTGTAATACTTGTGTGTCTATTAAAAAAATTTTTTTTCAAAGAGTCTGACCTTTGATTCAGATGTTTATTGAATGAGAGTAGCCTAAGAGATTGCTCATGCAGGTATATATAGATTTTTTTTCTCTCTCTCCCCCTCCCCCTGTCTCTCTCCTCTCTCCCACCTGTTCCCACTCCTACTTCTCTCATTTCCCCTTCTCCTCCTCCACACCCTCCCCTCCTTTCTCCTCTGCCTCCTCCTGCTCCTCCTCTTCCTCTTTCCCATCCCCCTTCCACTCCCTCTCCCCACCCCCACATCCCCGTCTTCCTCCTCCCCCATCCTTTCCTTCTTCCCTGCCTCCTCCCCTGCCCTTCTTCCTCCCCTTTCCCGGCCCTCCTCCTCCCTCCTCCTCCTCTCCCCGTTTCCCCTTCCACTCCACCTCCCCGATCCCATCCCTCTTCTTCCACCTCCCCCTCTTCTTCTCCATCTCTATCCCCCTCCCTCTTACTCCTTCTCCCCCTTCCTCACCTCTTCCTTCTCCTCTCTCTCTCCTCCCCTTCCTCCTCTTCCCCCTCCCCCATCCTTTCCTCCTCTCCCTCCCCCTTTTCCTTGAAACATATAAATAAATACTAAATAGTAGGTGGAGGAATAGAGAGGACAGGGAGCAGGCCTTGGCTGTTGCAGGGGCATCACAAATGGGTTCAAGGAACAGAATAAGCTGATCATCTGGGCAAGCTACGCCGGTTGTAACACTTTTGCGTGACAATCTCGGGCAGCGCGTTAATGTGGGGAAATTGCTGAAAATGCATTATTCTAACACAAGATGCGTGACACTTAGGAGGGCTGCAGGGTATAGTCACTTCATGAACATCTGACATAAACACAAACAAATGTCGTGTGTACTGATGGGAGGTTAAAAGTAGTGGTAATTGACGATCATTTCATGAAGATGATGTAGCAGCGCCGCCCAGTGGCAGAGACTGATCTCTGCATCTTCCTCGGTGCTGCAGGAGGTGTTCAGTCATGATGCCTCTTAGTGCAAATGTAGGTTCTGGGGAGATGACAGCCAGACACCCACAGGGCTCCGCTTCCGATGTAGGCGCACTCCCCGAAGTCTGGTATTGTACATCTGGGAAGAGAGAGAAAGGGTTACACAAAGTGATGCTTGAATCGCTACAAAGGTTTTTCTAGGTCTCGCCTTGGCAGCGAGACATAAAGTAATCTGTATGTTGGCTCAAAGTCTGTGGAATTTCTCCTGCCCCTTGCAATTTGTCTAAGTCTGGTATTGCTGTTATCTTTGTTTCTGTTGGCTGTTGATCCGATGCATCACTTCCGTTTCTTTCGAAAGCAGCACTGACCAACTACTGTTTTATTACACTGTCTGGCTTTGTTAGTTTTGTTTAGGGACTACTTGATTAATTAAATTACTTGCTAGTGCGCCCGCTTCACGTACATCATGTGTTTATTTAAATTACTTGTTAGGGCGCTCGCTTCACGTACATCAGGGGCCTAATTTATGAAAAGTGACGCATCGCTGCGTGAAAACAGCGATGCGTCACTTTTCACTGCGCACTCCTTGCGACACCAATGATGCGTCATATTTAATGTATGACGCATCATGTCGCAAGGACTTACAGATACGTCAGTATTTCTGACGTATCTGTAAGCGCAAAAGTGACGCATTGCTGGAGTGTGTCACAAAAGTGACGCAACTCCAGCAATGCGTCCTTTCACATTGAAAAAGCACCATGTGAAAGGGCTTGCGTCAGTCTTACACCTGCTGTGAGGCAGGCGCAAGATTTTGACGCAACAGCATCCTAAAAGTGACGCAGTGAAATCTCATAGATTTCACTGCGTCACTATTACGAGGCTTTTTGAGGGGGAACGCCCCCTCTGCATACATTATACCTGACGCAGGTATAATGTGGCGCAGGGGTTTAAAAAGTGACGCATCTACCTAGATGAGTCACTTTTTAAATATGGCGCAACAATGCGCATTTTTTACGCCGCTGGTGCGTCACAAAAAGTGACGCATCAGCAGCGCAAAACTGACGCAAGGCCTCATAAATGAGGGCCCTGGTGTTTACGCAATGCTTTTTTTTCTGTGGATGTTCCGCATCCGCTTTGCTGAGCCGCGTTTTACGAGCATGTTTTTTTCACGGACTGGATTTTGCCCTTGCGGGCTCGTTGCTCAGTAATGTTTACCACACAAAGCATCCACGCATTTTCTTGGCATGCATTCTGTTCATTTCATCCCACTTTAATTTTCCCAAAACGGTGCGCTTTGGTTTATGATGCAACTCTTCCACACTAAACAGAAAAGCAAACGATTGCGCACCAACGAACAAACTAAGTGCATCAGCGCCGCCCAAAAACACAGCAATTGTCATCTAAAAAGCATGGGTCACTCAAAAGGCGTCATTTATTTTCAGCACATTTGGAAGTTTGCTATAATCTAAATATAAAGTTAGGGACAAGAAACAGCAGAGCGCAACCCAAGGCGCTTTATTATCTAGTGTGTGACTTCTAACATTTTCATTGTGGTTCAAAATAAAGTGTCTGTTACATGTTACAAAATGCCTAAAACACATTTAGGGGTCAAGGGAGCAGCATGCACACATGTGGGATTTTAACATGGCAGTGTCTACAAACAACACAGCTACCATCATATACAAAGTCTTTCGGGAGCGGTTTGCAATGTTAAATGTATGCAGGAATTGTATCTACCCATTTTGTTTCACGCATTCTGTGCATTTCATCTCGCTTTCATTTTCCCAAAATGGTGCGCTTTGGTTTATGTTGCAATTCTTCCAGACTTGCGCAAAACAATAAAAGAAAGTGAAAAGAGGGGGAAAGGCAGCACGCATTACCAGGAAAACAATGTACATTGGCGCTTTGCATGAACCTTGAGACACTCCAGGACGTTTGTTATATCAAACCCATCACAGAACTGTTGTTTTATGAATAAGATGCTTTGTCGCATTTACTTTCCCGGAGCGCGACGCTTTGGTCTGTGTTTCTGGCTTCTAATGTGAGCTGCTACTTTGCTTTGCTGCATTTACTTTTAGCGGACAGCGCTGATGCGTTTCCCATATGGTAGTTCCTAACCTTTTTCACTACTGTACTAGTGCTCATGCACAACTAAACCAGCAGTGCAACCTGTTGTGTGGCAGGGTGCAAGGCCTACTTGGTGGACTGGTCGCTTGCGCAGGGGTGGCAGCGCGCAGCAGCAACCAGTGAGCCTCACTCTTAGTGCCAGTCGGAAGTGACGTGCCCGAGCGCACGCCTTCCATTTATTCAACCCCGCAGGCCACGCCTGGCCTGCGGATGTAGGGATGCGTGCGACGTGCGTCAACTAGAGTGCTAACAGCACTACATCCCTATCCAACTATATAAACTTTTGCAAAATGTCCAGACCGTAGATGTCCATTACATACAACAACATTTAATAAAGTGCTCTGTACTTGCGTGTCCCTCAGGGTCTCAGCTGACAGGCATAGTCTTTTAGTCTCTGACTTGGGGGTGGATTGGGCCTCAGGTTGTACCTCTGGATGTTATCCGGCCCCTGCTCTCTGTTGCGGGATGGATTCCTGATGGGTGTGGACATGGTTGAGAGTCCACACTCTGACTCCGACACTGGCCCTCGGGTCTCTGCTGATGAGTTGCCTCCATCCTCTTGTGTCGCGGCCCGGGGTGACTCATTGATTCCGTCCGCATCTTCTGTGTTTGTCCTCGGCCCAGGGGGGGCCACTTTGAACCACGATGTGTTCCTCGACACTTCCTCCCCCTCTCTTCTAGCGGTCACCATGGCCCCTTTTGTGGCAGTTACAGTCCATGGGCCTCGTTTGTAGAAGGTCTGGAACTTCCCTCCGGGGCGTCTGTTTCGTATGACTACCGGATCTCCTCGGCATAGTCGTCATGGTGCTGCTCTACGCCGCTGGCTCGCCCGTTGATTGTTTTGTCGTCGACGTTCCTGAATCTCATTCATGTTATCCGGAACCGCGCAGGCTCCGGGGCAGCAGGAAGGAGGTCTCGGCGTCGGCCTTGGAACATGAGGGACCACGGGCTCTTCTGGGTGGTGCAGTGAGGAGTTCCTCGATATTCCCTTAGGAACTCATGTAGTCTCTGTTCAGGATCGACCTCCTCTACCACCGCTATCCGGAACATCTTGTTGAGGGTCCGCATAAATCATTCTGCTTCCCTGTTGGCTTGCGGCCATTGGGGTGTGATGCGCCGGTGGGTGATGCCTCTGGTCTTCAAGAACGTGGCGAACTCCGCTCCCTGGAACGGTGGTCCATTATCGCTCTTTATCTCCTCAGGGTAACCAAACATGGAGAACAGTCTTTCTAGCGCCGGCCCCACGTGTGTGAATGCCGTGGAGTGCACTCTCTCAACTAGGGGGTACTTGGAGTACGAGTCAATAGCTACCAATGTGTGTCCCTCTCCCGGGAAGCTCCTGAAGTCCAAACTGACTTTGGTCCAGGGGGTCGTGCATGCTTCGTCAGTGATTATTGGGCCGGCGTTTCGGGATCACTCGTCAGTTGGCAGGACATGCAATTCTTCACGTAATCCTCCACCATCGCTTCCAATTCAGGGAACCACACCTTTTCACGCATGCCTGCCTTCATCTTCGTGGTGCCTTGGTGGCCGCCATGAGCAAGTTGTGTGGCTCGGTACCTGAGGCGTTTTGGTATCACCAGGCGTGTTCCTCTCAGCAGCACACCCTCTTCCGTGGCGCTGAGTTCGTGGCGGACGTGCCAGAACTTTGTGAGGGCTTCTTTGTCTGATGCTGTCCAGGTGTTAGGAGGGTGTAGGTAGTTAGTCCAGGATCCCTCCTGTACGGCATGTAGCGACCTCATGTACGAATTATCATCCACTGTCGCTTCCTTGATCTCCTCAATGGTCATACATTGGGGGCAGGATGTGAGTGCTACCCACTGGGCGTATTCCTCGCAGTCATCATCAATGGGCACTGGCTCTTGAGGTAGCGGGTGGCGTGACAGGTAGTCAGCCGGGTTTTTGGCTCCCGGTCTGTACACCACTTCCATGCCATATGCTTGAAGCTGAATCACCCATCTTTCAATGCGTGGTGGTGGATGTGGGGCGGTGCCCTTGAAGAGAGGCACTAGGGGCAGATGATCTGTAACCATGACGAATGAATGTCCTTGTAGGTATAGGTGAAAATGACTGCAGGCCCACTTGATTGCCAGGGTCTCCCGCTCGATTTGAGCGTATCTGGTCTCAGTTGGGGTCAACGCCTTGCTGGCAAAGGCTAAGGCCGTCCATTGGACAGGCTTGTGCTCTTGAGTCAGAACTGCACCTAGGCCCACCGGGCTGGCGTCAACAATCACCTTGGTCCGCTTGGCGGGGTCAAAGTAGGATAATGTTGCATTCTCAAGGAGGGCATCCTTTATCCCCTGGAAGGCTTCATTTTCTTTCGGGCCCCACTGCCACTTGGCGTCTGTTTTCGTTAGTGCTCGTAGGGGTTCACTGCGGGTTGCCAGGCCTGGTATGAACTGGCCGCAGTAAGTAGCCATCCCAAGGAAACTTCTCACCTCCGTTGGTGATTTCAGCGCTGGAGCATCCTTTATGGACTTGGATTTCCTTGGGTCAATTTGAACTCCTTCTTGGTTAAAAACGTAACCAAAAAACTCAATTGAGGATTGAAAGAATTGGCATTTGTCTCTGTGGAGTGTTGCTCCGTGTGTGCTCAGTCTTTTCAAGACATCTCGCAGATGTTTGTAATGTTCGGACGCGGTGGCAGAGTGGATTAAAATGTCGTCGCTGACATTAATTACCCCCGGCAATCCTGACAGAAGCTCCCTGATTGTATTTTGGAACACCTCCACTGCCGATGATATTCCAAAGTTGAGGCGCTTATATCGCCGGAGGCCAAGATGAGTACTGAATGTAGTGATGAAACGGCTTTCCTCTGCGAGGGGCAGTTGATGGTAGCCTGCATTGAGATCGATTTTCGAGAACCATCTCGAGCCATTTACATCGGCCACTATGTCGTCCATTGTGGGCGTCAAGTGTCTTTCTCTTCTGATGGCGGTGTTCGGCAACTGCATGTCGATACATAGGCGGATCTCGCCTGGCTGCTTGGGCTTCTCGACTATGACCATGGGAGAAACCCATGGGGTGGGTCCTGTTACCTTTTCGATGACCCCCAGGTTCTCAAGTTTTTCAAGTTCTTTCTCCACTAACGGCCGGAGGTGGAACGGTATCCGCCGGTGGCGTAGGGATGTGGGAGTGACAGATTTGTCGATATGGAGTTTGATGGGGTCGCACTTTATGCAGCCTAGTCCTTTAAACAGTTCAGGGCAGCGCTCTAGCAGCTCATCCACTTGGTGGGCTCTGATACGGTTAGCAAACACAATCAGTTTTAGGTCCTCAGCTGTGTGGCTGCTTAGCAAGGTGTCGGCTTCCCGGTCGATTATGTGAACTGTTGCTATTATTTCTGCCTCATCCGCCCGGATGGGTATCACAATTTTTCCTTTGAGAGGTAGTGGTGTATCCGCTCCATAGGCGAAGATTCTTGTCTTGGATCGTAAGACCTCAGGCCGAGGGCGTAGCTTGTTAAATTGTTGCATCCCCATGACATTGACGGTGGCGCCTGTGTCGATGACAGCTTTTACCTCATTTTCCCCCATTTGTACCACACATGTCGGTTGTGGCCATCGTCTCTGCTTCAGTTCCCGGGCAAAAGAGACTACATATGCTTCCTCGTCTTCCAAGTCCGAATCGTCATAGATTGTAGGTAGGTGTTTTTCAGTCCTCTCCGGGGGTGGGTCAGTTAGCGATAGCTGGCGGACGGCTTTTGTGGCGGTTCCATGGCTTCTTGGGATTCCTGGGTTGGTTCTTCCTACGGCAGACTGACGCAAAATGGTTTGGGATTCCACAATTCCCACAGGTTTGTCCTTGAGCCGGGCAGTCTTTAGCCGCATGGGGTTCATGCCCACAGTATCCGCAGCGGGCTTGAGGCGGGTCCCTCCGGTATCCTTTTTGTGCTTGGCCACGTGTCCGGGGTCGTACCGCGTCTGCGCGTTCTACTTTGATGGTTTCGGTCTTGACGGGAGTTTTGTGCAGGGCCTGTTCCATGGCCGTCGCTCTGGCATCCGAAAGTTCGTGAGATCTAGCCAGGATGAGGATGTCTTCCAGGGAGATTCCCGGTTTACGCAGGATATGGCCCCTTAGCATTTTATCTCGGCACCCTTGGATCAATTGACGTCTTATGGCCCTTGGCTGGTCCTCATCAGTGGAACTGGCCAGCTCCCTCACTCGGTTGTGGAACTGGTCCATGGATTCCCCATCCCGTTGGCGGGCTTGCCCTAACTTGAAAACTTCAAAGTCTACGTTTAGCTGGGGATCAAAATGGTTATGAGGGCGGTGACTGCGGCAGCATAGTAGGTCGCTGCACCCGGGTTGGGGAGTTGTTTGAAAAGTCTGAAAATCTCGTCCCCTGCGTAGTGGAGCAGTAGGGACCTTTTCACTGCGTCATCCGTCTCCCTCGTGACCACAAAGTAGTTTTCTAATCTCTCCAGCCAAATTTTCCATCGGGGCAAGGCCGTGGATGGGTCAATCGCCTCACTGAATGGTGGTAGTACCCCAGCAGCAGCGTGCTGGAATGGAATGTTAATGACGGGCGCCACAGCGTCTCCATCCCCCATGGCGGCGACTCCCAAGAACAGTTAGGGTAAACTTCCAGTTCACACAAGTCCCCACGTGAGGCTGCGGCAGTGTGCGTACCTGTGCAGGCAGTCGCTCAGTCCGTCCTCCTATCGCTGTGTTTGCCGCCAAAACCATGTGCCTCGTGGCTGGCAAGGGAAGGGACGGTCAGGGCTGCACCAGGGTTCTTTTTCCGGGCTGCCAGCATCTGCTGCGTCTTCTCCAGGTGTCACCAGGCTTCCCCAAGCCTCAGCAGGCCAGAAACACGAAGCACACGGGGAGTGTGGGGATATGCCGAACGTTTTCCCGCTTCTCACTCCAGAAGCGTGAGGAATGGCAAGGTGCGAGATGCGTGGTAGACAGCACTCAGTCGCAGCGAGAGGCTCGGCGGTGCGGCGGCTGTCGGCGGTGGCATATGCTCCCCTCACGGAGCAGCAAGGTGAAGGGCAGGCACTGTTCAGCAGGTGGGAGGCTGGCAGGGATGAGCACGCCGGCTCCCGTGAAGCAGGTGGGGCCGCCGGGTCATACGCGGTGTGCACCGCGGGAGCGAGCAGATCGCTCCGCTAGGTCTAAGGTGTACGGGCGAGGGTTGGGCCCCCTCCGCTCGTCGCCAATGTTGTGTGGCAGGGTGCAAGGCCTACTTGGTGGACTGGTCGCTTGCGCAGGGGTGGCAACGCGCAGCAGCAACCAGTGAGCCTCACACTCAGTGCCAGTCGGAAGTGACGTGCCCGAGCGCACACCTTCCATTTATTCAACCCCGCAGGGCACGCCTGGCCTGCGGATGTAGGGATGCGTGCGACCTGCATCACTTGGCTATTCTAAACAGCGATACTCGCTGCAACGTTCCCCGCCATTCCCGAGGGCGAGGTGAGACACGCCCCCTCGGCTGGCCACGCCCCCGCCATACCTACTAATAGAGCGCGCCGCTCTACAGCGTCACTTTAAGATTGGCTCCTGAGGCGGAAGCCGGGAGCAGGGCAAATTCTTTTTAAAACTTTTATACCTGTAATACTGTGTTTGTTCTCACCTTATTGACCTGCATCACTTGGCTATTCTAAACAGCGATACTCGCTGCAACGTTCCCCGCCATTCCCGAGGGCGAGGCGAGACACTCCCCCTCGGCTGGCCACGCCCCTCCAACCTCCTGACTCACCAACATAAAACATGTGCCTTGCCAGGAAGCGCAGCGGACGTGCGCAGCGGGCGCGACTTTTGCGCGCCGAAGGCGCGCCTAAGGCAAGCCCGTCTGCGCCCGTCCGCGACCGACCGGGACCAGGGGCCATATCCCCTGTAGGTCTCAGCGCACCTAGGGCAGCCACCATTTGCTACAATCGTAGCGATCTACTTGCCCTGCGCAAACCTATCACAACAACAAACTGCATCCAAACTGGCCCTGGCCTATCCTACGGACCCATTTCATGCCGCTCTTGTCAATGGACCAGCTTGGGTCAACTCTCAACGGATTCTCATACAATCCCTACTAAACCCCAGCATGAATTAAAATGTCTATATTTTAACGCCAGATCACTACCCAAGCATGCATTAGACATATGGGACATATTATCCTCAAAAACGCCAGATTTAGTTTTTGTCACAGAAACGTGGCTATCCGATGTCAATACCCCAGACCTAGCCAACGCCCTCCCCCCCAACTACAAAATAATAACACAAAACAGACAAAGCAAGAAAAAAGGAGGTGGAGTCGCCGTAATTTTCAGGGACCACCTAACTTGTCTAACGGACACAACTAATGCGGATCCCGAACATGATCTATTACCATTCAAAATCCTCGCTGAGAATTATGTTATGTTAGCGGGCGCAGTTGTCTATAATCCACCGGGACAACAAATTAAACTCAGCGCCAAACTCCTGAATCAAATACTCCCTCTGTGCCTAAAGCACAAAAACTACCTAATCATTGGAGACTTCAATGTCCACTACGAAAACCCTAACGCCCCTGGAGTCGCACAGCTCAAATATGACATGGAAATCCTCCACCTGAAACAACTAGTCGATGGCCCTACGCATATAGCTGGGCACACCCTGGATCTCCTTTTTACGAACATCGAATCAACCACTCTTATGGAAACTTTCCCTCTGTCATGGACCGACCATTTCATGCTCTCATTCTCATTTGAACATCCCGGTAAACTCGTTAAGACCAGACCCACCTCTCGCACCTCTAAGAGAGCTTGGAATCTAATCAATAACTCCAACTTCCAAAATCATTTTCACGGGACAGATGTCTCTCTGCCAGACAATGAACCCATCGGCAATAATGTTATCCGGTTAGAAACCAGAATTCTCCAAACATTGGACAGAATAGCACCCTTACGAGAAGTTAAGAAAAAAACTACCATTAACGAAAAATGGTATACCCCCGCCCTCAAGAGCCTTAAAAGGGAATGCCAAAAAACAGAACACCAATGGAGACAAGCGAAAGACCCTACAACCAGAGCCAACTATACTGCCAAAAGGAAACAATACATCCTTGCCATCTGAGAGGCAAAAAAGGCATTCTTCGTGCAACGAATAAACGAAAACCATAACTCTGCAAAAGAGTTATTTAAAATCGTGAAAGAGCTCAGCAATCCATCTTGCACCTCGCAAACCCTCACCCCTTCCACTGAAGCATGCGAACGGATTAGCACCTTCTTCTCCGACAAAATCAATAAAATTTATTCAACCTTCACTCCTTCCCATCCTGTCCCCCCTTGCGAGGACTTATGCCCATCTGTATCCGGCTACGATAATGATCGCCTAGACTTAGACAACTCCCCTCGTCTATCCAATTTCCAACCACTCTCCGAAGAAGAGGTGTTAACAGTCCTCAGAGCAATAAAATCTGGCTCCCCCGCAGACCCCTGCCCGCACTTTGTATTCTCCGAAATTGCTCCGACTCTATGCCCACTCATCACCAAACTATTCAATCAGTCCCTCACCTCCGCGTCCTTCCCTAATTGCTGGAAGCACGCATCTGTAACCCCCCTCCTGAAGAAAGCTGGTTCCGATATTCTCAATCCTGAGAACTATAGACCTATCTCACAACTCCCCTATCTTTCCAAAGCACTGGAAAAAATAGTCAACTCACAGTTATCCAAATATCTGGAGGAAAACGCACTTTTGGACCCCACCCAGACCGGATTCAGATCCAACAACAGCACCGAGGCCACGCTGCTGGCAGTGTCGGACAGTGTCAGATGCATCACCGACCAAGGGGGCTCGGTGGCTCTGATACTGCTAGACCTGTCGGCAGCGTTCGACACGGTGTCGCACAAATGCCTATTGAATATTCTCCGGAGCAAAGGAATACAGGACACTGCGTTGCAATGGATTGAATCCTTTTTGAGCAACCGCACCCAAGCAGTGCACATGGGCCAATTCCATTCTAAACCCCGTCCCATTGGCTGCGGAGTCCCACAGGGGGCCTCCCTAAGCCCCACTCTCTTTAATGCCTATGTATCATCCCTGGCCAACATCGGAAGAAAGTGGGGCATCGGCATCTGCTCATACGCCGATGATACGCAGTTGATGGTGACCATGGATGAAAGATCTGAAAAATCCGAAACAACCAAAAATAAACTCCACAGCTGCCTCTCCGAAATGGCGGATTGGATGCGTAACCACTGCCTCAAGCTCAACGCCGGAAAATCGGAAATCCTGCTGTTCTGAGGAGCCAAACTATCGTGGAACACTTCATGGTGGCCATCGTCACTGTGAACAGCCCCGACCCCGAAACAATACGCCAGAAATCTAGGCATTATGATGGATGACGCACTATCCATGAAAGATCATGTGCGTATACTGTGGGGCAAGGGATTTGCAATCCTGAAACTCCTCGCCAAGATTTTCACCTGGATCCCACTCGACTGTCGTCGTACGATTACCCAGGCCCTCCTAGTCAGCCGTCTGGACTATGGCAATGCTCTATTCGAGGGGATGAACGAGCAGCTATTCTCCCGCCTACAAGTTCTGCAAAACCAGGCTCCCAAACTGGTATGCAACAAAGGCAAACGTGACTCGGCATCGGCATGCCTAAAACAACTCCACTGGCTGCCGATGCGTCAGCGGGCCACGTTCAAACTGCTCTGTCATGCACACAAAGCCCTTCACAAAACAGGCCCTACAATCCTACAGGGGAAAATTGAATTTTATTCTCCAAACAGGAACCTGCGCTCCACCAACTCAGCCCTGGCAAAACCTAAGCGCATCTACAAAACAAGGACAGGAGGACGGGCCTTCTCCCACCTGGCGGCCAAACGATGGAATGAATTACCGACTGAACTGAGACATACCGTAAACCTTCTTTCATTCCGAAAAAAACTTAAAACGCACCTCTTCCCCAAAGACTAACCCCTCCTGAATAAACCTCAGCAGCCTTCTCTTTTTTTCAGTGCCTTGATATCCCTTGGGATGAATGCTGCGCTCTAGAAATACCATAAATAAATAAAATAAATAAACTAGAGTGCTAACAGCACTACACAACCCACGCCACCTTAGTATCTAGTGCGTGGCTTCTGAATTTTTAATTGCACTCATGCCTACAACCACACAAACAATGCACAATACTGCTACCTACTGCTCTTGCCACAACCACTAACAAATAATTACACTTCACAATCAACATAATTAGTCCACTACATTGTCAGAAGCTAAATATCTTCACATACATTCTCTACGCTGCACACATGACCATATCACAAAAAATTTTTGCTATGCCAATAACTCTAACAAATGCGAGACCTATTATATTGCAAATGATTGCCACATGACCGCACACTGTGCGATCCTGCACGTTGTTAAAGGTGTGGTATTCTAGGTGCAATGGACATTGGTGCACGTTTTTAAAGTTGCATTACCTCCTCGTCCTGTCTTCCTTGCCACAGTAATTACCCATGAGCCTCCGGCTCCTCACAGAACTCCAAGTATAAAACAGAACAAGCATTTGCAATGCAATAGGTCTCGTATTAGGAAAGTTTGAGCTATTGGTCTTGTAAATGCCAAATCTTTTATTTAAGTGTTGGTTTTGAAAATAACAAAATTAATAGCTTTGTCATTTACAATGCCAATGGATTTAACCTTCGCAAATGGGACACCTATAGTATTTGTAATGCATTATGTGTTGTATTTATTTGACTTAGATGTATTGATATTACAAATAACAATGGCCTTTAATTTTTTTTAAATAATTAAAACTTACATAAAAGTTATTGTAATTTATAATGGCAAGAGCTTTAACTTTTGTAAATAACTTTTGTGAGGAATATGTTTAGTGTATTTTATCCAAGAACAGAAGTGAAATATTAACATCTTTTTGTGACATTTGTAATAAAGCTTGAAACATTGAGAGAACATATTTAAACCAGTTGTTGTTGAATAGTTGCGCAGATTGATACTGTGGTGGCGCTGAGTGATGTTGTGGTGGCGACGAGTGATGCTGTGGTAGCGCATAGTGAAGTTGTGGTGCCCCTGAATGATGTTGTGGTGTCCCTGAATGATGTTGTGGTGCCCCTGAGTGATTCTGTGGTGATGCGATAGAGTGAGGGCGATAGATAGAGTGAGGGCGATAAATAGATAGAGTGAGGGCGATAGATAGAGGGAGGGCAATAGATAGAGTGAGGGTGATAGATAGATAGAGTGAGGGCGATAGATAGAGTGAGCGCGATAGATAGAGGGAGGGCGATAGATAGAGGGAGGGTGATAGATAGATAGAGTGAGGGCAATAGATAGAGTGAGAGCGACAGATAGATAGAGTGAGGGCAAAAGATAGATAGATAGATAGATAGATAGATAGATAGATAGATAGATAGATAGATAGATAGATAGATAGATAGAGTGATAGATAGATAGATAGAGTGATAGATTGATGGCGATAGATAGACAGAGTGAGGGCGATAGATAGAGTGAGGGCGATAGATAGAGGGAGGGCGATAGATAGAGTGAGGGCGATAGAGTGAGGGCGATAGAGTGAGGGCGATAGAGTGAGGGCGATAGATAGAGTGAGGGCGATAGATAGAGTGAGGGCAATAGATGGATAGAGTGAGGGCAATAGATAGATAGATAGATAGATAGAGTGATAGAGTGAGGGCGATAGATAGATAGTGAGGGCGATAGATAGAGTGAGGGCGATAGATAGATAGAGTGAGGGCAATAGATAGATAGAGTCAGGGCGATAGATAGATAGATAAAGGGGAGGCATGTGGATGGTGGTCCAGTCTTCCTGGCTGTGAGTGGGTCTGTGGATGGTATTGTAGGGGCTGGTGGTCTAGAGGTCTGTGGATGGTATTGTAGGGGCTGGTGGTCTAGAGGTCTGTGGATGGCGGTGCAGCAGACCTGGCTGGGATCGTCTGTGGATGGTGATTGCTGGGAGGTCTGTGGATGGTGATGGCTGGGGCGGTCTGTGGATGGTGATGGCTGGGGCGGTCTGTGGATGGTGATTGCTGGGAGGTCTGTGGATGGTGATGGCTGGGAGGGTCTGTGGATGGTGATGGCTGGGGCGGTCTGTGGATGGTGATTGCTGGGAGGTCTGTGGATGGTGATGGCTGGGGCGGTCTGTGGATGGTGATTGCTGGGAGGTCTGTGGATTGTGATGGCTGGGAGGGTCTGTGTATGGTGATGGCTGGGGCGGTCTGTGGATGGTGATTGCTGGGAGGTCTGTGGATGGTGATTGCTGGGAGGTCTGTGGTTGGTGATTGCTGGGAGGTCTGTGGATGGTGATGGCTGGGTGGTCTGTGGATGGTGATAGCTAGGAGGGTTTGTGGATGGTGATTGATGGGAGGTCTGCGGATGGTGATGGCTGGGAGGTCTGTGGATGGTGATGGCTGGGTGGTCTGTGGATGGTGATAGCTAGGAGGGTTTGTGGATGGTGATTGATGGGAGGTCTGCGGATGGTGATGGCTGGGCGGTCTGTGGATGGTGATAGCTGGGTGGGTAAGTGGATGGTGATGGCTGGGTGGTCTGTGGATGGTGATAGCTGGGAGGGTCTGTGGATGGTGATTGATGTGAGGTCTGTGGATGGTGATGGCTGGGCGGTCTGTGGATGCTGATAGCTGGGAGGGTCAGTGGATGGTGGTTGCTGGGAGGACTGTGGATGGTGATGGCTGGGCGGTCTGTGGATGGTGATGGCTGGGTGGTCTGTGGATGGTGATTGCTGGGAGGTCTGTGGATGGTGATTGCTGGGAGGTCTGTGGATGGAGATTGCTGGGAGGTCTGTGGATGGTGAATGCTGGGAGGTCTGTGGATGGTGATGGCTGGGAGGGTCTGTGGATGGTGATGGCTGGGGCGGTCTGTGGATGGTGATGGCTGGGAGGGTCTGTGGATGGTGATGGCTGGGGCGGTCTGTGAATGGTGATTGCTGGGAGGTCTGTGGATGGTGATGGCTAGGAGGTCTGTGGATGGTGATTGCTGGGAGGTCTGTGGATGGTGATGGCTGGGAGGGTCTGTGGATGGTGATGGCTAGGGCGGTCTGTGGATGCTGATTGCTGGGAGGTCTGTGGATGGTTATTGCTGGGAGGTCTGTGGATGGTGATTGCTGGGAGGTCTGTAGATGGTGATGGCTGGGCGGTCTGTGGATGGTGATTGCTGGGAGGTCTGTGGATGGTGATGGCTGGGCGGTCTGTGGATGGTGATTGCTGGGAGGTCTGTGGATGGTGATGGCTGGGTGGTCTGTGGATGGTGATGGCTGGGCGGTCTGTGGATGGTGATAGCTGGGAGGGACTGTGGATGGTGATGGCTGGGAGGGTCTGTAGATGGTGATGGCTGGGGCGGTCTGTGGATGGTGATTGCTGGGAGGTGTGTGGATGGTGATTGCTGGGAGGTCTGTGGATGGTGATGGCTGGGAGGTCTGTGGATGGTGATTGCTGGGAGTTCTGTGGATGGTGATGGCTGGGCGGTCTGTGGATGGTGATAGCTGGGAGGGTCTGCGGATGGTGATAGCAGGGAGGGTCTGTGGATGGTGATGGCTGGAGGGTCTGTGGATGGTGATGGCTGGGCGGTCTGTGGATGGTGATGGCTGGGGGGTCTGTGGATGGTGATAGCTGGGAGGGTCTGTGGATGGTGATAGCTGGGAGGGTCTGTGGATGGTGATGGCTGGGCGGTCTGTGGATGGTGATGGCTGGGGGGTCTGTGGATACTGACACAGGAGCCCCCCGCTGTGGGGTGGTGCAGCTCGTCTGACTCCAGCTGCGTGCACTCTCCCCTGTCCCTGCCCTTGAGTCTGTGCTGCAGCCTCGGCTCCTGTCTGTCTCACCGTGGGGTGTTAACGAGAGCCCGAGGCGGAGCTCATCAGAGCAGTAATTACAGCAGAGCGGGAGGGGGGGTGGTCTGAAGAGAGGGGGGGGCGGAGGGTCCTGGGAGTTGAGGAGGGGTGAGGGAGCCAGGGAAAGAGGGAAAGAGTGAGTGTACTGTATACACTGAAATAGAGCACACTGCTTCCCCTCGCGGCGCTATACTTCGGAGCAGACGGAGCATGAAACGGGGAGGAACTTTAAAGCAACGAAAGATGGGTTGAGATAAGGAAAGACTGCAGAAGGAACAACCGAGACAATAAGAGAATAATGAATTCTGTATATGGAGAGAGCGGACAAGAAAAAGAACAGAAGTAGAGAACGGGTAATAGGAGCAAATATGGGCGGACAATGCAGGAAACAGTGAAAAGAGAGGAGGGTGGATGAGAAGAAAGAATAAAAGATGGAGGAGAGGAAAAAAGGTCGGCAAAGACAGAGATAAAACAGAACATAGAAAAAACGCACGAAAAACAAGCAGCAATATCGAGAGGTGGTGGGGGCAGGGTTAAGGGTAGTAAGTGAAGGCACAGGCTGGACAGGCTGTGATCTGGACGCTTTGATGTGGTGTGCGAGGCGGGCAGAAAGGAGGCCGTGGGTACATAATGACTTCACTATAGGTCAGACTGACATAACCATAGAAGATATTAACCACATACAACAAACTGACATTCTAATAGGACACGATGACTTCAGTATATGGCATACTTATATTGTGAAGCATAACATCAGAGAGCATATTGTAAATGTAAAATGTAAATGTAAATGTAAAGTATTTGTAGAGCACACTGCTACCAAGCGGTTTCGTGGCGCTATTACTCATACCGCTGTGGAACCCTTCCTGGCTTTCCCTGTGAAGTGTCCACTCCTGGGCACCCTCAGGGTGAAGCCAGGCATCCCAGCGCTGTTGGGGCCGTTGTGGAGATTAAGCAAGCTATTGCCCAGAGTTGCAGCGTGGGACCCATGATTGGAATAGGCACTGAGGCGAGAATATCAGGTCCGAGGAATTTTTGAGCCCGAGACCCGTCGAGGTGGGAATCGAACCCTGGTCCTGGGCCAGAGCTCTGCATCAAGGTCTGCCACTCTAACCATTGAGCCACACTTCTCTCTTGGCATTAACACAGGACATGATAACATCAGCACAGGGTGGACTGACATAACAATAGGGTATAATGATAATTGCATAGGACCGGCAGATGTTACTGTAGTACCCAGACTGAACCATGCCGCTATAAGACTGTCCATACCTGACAATCTGTCAGCATGCATCCATGCACTCATTCTTTGAACCACTTATCCAGCCCTCCATCTATGCATGCACTCACTCATTCTTGCTTACATGCACTCACTCGCACATCTGATTGTTGACACACTCGTCCATCTAAACTGCCACACAACCACAACAGCACCCCAACTCTCCTATAGAAAAGATACACTTTAAATATAAAAGAGCCAGACCTACTTGCTTGGCTAATGCTTGTTTTCACATAAGCAAGCATTGCAGGTTTCCCATATGTTACACTGTTGTATGTTCTAAGACTGGCAATATTTTTGTGAGGGAAGATTTGTGAAAACACCGCATTTCAGGTGGTCATTTTCACTCTAAATTCTAAGATGTTTTAGAAAGTACTATGCTGATGTTGGCTGTGTACTACCTAGCATTGCGCTCGCATTAAGTCGCATTAGCGCTTTTAACTTACCCCTTTTGTATTTTCTTTAGCGTATTATTTTAGCTGCTAGTTATTCCCTGTTTTTATCACCGTCTGCATTGCTGCATTATAATTGTGCCTTCACCGCCTTTCAGGCGGCCCTGACCCTCACTCCTGGAATTTGGTGGGCGCCATCTTGGGTGGGTTGCGGGAAGCGCTGCACTATTCCGCGCTCTAGCAGTCAGGTGGACTAGCTAGAGCCCTTTATAAACCGGACCTTATGGCGAGCAGTGTGTGCGCGCTGCGTGTGCGCCGCAGTGACGCCGGAGTCACGCCAGAGTCCAGCCCGTCTGCGCCCGTCCGCGCTGAGGACGGGCTGGGCGGCTGGGCGGCTGGTCAGGATGAGGCTGCCCTCCCGCTCTTTAAGTATTCGTCACAGGAGATCTTGAGGCTAAAACCTCCGGTACTTTCGTGTTGTCACAAAAGTTCTCCGGATGACTTTATATTGTCTCCACGTTGCAGTTGTTTTTCGGCTGGCCCTGGGGGCTCTAGATTATCTACCTCTTCTCATCCTTTGGGACCACATGTCGACGTAGGAGCCAGCGCTCTGAGAGTTGATTGCATTCTTATTAATGCTCGTTCACTTATTAAAAATAATATTGCTTTCAAGGAGTTTGTACTCGATAGGAAACCTTCATGGGTCTTTGTCACGGAAACGTGGGCAAAGGACTCTTCGGGTCCTGACCTTGTTGAAGCAATCCCTGATGGGTATTGCTTAGCACGGCACGACAGAAAAAGCCGCGTAGGAGGTGGGATAGCGATTCTTTATAAGGACTGCTTCCACTGCCATATTCTACCAGTTTCTGACCCTAAAGATACCTTTCAAGTTCTATATTTTTCCTTGACAGGCGTTCAGAACTTTGCATTTAATGGGATCCTGGTCTATCATCCCCCCGGCCCCAGAGCAGACTTTGGTCAGCAGCTGCTCCAGATCCTTGAACCTTATTTTGGCCGTGATAATCTTACTGTTTTAGGAGATTTCAACTTTCATTTGGAGTTGCGGGAGACTCATGATACTCTCTCCCTGCTGGATGTTATGTCCGCTTGTAGACTCTCCCAATTGGTGAAAGCGGCTACCCATCGAGCGGACCATACGCTCGATGGGATCTTCTCTAATGACCCGAGGCTGACGGTAAAAGACCCCTTTCTCCTCTCATGGTCTGATCACCTAGCCGTTCCTTTTAATGTGTCCTGCCCGACCTTGGATAGAATTAGAAAAAATCAGAGCAAAATGGAATCACGTAGGAACTTCAAGAACATCACGGAAAGTTCCTTCGCCCCATGGACATCCAGCCTATCCACATCCCAAGAAGATAATGTCCAGTTGGCGGTCTTACAATATGAAAAGACCGTTACCGAGGCCCTGGAAGAACTGCCCCCCATCCGGTTGTGTTATTCAGACAGGAAAAGACCATCTGCCCCATGGTTCTCGGAGCACTTAAGACTCCTTAGACAGAAAGCTAGAAGACGGGAACGTCTCTGGCATACTAGCTGGGATCTAAGGGACAAGGAAGCCCATAAGACCCTGTTAAGGAAATATAAGCTGGAAGTAATTAGAACCAAACAAGAATATTTTACAGCTCTTACCACCTCTCTCACTTCTCCTAAAGAGCTGTTTAAGATAGTGGATACCCTCACAACCCTCCAGACCCCGGACCCGCTCATTGCATCACAGGAGCTTTGTAACAGTATAGCTTCATTTTTCCAGACCAAAATCTCGGACATCTATACCGCTCTGGAGTTGCAGAGATCTTCTACCACTGAGCCTCCTTCTCTCGGGAATGTGAACTCTGCTCTCCCGGAGAAACACATGGCAGGAGGTCTGGAATTTTTCCCTCCTCTCTCTCTACAGGACTTAGAGACCCTCCTTAATAAAACTAAATCCGGCTCTCCTCTAGATGCCTGTCCGCTTAAGATCCTGAAGCAGTGCAGAGAGTCCCTCTTGCCCCTCCTTGTTGACATCATGAATCGGGCTATGAGGGATGGCATTTTTCCTCAGCAGTGAAAGAATGCAGTAGTAAAACCTCTACTCAAGAAACCCTCTCTTGATCCAGGGGTATTAAAGAACTTCCGCCCCATCTCACTGCTCCCAGCCCCAGCGAAGATGTTGGAAACTCATCTAAATAAACATCTCGCTGCCTTCGTGGGAAGCTCGGGCTGTCTGGATCTTTCCCAGCATGGATTTAGGAGGGAACACAGTACCGAGTCTGCCCTGACCATAGTGCTGGACAATGTCCGCACGCGCGTAGATGGGGAACAGACCTCCCTCCTGATCCTACTAGACCTTACGGCGGCCTTCGACACCCTTTCTCCCTCAGTCTTAACATCTCGCCTGAGGGAGATCGGGGTTCAGGGGGCGGCCCTGAGGCTACTCACCTCTTTCCTCGATCAAAGGGAGCAAAGAGTGATGCTGGGTAAATTTCTATCTCCATCCCTGTCTGTGCAATGTGGGGTCCCCCAGGGGTCAGCGCTTAGTCTGACCCTCTTCAACATCTATGTGACCCCCCTTGCCAGACTAATTAGATCTTTTGGGATGGAGGTAGTCTCATACGCAGATGACACCCAGATCCTCGTCTCTCTCTCCCAGTCAGTTACTGCGACTGCCTCCAACTTTAGATCCTGTATGGAGGCAGTCGGTCAATGGATGATCTACAACTCGTTGAAACTGAATGGGGAGAAGACGGAGGTGATGGTGTTCGGAGGAAAGGAGGAGATATGGTCAGCCGATTGGTGGCCAGATTCATTGGGAGCTTGCCCTGCTCCTACCTCTTCCGCCAAAAATCTTGGAGTTGTGATAGATCCCACCCTCAGTATGTGCCAACAGGTTAACAGAACTATATCCACCTGTTGGGGTATCATTCGCATACTGAGGAAGATTAGGCACTATCTTTCACAGCAGGCAAGGAAACAACTTGCTGTTGCCTTTGTTGGTTTGCGACTGGACTACTGCAATGCGCTGTATGCGGGGCTGAATAAAAGCCTGCTGCAGCGCCTGCAGGTGGTCCAGAATGCAGCGGCCAGATTTGTCCTTGATCTACCCCGGCGCACCTCGGCTACCTCTGCCAGAAAATTGCTTCACTGGCTCCCTATAGAGGATCGTATACTGTTCAAAACCATGTGTATGATCTACAGAGCCTTAGCAAAAAGCAACCCCACTGGAATCGGATCCATTCTGTCACGTTACAGTCCTGGTAGGAACCTGCGCTCCTCTAACAGACTCCTTCTTTCAGTCCCTCGCATTCGGAGAACCAGATGGGGTGGTAGAGCCTTCTCCAATCTGGCACCAAAGTGGTGGAACGCTCTCCCACTTGAATTAAGATCCCTTCCCAATCTTCAGATTTTTAGAAATGCCTTGAAAACCCATCTCTTTGTGCGGGCTTACTTTTAGTTGTGCTATGCCTTTTTGATCTGTTTTGGTAGGCGCCTTGACACCTTCGGGTTTTAGTCGCGCAATATAAATCGCTTTCAATTCAATTCAATTCAATTCAAAGTAGCATACTCTAATAAACAAAATGGCAAAGCAAAACTCGAAAGAATAAAGGGGTTCTTTTTTCAATTGTAGTGTGGTGAAACTTTTGACAACAAGCTATATAAAATAAACATCTCCAACACCTAAATGTGGCCATAAATTGGGCTCAGGAGGGGCGAGCTAAAGTTATGTTTCTACGGCGCTACTCGATGTGTGCTTTTAGACAAGCCACCTAATCTCAGCATCAACATTTCTCAGAGGGTGAAAGGGGAGGGGCGCTCCTAAATCTGCCCGAAATACTCATGGTATAATTGCTACTTTCTCTCTCTCATCTCCTGCCTGAGTTATCCACCTCACCATTCGATGTTAAGAGCAAAAGGTACAGAGAGGGGGTATTAAAACGTAAGTTCTGTGAGGATGCCGTCTGCCAGCTGATCCGTGACACCCAACTCATAAATAACACAATGGCCAACAGCGTGCGTTCCTCGCATCTCAAACTACGCTCTGCATGGAGGAAGCGCCGACAGCCGCAGCATGCTCGAACAATGCCCGAGGAAATCAAAGGCACACAGAGCAGCCAAACTCACGCACCTTGACACAAAACAGCGAGCAAAGGAACTCCCAAGGGTAGCATGCCACGACCTGAGAAAGCAGATCTCCAGACTGAAAGATAAGACAGATTTGGGATTTGAAGGCAGGTGATTTGAAGGCAGGTGACGCGTCTGATGCTGCCGAAGGAGAGACCAGAGACGCATATGCGAGTTGACATTTGTCATTCTGGTCAGAGAGAGTGAGCGGGTGTGTGCAGAACAGGATCAAGGAGCGTTTATTGCAGCATCTGCTCCTCACAGTGAGGAACAGAATGCAATGCTTAGGTTTAGAGGCGTGCAGCTGGGAACAGTGGCTGGGAAAGAAAAGACTAGGTGAGCCTCGAAAAGTAATACCCTGTTGGTAGGAAGAAAGAGAGACATGGTGAACGGACAAGGGAGAGGAAGAAAAATTGAGAGAGAGACAAGCATTAGCGGCAGCATAAGAAACGAAAATTGGCCGCGAAATGAAAACAAGAAGAAAACAAGCAATAAAACGAGTCACGGCGGGGGGAGTCAGAGAGCTAGATCCGTGCACAAGTGATTATCTACTGGCCCAGACCGAAGCAGGGAGAGAGAGCACTCAGAAACGCAAAAGAAGCTGTCGGCATTGCAGGGGGCGGGGCAGCCGAACCAGAACCCTTTGAAGTAGCTAGGCTGAAAAAAAAAGCAATTAGGACGGCCTGAGGCTGTGAATAAGTGACGGCGGGGGGCGGGAAGAGAGGAACAGATGGCTGTGAAGGGAGAAAGGCTGCAGGCAGGGGGAAGGCTTGTGCATGAGAGCAGGTCACGTGATTGGGATTCACGTGAACTGTTGAAAATCCTCATCGTAAAAGTCAGCTTTGTGGATGGGCGGTATTAGGTCTCTCTACAAGACCTAAAAACGTTCTAGTCTCCCTCTCCCTCCTCCAAGATGGCCCCCAGTGGCTCCAGGACTCTTGGACCGAGACTGTGTCGGATCGGTGGGTGCTCCAGGTGATGTCCGGAGGTGTGCGTCTTGGATTTACCCTGACTCCCCCTGACTATTTCAGGTCCACTCCTTGTCCCGGGGACGTTCTGAGGCGGGTGGCTCTTTTGGAGGGTGTCGAATCCCTTGTTCTGTGGACTGCCTTGATTCCCATACCCGTGGATCAGTTGGGGTTGGGGGTTTCTTCATTCCTCTTCCTGGTGACACAACACACAGAGGATCTCAGTTCTTCAGGGGATTTTCTGGCCTCCATAGACTTGAATGTTGCTTTTCTGCATATGCCTGTTCACCCGGATTCTCTGAGGTTTATCCGTTTCTGTATCCTGGGTGGTCGCTATCTGTTCCAGGTTTTGCCTTTTGGCCTCTGCTCTTCGCCCAGAATTTTTACTGTGGTTCTGGCTCCTCTTATTGGACATTTACATGTGGAGGGCATTAGTGTTTTTCCTTTTCTGGACGTTATTTAATTTCTGCCTCTTCTCTTTCGGGGCAGTGTTGCATGTCCGGAGAGTGTGCCTTGTCCTGACGCATCACAGGTTATTGGTGAATGTTCCGAAGTCCTCCCTGGTTCCTGCGCGGGACTTGACTTTCATTGGGGCTCTGTTCTTGACTCCGTTGGGAATGGTGTTCCTGCCTCCTGCTCGGATTCTGTCACTGTTGTCTGCTGTGCGGTCCATGTTGTTGGGGCCTTCTCATCCTGTGGGCATGTAGTTACGGGTTCAGGGACTGATGTCTGCATCCTTGTTGACTGTGCCATGGGCTCGCCTTCACATGTATCCGGTGATGTCCCTCATTTTGTTGCATTGGGACCCCTGTTCCCTTGATATGTGTGTTTTGATACCTGTGTCCGCGGATGTTCGAGTGGTCCTGGATTGGTGGTTGGACGAGGGTCGTCTGTCCAGGGGCCGCCCGTTTCTGGTTGTTGCCACCCGGGTTCTCACTACCGTTGCGGACCTGCTGGGGTGGGGGCTACTCTGAGGGATTCAACGACTCAGGGAGTTTGGCCTCGGTCTGTATTTTCTTGTTTTTCCAACTACAAGGGGCTGATGGCCGTCCTTTTGGGTCTGTTGGCCTTTTCGGATCTTCTTCTGGTTCACCATGTGCGAGTCCGAACGGACTATCAGGTGGTATTGTCCTATGTCGACCATCTAGGGGGGTGCAGGGTTCGTTCCCTCAGTTGCCTCGGCCGTCGGTTTTGTTGTTGGGCGGAGTTGATCCTGGCGTCCCTGTCTACGATCTACCTGCCGGGTCCGGAGAATACTGTGGCGGATTGTCTGGGCCGGGTGTTTCCTTCCATGGGGTCTTTGTCCCTCACATTATTGATGTTCGGGGGTTACGGAGGATGTTTGGTTCTCCGATTGTGGACCTGTTTGCTTCCCAGTACAGTGCTATGATCTGCTGCTTTTGCACGATTATGCCATGACGGGATGCCTGGAGAGTGGACGTTCTGTCGTTCCTTTGGCCAGAGGGTCTGTTGTATGCCTTTCCCCCTGTTCCCCTGATTCCGAAGTCTTGCAGATTCTCAAGAGGGCGGGGTTGTTTGTCCTTCTGATTGCTCCGGGTTGGATGCGTCGCCCTTGGTGTCCCCTATTGCTGGAATTGGATGTATCTCCGGGCTGGACGTTACCGTTCGTGCCTTATCCTCTGTGGGGTCCTCTTCTACCTCTGCCTGTGTTCCGGTCCCTGGGTCTGCGGGCCTGGCTCTTCAGAGGGGATCGCTGATGCGTGCAGGTTGTTCTTTTGAGGTTGCTGGCGTCGTTCAGCAATCTCGGAGGCCTTCTACTCTTAAGTCCTACGCTGAGCATTGGGATAACTTTGCCTCTTGGTGTGTGTGTCACGAGCTGTCGTTGGTTTCTTTGGACCCTGCTCGTATTCTGGATTTTTTAAATGATGATTTCCTTTTGGGCTTGGCCGTTTCCACTCTCAGGGCTCAATGGACTGCCATTCGGGCATTTCATGTCCTGCCTTTGGTTCATATTTTTCCTTTGGTGGCTCGACATTTTAAGTCTCTTTCTTTGCATCGTCGCCGTTCTATCTTATGTTCTCCTCCTTGGGACCTTCCTCTGGTGTTGCGTTCCTTGCAGTCGGCTCCTTTCGAGCCTTTGGGGTCGGTGGGCCTGAAGTTCTTGACACTCAAAGTGGTGTTTCTTGTGGCTATTGCATCTGCCAGGCGTTTAGTGTGCTGGGTGCCTTCCTGCGGTCTGCTCCATTTTTGGTCATTTGTATAATCGTGTGGTATTGCGCCCTCATCCTACGTTTATTCCTAAGGTGGATTCTTATTTTCACCGTTCTGCTGAAGTGGTTCTTCCAGTTCTTTGTCCTGATCCTTCCTCGGCTGAGGATTGCCTTCTCCACCTGTTGGATGTGCTTCATGCATTGTTGCTTTATTTATCACGCGCTTCTTCCTTTTGTTAGGCTGTCAATTTCTTTGTCGATTTTGGTTTGTCTCGTCAGGGCCTGAAGCCCTCCCTGTCCACTGTCAGTCGTTGGATTGAGGAGGCCATACTTTTGGCTTATGGTTCTGTTTCTGAACTTCCCCCTCTTCCTGTTCAGGGTCGGTCCACCAGATCTGTTTCTGTATCGTGGGCCGCTTTTAAGGAGGTGTCCATGGTGGATGTTTGCCGGGCTGCCGCTTGGTCGTCCCCGCATACTTTCATGTCCCATTATCGCCTTCAGATTGGGGCTGGGGGTTCTGTTTCCTTTGCCTCTTCTGTACTGTCGGCTGGGATTCCTTGAGGTGTATGTTTCTGTGGAATTTTTGTACCTCTTGTGATTGAAATATGTTTCTCTGCATGTTTCTGTGGAGTGTTTTCCTTGCATGAAGCTGATTGCTTTGGTATCGGCCCATGGGTAATTACTGTGGCGAGGAAGACAGGACGAGGAGGTAATGCCCCGGTTACTTACCGGTAATCTTCATTACTCAGAGTCCATGTCTTCCTCGCCACAGTATAGTTTCCCTTCCCTCCCGGCCCTGGTGGTGGCTTCATGTCTGCGGCTTGGTTTTTCAGGTCGATTGGCTGTATCTGTATCCCTTTATAGGATTGGCTGGAGCCACTGGGGGCCATCTTGGAGGAGGGAGAGGGAGACTAGAGCGTTTTTCTGTTTTATACTTGGAGTTCTGTGTGGAGCCGGAGGCTCATGGGTAATGACTGTGGCGAGGAAGACATGGACTCGGAGTAATGAAGATTACCGGTAAGTAACCGGGGCATTATGCAGCATTTGTTCTATTTGTTACTAGTGTTTGCGTAGCAGTGTTTTGTGCATGTTTGTTTTGTTCCACTGTGATCACCGTTAATATCCCTACTGCCAACACCCCACCTCTAAGTACCTGCTTCTTCTTTTGTTTTTGTTAATTGCTGGTTTGCAGACTATTTTCAGTACACCAACAGTGGCTAATCGGTTGTGCGTATTTTGTTTGGATGCAGGCAGAGGACACTGGTGCACGTTTTAAAACATGACACCAAGACACAGAGCTGTTTTTACAGTAATTAATTTGTATCTTTAGTGTTTACATTTTGGGAAACATGTACTATTCTTTTTTTTCGACTTCAACAAGGTATTTGCATTTAGCGTGCATTTAAAAGTATACAAATGCGAAGGGGATGTTGTGTTTTTACAGGTTGCTTCTGCAGTGACGTATTTTCTTTTTTAGAGCTTACTGGCACATGCTTCAATATTGCATTTTGCGATTCCTTAATTGCGAAAAATAAGGAATCGCAATTAAAGAATTGCAAACTGCAATGCATCAAGAAATCGCTATAAAAATGGCGATTTCTTAAAATTCCTTAATTGCGATTCTCTAATTGAGAATCGCAATTAAGGAATACCTCCCCATCCATTCCAATGGGCCTAGTGGCCCATAGAAATGAATGGAAAGACATTCTTAATTTGCAATTCACTATTAGAAATTCGCAAATTAAGAATGCAATTTCAAGGGTGCAGGGGTGTCCAAAGGACACCCTGTTGCACCCCTGAAATCTGCTTAGAAGTACATTTTGCACACTCACATGCCCCAAGGGCATGTGGGTGTGTAAAATGGAACTTTGAAAAATGCACTTTAGTGCATTTTTCAAAGTTTTTGCAAATTACCATGAAGGTCAACTTCATGGTAATTTGCTCCCCTTATTTGCGAATTCACAAATTTTTAGAGTTTGATGCATTACATTTAAGGAATCTCAATTTGAGATTCCTTAAATGCAATTGCAATTTAAGAAATCGCAATTTTGCGATTTCTTAAATTGCGAAAATTACAAAAATGTTATTGCATCCCAAAAATGGAAATTGCATTCGCAAACGGCTGAATGTTGCGATTCGCACCATTTGCGAATGTAATTTCCTTTGATGCATGTGCCCCTTAGTATCCTGCTGTTTGGTGATTTGCATCTTACAGATGCTGCCAGTCAATAGATTACAATCTTTAGTACAAGGCTTAACGCAGTTAAGTAGTTTGTCCTAGTTTCCTTTCCCAACTACTGACAAAATGCAAATGGTTCACACTATATCAGACTGTCTGTCTGTGTTTTTTTCCTAAACAAATGTCAATACATTACAATATATTAGTACAGTAAACGTGTACGTGAATTTATTTAACACAAAGTTTAAAGCGTATGCTCAAAGCACATTGTTTTTTTTAAAAGCTGTACTACTTTTATTGGTGTGTACATTTAACTATGTAGCTACAGTTACAATTTTATTACTAGTTATTTTGTGAACAAAAACAAAGTGCCAGGGTTCTTATCATTTTGCAGCTTAACGCACTGTATACAGCTTTTTCTGTCTTTTGGGCATTGAACTTATTTAACAGTGAGCATACACACTGTGCAAATCTAAAGGCTATATTGTTTGGAAGCCAAAAGTGCAAATGCTACTGTTTCCAGTGTACATGGGGCAGCACTTCCTTTTAGTGCAATGATCGCTTGATTTAATTTTCCCGGGTCTGGATACTTCGCTAAATTTATGAACTAATTATAAGTCATGAAAATTGTCTAATTAGCTGTGCGCATCTTTTACCCACGCGTGCAGAGGACACCGTTTCACTTTTTAGGTCTTGCCTACTCAGCGCGCATTCGTTGCTTAGAAGACCTTTAGCCGTTGTTCAGGTCTTTTTTGAAGCACATACACGTGCTTGTGGCAGCATACACCTTGCATGAGCGCCACAAGCACGAGTATGTGCTTCAAAAAAGAGCAGACTGCACGTGTGCACACGCCCCACTCCCCGGCCAGCACTATCCTCGCGGAGTGTTTGTGAAAGCTCTTAAGGCTTGTTTAAATCTACCTCCACCCTTTACTCCTTGCGTTCCACTAACCTCTTGCCTCCATTTGTTCTACTGCTCTTTTAAATTCTTTCTTTGGACTATCATTTTACCTGCCCAGCTCCTTCCCACTGCCCCTCCACCCCCACTGCTGTGTCTCCTCTCGTTCCACTTCCCCCATTGACTCCATTCCACTCCTCAGCTGCCCCCCTTTGCGCCTCTCATTCCTCTTTCCCCCTCTCCCATCGATTTATTTACACTCCCACATTGCCTCGCATGGCTTCTTTATTTGCACACCCCTTTCTCCTCTCTTTCACTCTCCACATTTCCCCTGCACCTTTCATTCCACCTCCCTCAACTCCTTTAGTCTGCCCTCCATATTCTGCACTGCTTTTGTCCCTCCCCTGACTCTGTTCATACCCCAAAATTGCTTCACTCTCCATCCATTTCCCTTTCACCAGTTTGTTTTCTGTCTTTTGTTTTATAACTAAGGCAGCATAATTTCTTTTGCATTTTGTGAAACGTGTATACATTTTTCCTGAAACAAAATCATGTTGCTAGTCTGAGAGTTCAAAACATTTAGTGTGGTTAACTGTTTACTTAGAACACCTTTTAGAAGAAAGAATTAGGGACGTGTGACTCTTTGGAACAAACCCTGACACATACTGAGAGACATGGAGTATTTCATGGAGGTTCTGCAGTGCTTTCACTCATACAATATCTCTGTAGGACTGCAGCGCAGTGCCTGTGATACTTTTATTTGGGCAAAATCACGTGTCCATGCTATGACTGCACAGGTCTAAAACAATGCAGGACGGATGTTGCTTAAATTGTGGGATTGTAGGCCAGTGTCAAAAGAACTCTGCAAATCCACAGTATAATGTAAATGGCAGCTGTATCAATTTCCTTCTCAACTATAACATTTAAAAGGGAAATGCAGAGCTTCTCTTAAGGACTGCAGTTTTAAAAAAAAATCGTTTTCCATACTTTCTCAGCTCAGTTTATGATACGACCCAGGTAAAAGTAGCCCTGATGGGTTTAGTTTCTTTTTTGATTGTGAACTTTGTATTCTTCTTGCTCTGAGCCAGTGTGATTGTAAATGGTATCTGTTACATGAACTGTTGTGTGAGAGCAAGCACTAAAGAGGCATTTGATTATGTTTCAACTCAAAGCATCTACAGTAGACTAGCATAGTGGGCAGATACCCCCGTTTGAGGTGTACTTTGAAAGTTAACATGTTTACACTGTCAATACCACTAGATGTCATAGAGAACTAGGAAGGACCCTAAAACCTTTACTCACCTATTGTCCTAAAAAAAACTTTCTTTTATAGTGCAGGGCTCAGGTGTGTCTACAGAGTCTTTGGTTTTAAAACTTAAAAGCAAAATATCATTTAGTTATTACTCATAAAGAAAACAAGGTGCATGAGAGAATGTGTAACATTAAAAACGTCATCAAGCTGATCTGATGTTATGTTTACACCTCGCTCTAGACAGGATTCTTGCTCTGTTTTCAATTATACATGTAGAAATAGGCTGTCTGTATGACTTCAAGATTATCTCCCCTGTTACTTGAGGTGTGAGGGACTCTACTATTGAAGACAGATGCAGTTGTTATGCATACGGAGCTCACTGGTCTCCAGAGCATAATTTCCTAATAAAGACACTTAGCATTCCTTCAACAATTCACTGCTGCAATCATCTGAAGATTAGGAGTGGGACTTAGCCACGGTTTTACACAGCAATAGACTTCTCTTTGTGTTCAAGTTTAGATAGTGATTGCCATAAATCCTAAACTTTCAGTAGATGTCCTTCACATTTAACATGGGCTTCATTTCAAATTCCATAGAGCATATTATCAATCCCATTATCGCCGCTTTAGCGGCAGTTTTCTGCTGCCATAACGGAAATAATTGTATCCCCTGTGTTGATAATATGCCCCAAGGTTCTGTGCTTTTGTTTTTTAGTTAGGCCACTGTCTCGCTAGTGAAGCTTATGTAGAACATTTGTGTCAAATATGTGATTTTGTTTTAAAATAAATAATTGTATTATATGGTGTATGTATATGTCAATATGCAATGTTTTTACTAACAGTGCTTCCTCATAAACATAATCAAAAGTTAAATACACTTTTGAATTAATTGCACTAGAAGCACACACTCACAATTTGTCATTGTGCAAAAAAATGGCTATTTTACTCTGAAACGGTATACTTTCTATGTAACACATATAGAAGGGTTACAATGAATGGTGGTGACTTTACTGGAAAATTGGTAGTAATGTAGGGGCCAGTGGATTTTTTTTATACCTGGCAATAATTCATTTGGTCCCATAAAAGTAGATAAGAGGGTGGAGCGAAACATGTTGTGATGTTTTTGATGTGGGTAGAGTTCATTGCATTAGTCAGTCCTGCTAGAACAAGGTCGATTCTCGGAGTTGCAATGGGAGATTAATCATAATCTATTTGTTCACATGTATATTCCGTGACAGGTTTGCTCTCAGTGTGATTTTTAAATTGATGGCTTTTTTCAGAAAAGATAAGAAGAGAGCATAAGGAGTGGCCAATCCAATTAAAGTGAGCTATTGCATGAACCTCACAGGAGGATTTTAGGTTTAGACAATGGAAGTTCCAATGTATCCTGTTGTATTATTTTACCATGATGTGAAAAGTTTTATCAATGCTGTATAGTTTATTTATTTGAAAGTTTTATATAGAGCGAAAAAGACCCTCGCGGGTATCTAAGTGCTTTACACGTTAAAGAGCTGGGACATATACAATCAATACAATTAAAGTCGAGAAAAGAACATAATATTTTACATCCCCAAAGAGGAAGGGATTGCCTCCATGATGGGACAGATAGGTTGAAATAGTAAAATAGTAATACAACAAGTGAGCCGTAATCACCACCTCAGCCTGCCCTCGGGATCTGGCATCTGTTGATTCTCCCCTAGTGTCCATCCGCTGCTTGTGTTGTAATTCAGGTACTATTTCCCAACCTCCACCCTCCCAATGTTTATATTTCCCCCACATAACAAAAAATTGTTATTGCAAGCATTTGAAAAGGAAGGAAGATGTTGCCAGCATACGAAAGAAAAACAAAATATGACATTTTTCGTCTTCTGTTTTATACCTACAGTAACAAAAATACTTATAACACTATTTTATTGCAACTACTAACATGCTGCACAGCAGCCACACTTCTCTACAACAAATCTTAAAAATATTGGCAGAGCCAATAGCTCTGGCTAAACACTTATGAGGACCTAAACACGAGACTGTTAGGAAGGTTCCGCCATCTGCTGTGTACTAGCTAAACACGAAACCTATTGGCTATGCCAATGCTTGTTTAAAACAGTGAACTTAAACAGTGCTCATATGTATAGCACCGCTTTGCCTAGAAGGTTTGACACAAAGCTGTTTTTACAGTACTTAAATTTTGTCTTTACTGCTGCCGGGGCTTCATTTCAAATGTGCACCGAAATGTCACTAGAGATCCTATTAACTCTGCTACATGGGTAAGTAAAAAAACATGGCCTTTATAATGCCAATAACTCCAACTCTAACAAATGTGAGACCTGATGCTTGTTTATTAGGTCTTGCATAGAGCAGCGCATGTGCTGCCTCTCTGGGGCATCAAGTAATCAGTATGTTGTGTGAAACTCCAGGTAATTTCTCATGCTGCTTGCCATTGGTTTAACTCTGTCATTGCTCTTTTTATCCGGCTTTTATTGGCTGTTTTTCCGATACTCACTTCTGTTTATTCCGGAAAGCAGCACTGCCCAACTACAGTTTTCATCCGCTTTTGCGTGTTCATCTGTAGTCGGTGAGCACTATATTCTTTTATGGTCTCCTCGTCTTCCTCCTCCGACTTCACCATGGACTCACTCACCTGCGACCCCCACGGAAGCCGGTAGGGATTAAGGCAGTCCCGTGCCCGTCTTTGCTTCACCCTTCTCTGGGTGGTTGCCTATTATATATACCTTTATTTAATTAAGCTGTTCACGTTAAAAGTTTATTTTATTTAGTGCAGATAGAACATTTCTAGGATGTGAAGCCTACTGCCCAGGCTCAAACACGGAACCCCAGCTCCGAAGCCTGCAGCTCTGACTGCTGAGCCACGGTCTCTCGCTCTGGGGAGACCTGCTGGAGTCGATATGTGTTGGCCTCAAGCCATGCAGCTTGCTCTCGGGCTTTTTGTTTCATTCCGTTTCACGAGCGCTGCGCCAACAACAGTTTACTTGCGCAGTAGGGGCCTCATTTATGAGGCTGTGCGTCACTTTTACGCCGCCGGTGCGTCACTTTTTGTGACGCACCAGTGGTCTAAAAAATGCGCCTTGTTGCACCATATTTGCAAAGTGACGCATCTAGGTAGATACAACACTTTGTAAACCCCTGCGCCACATTATACCTGCACCTGGTATAATGTATGCAAGGGGGACGTATTGACACAAGAAAGGGTCATAGAAATGACGCAGTGAAATCTATGAGATTTCACTGCGCCACTTCTAGGACACAAATGCATAAATTCTTACGCCTGTCTCACAGCGGGCGTAAGACTGACGCACACTTTTCCCCATGTGAAAGGACACATTGCTGAAGTTGCGTCACTTTTGTGACACACTCCAGCAATGCGTCACTTTTGAGCCATACAGATACGTCAGAAATACTGACGTATCTGTAACTCCTTGCGCCATGATGCGACATACTGTAAATATGACGCATCATTGGGGTTACAAGGAGGGCGCAATGAAAAGTGACGCATCGCTGTTTTCACTCAGTGATGCGTCACTTTTCATAAATGAGGCCCTAGGTGGCTATGTGTTTCTTAGTGGATTACTTATTTTATATATTGCTAATCATTAAGTCTCGCTTAATCAGATTCAGATTCAGATAAGCTTTATTCAATTTTAATTTAAAAATCATAAAAGTATCAACAATACATAAATATACACCGTAACAATTCATAAACACCATAACATTTCATTACAAAGTTAATAAAACAAGATTAAATAGATATAACGAATCAGCTAATCAATGTGCAAGGGTTTCATTATCAGTCAAACAACTCTAAAACAAAAAGTCATACGTACATATTGTGGAGGCGGGGAAGAGCATTTAAGCAAACCTCTATCAGTAATGTACTTATCAGTTACATCCTACCCTGTCAGTTTAGCTCACACTTATGAGTGGCCTCTTAGTGGTGGAGTCTTAAAAATACAATTTTTGGACAAGGGTTCAAAACCGTTAGAGGCTAAAAGGTTATTTGCGCTATAAAAACGGGGTCCCCATCCCCGAGCCGTTGGTCTATGTAACGGAATATGTGGGGGACTCGGGTAAAAGTCGTGCAAATCCCAAATTCGAATAGGGCCATGTCTTTCTATGGGGGGGGGAAATCGTAAATAGGGGACAAAATTCCTGTTTTTAAATGTAACTAGCACCAGGTCCCCAGCGATATCTTTGGGCAGCATGCCTAACCACCCCACCCTCCTGACACTCAGAATACCACCATCTAGCTCAGGTGTTTAGCCAGAAAATGACCTTATTTTGCAAGTCCTGCTGTGATTCGTATGTTCCCTGGCTGAGGGCAGGGACCTCAGAGAGGACAGACACATATGGGGTGGCTTCAGGAGGTAAGTTAATACATGGCATTCTTACCGGAGCAGGTCTAGCCACTATGTGAGTTTTTATCGCAGGCGTTAGAATAACTTTGGGGCCTGTTGGGGTAGGTATACAGGGAGGTTGTGTTTGAATTTCACCGTTCTTACAAATGCCAAACTTATGCTTTTCTGGGGTGATGGGAGAGTTAGGGCCGACGGATGTAGCCATTTTATTAGTTGGAGGAGGATACTTTTTGATTATTTCCTCGATGCAAACCAACCTTTCCCCCAAGTCGTTGATTTTTATGACCAAAGGTGAGATGACAGCTAACAACAGTTGCTCAAATTGGGCCAATAAGGTCAATTAGGGGGACAAGACAGGGTCATCTGATTTGTCCACGGCTGTGACCGCCATTGATGTTGTTAAGTTAGGGGTAGTTGATATTGGGCTGGTGCACAGATTTTGTGTAATTGCATAGTTCCCATTGACAATTTCACTGTCATGCTTCCCTCTACTGTTGAGATCCAGGGGCGAAGCGTTTACTTGATTTAATGGTTTATTTACAGGAAAAGCTAGGTCCCGTGGGGAGTCATTGGAAATAACACAGTTAGTGCCCACAGTAGGGGAGGTAATTGCAGCAGGGACGTACTTTGTGCCACACAGGGCGTTGAGCTCTTCCCAAATGGACATAATGACTGTGATAGTAATGTAAATGGAAACGCCAAAATTGTCAATCAAATTGAAGGATCACAATACCTCCTCCTGTGGAAGAGTCAAATCGGGTGGCCCGTCCCGTCCTCCTCAGGTCCTCTGAGGGCCACAGAGGGCCCACCCTTCGCCCTGGCTTCACCCGGCGTCCCGCGAGGCGGAGCAGAGCGCAGTTTTATGGCGCCTCCTGGCACTCTCGTGAAAGCAGCACCGCCGCTGAGGCTGCCGGGAGATGTAGTCCCGGGGCGGCAGCGCTATGGGCTGCAGAGAGTGACTCCTGGCGGTGGCGGCTGCTGTGGGGGCCTCCTCGCGTCCCCCCTCTGGCTGGTAAGTATCCCCCTCGCTTAATCTTCAATCCTGTTCAAGACGGCAAATCTTTAAATGCAAAGCAAAACATTGGTCAAGAATAAGCTGCTCATGTATGGGCCAGCAAAACCTCACTTGCTCAGAAAATAGGGATGGTTTTGCTTGCAGGCAGACCTGTTTACAGAGAGCTCACTGTTCTCCACATGGTGCGATAGCAAGAAGTCATTGCTAAAAATCGGGCACTGGGCTTGTCTCGTTAACACATATTGCGCCTCTAGCACGCAACTGTATGTGCAGCACATTCCACCTTTTGCTAGCTGAGTATTCTGCAACCTCTTTTAAGGGTAACTTCGCCAAACTCTGCGGGCTGACCGATTTGTCCCCGTAGGGGACCCTCATAAGAGGGCGGCCCCTTTAGTGCCACAAGATGGCAAGCGGGACATCCCAGTGTTTAGGGTTGTCCCTTCGGAGAAGGCACGTCACTTCCGGGCACGGTGGGGGTCAGGGTGGAAGTATAAAAGGCTCCCCCTCCCTACTGGTTGCCTCTTTGGCCTTTCACCTGATGATGTTTCCCTCCCTACCGCTTAACCGGCATCTCAGGGTGGCGGGGGGGAGGTTGTGCGTTAACGGCTGTTATTTTTGTTGCATGCGGAGTTACAGGAAGATCCAGAGGCGGAAAGGTACTCAGGAGTACCCTATTCAGGAGCACAAAGGATGCTGAGGCCTAATATCCCCAGGAAGTCTGTGTGGTGGACCCTGGGGTGCGACAGCGTCCCGTTTATCCTATGGGCAGTTGGAAACCTGTACAACCGGGGGTCGCTTGAATGCTCCGCCCCTCGTAGGGGGGGGGGGTGAGCAAGAGGGTGGACCAATAGTTCACCGGATATGGGAGGGGCTATCCTCTCACCAGAACCGCTAAGCACTGCCTGGCCAAGGCCGCGATGCAACTTGGCCCAACAGGTGGTAAGCTGCGAGGGACGGCTTGCCTTTTTATTGTCTGTAAGACAACCCACCATGTTGACATAGTTGTTATGCTAATAAACCTGCAGAAACGTTTTCCCATCAACAAGTTGTCTGGTCTGATTATTTATGGGATATGTATATTGCTGTGAGGGGGCTGGTGTGCGGCACGATATTGGCACTAAGAAGACGACCCTTGTGCTCCGGATCAGCATGGGCACAGTGAAGTACTGCATTGATGTGGCACTAGAGGATCTCTAGTGTCATCCCTTACCGGGCACACAAATATTTGTCTTCCCACTCAAAGAAGACTTTCAATCCAGTGTTTCAATTGTTCATGAAATTTATTTTATATTTTTAGAAGAATTTATCATCATCATTTCATGTTGTTCGTTCAATATGATTCTCATGTTTGTAAATCAGACATTGTCATAATAAGGCATCCAATGCATTTCGGGCATTATATAGCATGCCCTTCATCAGGGAAATAGACACTGTAAAACAAGGAATAATAAAATCATATCATCAAAAAGGTTCTGTGTGAGTCTTATTAACATCAATCATGACATAAACAATACAAGGTCTGCTTGATATGTGCTTATAAGTCAATATGAGCTGTGTGTGAATCACATGCTGTGGTTAGTATTAGTGAAAAAACAGAAAGAATCTTCTCAAAGAAAAATACTCTAACTCACATGGCTGGGTCTCTAACAATACTTGTAGTTCTGCAAATCAAAAATAAAGCAGTGTTACAAAAACAGCCTCACATAGGGAGGCAGTTCATAAGGCAAAAACATACTAACAACCAGGCTGGTGGTCTATAAAGTCCCTCACAACTAACCTTGCTCAAGAATAGGCGCGCGATTACGTCCTTCTCTCCTTGTACTCCGCGATGGCTCAATGAAATGCCGATCGCGTTCACCTATTTAACCTGGATTTTGGTCATGTGACAAGTCACATGGCATGGCCATAGAAGAAAGACTCATTATCGAAGGTAGCAAACCAAAGTATGCTGTCTTAAGTAATACCCGAGTCACTGATCTAAATGCTGGTTATCATGATGGGTGGCCAGGAGAACCGGTTGCGAAAAAATTCTAGAAAATATTGAAAAGGATATGTATAAGCTAACGAGATTTAAAAAATTAGGTTTAAAAAATGGAAAATGGTTAAAAAGAAATACCGGGAATCGAACTAATCACTGCTGGGATGTTAGATGAGCTGTTCTATGGTTAGTGCTATTGTAGAAAGTGAAGAAATGGAAAAGAATATAAGGAGTGTAAGTGTCAGATGTGTGTATGAACTCACATAGTATACACAAGGAACAGTCAGGGGAGCAATTAATTATAGGTAACATGCAAATTCAATTCTTTCATTTAACCCCAATGGTTTCTGGCAGGATAAATTTTGTATCCAATAGTTCTCTCTCTGCAGAAGGTATTTGGAATTGTCTCTGCCTTCTACTTTCTGGACCGTTTCAAGGATGATGAATTTGATCTGGGAGATGTTATGATGTTCTTCAACAAAATGGGAGGATAATGCAGATTTCATATTTTTCAAACGAATGTTGGACTTGTGTTCAGTTAGACGTACTTTGATTCGACGTTCCGTCTTACCAACATACATTTTGCCACAAGGACATCTGATTCCATAGATGACATTACTCGATTCACAGGTGGCATTTACCTTTAGTAATAGATGACATTACTCGATTCACAGGTGGCATTTACCTTTAGTAAATGCCACCTGTGAATCGAGTAATGTCATCTATGGAATCAGATGTCCTTGTGGCAAAATGTATGTTGGTAAGACGGAACGTCGAATCAAAGTACGTCTAACTGAACACAAGTCCAACATTCGTTTGAAAAATATGAAATCTGCATTATCCTCCCATTTTGTTGAAGAACATCATAACATCTCCCAGATCAAATTCATCATCCTTGAAACGGTCCAGAAAGTAGAAGGCAGAGACAATTCCAAATACCTTCTGCAGAGAGAGAACTATTGGATACAAAATTTATCCTGCCAGAAACCATTGGGGTTAAATGAAAGAATTGAATTTGCATGTTACCTATAATTAATTGCTCCCCTGACTGTTCCTTGTGTATACTATGTGAGTTCATACACACATCTGACACTTACACTCCTTATATTCTTTTCCATTTCTTCACTTTCTACAATAGCACTAACCATAGAACAGCTCATCTAACATCCCAGCAGTGATTAGTTCGATTCCCGGTATTTCTTTTTAACCATTTTCCATTTTTTAAACCTAATTTTTTAAATCTCGTTAGCTTATACATATCCTTTTCAATATTTTCTAGAATTTTTTCGCAACCGGTTCTCCTGGCCACCCATCATGATAACCAGCATTTAGATCAGTGACTCGGGTATTACTTAAGACAGCATACTTTGGTTTGCTACCTTCGATAATGAGTCTTTCTTCTATGGCCATGCCATGTGACTTGTCACATGACCAAAATCCAGGTTAAATAGGTGAACGCGATCGGCATTTCATTGAGCCATCGCGGAGTACAAGGAGAGAAGGACGTAATCGCGCGCCTATTCTTGAGCAAGGTTAGTTGTGAGGGACTTTATAGACCACCAGCCTGGTTGTTAGTATGTTTTTGCCTTATGAACTGCCTCCCTATGTGAGGCTGTTTTTGTAACACTGCTTTATTTTTGATTTGCAGAACTACAAGTATTGTTAGAGACCCAGCCATGTGAGTTAGAGTATTTTTCTTTGAGAAGATTCTTTCTGTTTTTTCACTAATACTAACCACAGCATGTGATTCACACACAGCTCATATTGACTTATAAGCACATATCAAGCAGACCTTGTATTGTTTATGTCATGATTGATGTTAATAAGACTCACACAGAACCTTTTTGATGATATGATTTTATTATTCCTTGTTTTACAGTGTCTATTTCCCTGATGAAGGGCATGCTATATAATGCCCGAAATGCATTGGATGCCTTATTATGACAATGTCTGATTTACAAACATGAGAATCATATTGAACGAACAACATGAAATGATGATGATAAATTCTTCTAAAAATATAAAATAAATTTCATGAACAATTGAAACACTGGATTGAAAGTCTTCTTTGAGTGGGAAGACAAATATTTGTGTGCCCGGTAAGGGATGACACTAGAGATCCTCTAGTGCCACATCAATGCTGTGTATCTTGACGTCGCAGGACCCTCGACGCCACCTTACGGTGCACCAAAAAAACAATTAACTGTTGAACTTTGAGAGGTAACAAATTGCTACGCATTTATCCAATTCTAACACAGTGAAGTACTGACATGATGGGAGAGGTGGTGGGTTGCCAATCATCGAGCGGCAGTAGTGGCAAGCGTGATTCGATTAGTTAGGTGTCCATATCACCCTCCTCTACGAGACCAACCCAGGACCCGTACTTCCGCGCTTTCAGGACCGTGAATGTGTGTCCTGCTACCCCAGGTGCTGCGGATTCTGATTCACCCTCACAAGTCGTGATTCACTGCTCATATTTATGAACAGCTCGCTCAGAAGACAATAGCAACTTTAAAGTACATACATCAGGGTCACACAACAGCCTTTTTGAGAACTGTCGGAGGGCAAGTGACCTTTTACTTAGGTTAAAGTTTTTTTCTACTTGATGAGTTTTCCTCATGCTTCAATGTTTTAACTATTTTTAGTTTAAGTGATTTGGATTGTGCCCAATATGCATTTAGTTATGTTTAGGTTTACATTTTTATTTGGAACTAAAATAACACCACTGGGGATGTTAAAGTATTGCAGAAATAGTTCACAAAACCCCAGTGTATTTCCCAGTCAGTGCAGCTTTCTCGCCGGATGACCACACTATCCGGTGTGTAAGGAACAGCAGCCAGGGTGTAAGTTTCTTAACGCATCCCATCAAGATCTCTTATTGAATGAGTGGAGCTGATGCGGCAAGCTTTCATTGTTTTGTGCTCTGGTAGGCTCACTTCATTCGTTTTAAAGACCTCAAGCTGTTCCCTGTCAGGGGTGTGCTGCAAGCTCACAATGTACACTCTAAACGGAGGGCATTGAGAAAGGGTGATAATATTCTCCAGTAGTACTCATTTTATTCATATAGGAAAGATGAGATGCTGAGTTGATTCCGTCTGTGTTCAAATCTGCTGCTATCAAGGCATACTCTGATTCTATTAAGGACACGGAGGCGAGGATTATGCTTTCTCATTTCTTTACTGCAACAACAGCAGCCAATGAAAATGAAAGTACACATGTAAAAAATAACATTTCTCATGAGGCTTTGAACCACGCCTCTCTTACAACAACCAATCACAAAGGTATCATGTCTATAAATCCTGGAGACACTACTCCGGCCTCCTCTTTCTTTGCTGCTCCGCAGCCCAGATAAGTGCTCTTTCCTTTCATGTTTGCTCTATTACTTGTGCTTTATGCCTGTGCATTGGTTGATGCCATGGACTATTGTTTCTTATTATTCATGTATATTGCATGGTTTGATTGATCGCTTCACGCTCTCTTGGCACTGTTTATTCATACGTTGTCCGCTTTGCTCTTAGATTGGGGCCGGATCTTCGCTCCGTTCCCCGCTTCCCCGTGGTGGCGCGTGTTGCGCACCTAGGCCCGTCCAATCCTTTCCCCGACTTCCAGTCGTCGCTGCCCGCGGCGCATGCTTTGGCTAGCCGCACTAGTGAGGGGTTAGCCCCCCCTCGGGGACGAGCGTACATAGGAGCCGTTGAGGCCTTACGCACGTTTCGGGGAGCCCAAGCACGCCGTGTTGGCACGCTCAGTTCTCGAAGGTGCCAGATTGATGCTCTGCCCCCGGCTGAAGTGGGGATCGACGCAGCTCGGGCCAGGAGCCGTGGGCGATTTCCGTGCTTTTGGGCAGCTTATATGGGTTCAGGCGACATACCCTTTTCCTCCATTAGTCCTAGAGTGGGACTAGACCTTGCTCTTATTTTTACCTGGCATTTCCGGCTCCTGCACCTGGCACCCCCCACCCTCGACGCCCTTGCTTGGGCTGGTCTTTGCTTCCCGCTGGGGATTAGAGTTGGAATTTTGGATTCCTAATTGCGATGGCAGACGCTGAGTACTGCGAAGAGGAGGATGCTGCGTATGGTTATCAGGGACAGCAGGAATTCTATGAAGGGGACTCCATGGAGGAGATCATAGACAAAAAACTCGATGCCAAATTGGATGAAGCCCTTTCCTCTGCCCTCTCCCCTTTGGCCAAGAAGTTGGACCTGCTGGTCCCGGGTAAGCCGATACCCGCTCCGAGCAAAGATCCCCTTCACCCCCCTCCCCCGAAGAAGGCGGCTCTTGACCTTTCCTGGCCGCATGCCCAGTCTTACGACAAACTTTATAAGTCCCAGGAGTCTCGATCCCAAGACAAGCCTGTTACCCCTCCCCCCAATTCCCCTCTTGTTATCACTACGACGGATACTGGCACCGATACCGATTCCTCGGATGCCGCTCCGCGCAAACGCACTAAAAAGCGTAAGCACACTTCACCGGTCATTCCCACCCCCTTTTAATTTTATCCGACAGACATTGTCCACCCCAGATCATCCGACTGGGTTCCCCCTCCTGCGGTGGCAACCTATCTGGAGACTCATCTCCGCAAGGGATTCGACAAGGAGGTTCATGCCCGCCTGAAATCTGAATGCCCACGCCCTGATTTGCCCCACAAAGTGGCTCTCACACCGGACATAGATCCTTCCATGACCACTTTTCTTAAAAAGTATAAAAAGGACCCGAAGAAAGGGATTGATCGCGCGCTCCGAGCGTGCCAAGATAAGGTCCTCGACCTTTCGGGCCCGTTGGGCAAGATCCTGGAATTGGCCCTGCAGGCGCAAGAGACTGGTGCCGCCATACACCCTGAGGTTCTGGCGGGTTGGGCTCAGAGGGCCATTTGTATGCTGGGCAACGCGAATTGCGCCCTTGCCTCGGAACGGCGGAAGTCCGTCCTTCTCCGGATTGACCCCCAACTGGTGGAATTGGCTTCCTCGGAGCCGGGTCCTTTGGCAGAAGGACAGTTGTTTGGGGACAAATTCGTTAAAGATATTGCTAAATTTGTGAACACTTTTGCTTCTTTGGACAAGTCTCAGGCATCGCTGAAACGTGTTCTGCAGGTCTCTGGTAGGGCCGGGCGTGGCAGAGGACCCTCGACCGGCCGCTACTGAAATCCCAGTCCTCAAAGAGGTTACGCCCCTAGACGGGGAAGAGGGTACACGCAAGAACCGGATCAAGCCGGATTTTACCCGTCCCGATCACGCGGCTTCAGGGGCCGCTATAACAAAGGAATCAATCGAGGTTACAAGAACTTCGATAACCAATCTTCCGGTAAGTCTCTCTCTTCCTTTACTTCCGTTAGGGGGAAGATTGCGACATTTTGTCAAGAATTGGGCAGCACTCACTTCAGATGTGTGGGTCCTTCGGACCGTCCAGGGTTACGAGATAGAGATGGTGTTTTGCCCCATTCAGCCCTTCCCCCCCCCGTCCTCTCCTTTTTTCCCATCTCGAACAGAGTTTTATAGACTCAGAACTAGACGAGCTTTTGGCAAAACAGGCCATTGCTGTAGGACCCTTCCTTCCGGGAGGCTTCTGCAGCAACGTCTTTCTTGTTCAAAAGAAAGGAGGCGGTCAGCGCCTCGTGTTCAACTTGAGGGATTTCAACCCCTTTGTCACGTATCGACATTTCAAGATGGAGGGCATCCATCTTTTGCAAGACCTTCTCTTGGAGAACGATTGGATGACCAGACTGGACCTGAAAGATGCCTACTTGACGGTCCCAGTCTGCCCATTGCATCAAAAAATTTTGCAGTTCCCCTGGAAAGGGCGTTGGTTTCGTTACGAGGTACTTCCTTTCGGACTGTCCTCGGCCCCTTGGGTGTTCACCAAACTACTCAAGCCGGTGGTCTCCTGCCTCCGGGAGATGGGAGTTCGGTTGATTGTCTATCTAGACGATATGCTGATCCTGGCACAGGTCCGGTCCCTCCTTCTCACGCATTTGGAGTGGACGACGTCCTTATTGCAGAATCTGGGATTCGTGATCAACACCAAGAAATCGGTGCTGATACCGGATCGGCAGATGGAATTCCTAGGCTTCCTGATAGACTCAGTCTCAGCCCAGCTTCTCCTTCCTCTGCCGAAGATCAAGTCGATCAAGAGAGAGATCGCAGCTACCCTGGCCAAAGAGAAGATTTCTTTGAGGGTTTTGGCGCGGATTGTGGGCCTTCTGGCCTTGTCGATTCAGGCCATTTTTCCCGGACCTTTGCATTACAGAGCCCTGCAGAGGCTCAAGATCTTCTACCTACAGAGAAACTTTCACTACGATCATTTGATCCCTCTCTCCTCCGAGTCCAGGGAGGAGCTTCAGTGGTGGTTGGAGCACATGTCGGCCTGGAACGGTCGAGCTATTTTCGGCACAGCCCCGGATGTGGTTGTGGAATCCGATGCCAGCCAGTGGGGCTGGGGCGCTCGCTGCGGCGAGTTTGCCACAGGAGGACGTTGGTCTGCAGACGAACTATCACTTCACATCAATTGTCTAGAGCTTCTGGCAGGGTCCTTTGCCATCAGATCTATCTCGCCGCTGAAGAGCAATTGTTGTATCCTCCTTCAGATGGACAATGTCTCCGCGGTGCGATACATCAATCGATTGGGCGGGACGAAGTCCCGGATGCTGGTGCACATTGCGAAGAAATTCTGGCACTTCTGCCTGGATCGCAAGATCTCCGTGGTGGCGGAATACCTTCCCGGGAAACTCAATCAAGTAGCGGATTGGCATTCCCAATTTCTCCGGGACTCCAGCGATTGGAGACTCCATCCATCGCTGTTTTCCCAGATCATGTCAGTACGGGGCCCATGACGGATAGACCTGTTTGCCTCGCGCCTCAATGCCCACCTTCCTCTGTTTTACAGTTGGAGACCGGACCCGATGGCACTGGGGACAGATGCGTTCCTTCATCATTGGGGACATCAAAGGAATTATGCGTTTCCACCGTTTGCACTGATCCCGAGAGTAGCGGCATTGCTGCGCCGACAGGAGGCGACCGTGGTGCTAGTAACGCCTTATTGGTCGACTCAGTCGTGGTTTCCCACACTGTTGAAATTGTCAATAGACCTCCCCTTGCGGCTCCCAGTCTTCCCAACACTTCTGCAGGACCCGGTGGGAACGTGCCACCCCCTGGTCCTGCAGAACCAGCTGTCATTGATGGTATGGACTCTCTCCGGAGACATGAACGCCTTGCAGGCCTTTCACGAGAGGCTTCCAGCTTTATGCAGCAAGCGTGGGCTCCTTCCACCCGAAAACGATACTCTGCTTCGTGGAAGAAGTGGGTGGGTTGGTGCCTTTCAAAACAGGTGGATCCCGTGGGATCAAATATAACAGAGGTACTGAACTTTTTGTCAGAGTGTGCGACTTCTGGCCTGGCCTACAGGTCGGTTAACAACTTCAGGTCTGCTATTTCTGCTGGTCACAACCACATAGATGGTAAACCTGTGGGGATGCATCCCTTGGTATGTAAGTTACTTAAAGGTGTGAGTGTGACCAACCCTCCTCGGCCCAGTTATTCCACCATGTGGGATGTTAATAAGGTTCTGAATTTGTTGGAATCCTGGCCCGATAATGGTGATTTGTCTCTGAAACAGCTTTCTGCCAAGCTTACTATGTTATTGTGCCTTATTTCATGTCGGAGGGTTTCAGATGTCAGAGCTTTGGATTTGGCTGGCAGGATGTTTTCACCCCAAGGTGTATCCTTTGTCATTACTAGAAGTACTAAGACCATGTCCCGTTCAGTTGATTATCCTGCCTTTCCTCATAGCGGCAGGCTGTGTGTTCTTCAGTGTCTTAAATGTTATGAGGAGTGTACTAGTGTACACAGGGCTGATCCTCTGGGACAGGTATTGATATCCATTCAAAAACCGTTCAAGCCTGTCGCTGCTGCTACTTTAGCCAGATGGGTCAGGTGGATCATGTCGGAGGCCGGCATTGATATTTCTGCTTATGGGGCACACTCTGCGAGGGGTGCGATGGCTTCTAAGGCTTACTTATTGGGTTCCCGCTTGGAGGACATTCTGAAGGCAGCTGACTGGTCCTCAGACTCAATGTTTAAGGTGTTTTATTACAAACCGATTCCTCATGTTTCTGATGCTGTGATTGACGAGCTTTAATGTGAGCTTTGAACCAGCATAATCAGAAGCCTCCGGTCCTGCCATAGAATACAACATTTTCTAGCTATGGCGACAAGAATTTTAGATTCTATTAAGGACACGGAGGCGAGGATTAGCCCACCCGTTGGGACTGTTACACAACTGTTGTTGTTTACGTGGTTTTATCTAACTGTTTTGCCCACCCTTACAACGGTCTAGGTTGTGGTGGAAAATGTTCTCAAACTTCCTTTTTCTGTGCTAGGAAACGACTCCAACAAGAGTTGAAGACCGCCTGTGCTTTTGGCTACCACTCCTTCCAGATGGAGGTTTTCCTTTTCGATTCAAGATTTCTCCGTTGGGGATTCTGATGGATCTGTTTCCCGTTGCAGTATTAAACTTTTCAGTGTGATGAGACTGTTACTGACTGTTCGCGCAAAGAAAGAGGAGGCCGGAGTAGTGTCTCCAGGATTTATAGACATGATACCTTTGTGATTGGTTGTTGTAAGAGAGGCGTGGTTCAAAGCCTCATGAGAAATGTTATTTTTTACATGTGCACTTTCATTTTCATTGGCTGCTGTTGTTGCAGTAAAGAAATGAGAAAGCATAATCCTCGCCTCCGTGTCCTTAATAGAATCTAAAATTCTTGTTGCAATAGCTGGAAAATTTTGTATTCATGCATTACCCCGCTGAACTGTGCCGAAGGGGTAGGGGAGAGAAGCCTAAAGTGAGCTAGGTTTCCTAGAAAGTGCCTTGCAGCTCCTCCTCTCTTCTCTGCAGAGCTACAGCCTGATCTGACTTTCTGTTAAAATTGTGTTTGAGGAATCAGTGCTGCGCTTTCCAGGCACCCTGATACTGCGCACTGCCAGCAGAGTCCTCATTCATGCTAAGCAGGAGCCCTACTGAGCCCATCTCTCAAAACAGCACCGACATGATTTAAAAACATATTTGATCTGTTGGCAATGTTTTTATTTGTCACAGGCAACATTGCTAGCAGGAATCCTGGCCTACGTGTCAGTTACCACAGTGGAGCTCATGCCAAATGTCGCCTACTTATGCAGTGAATAGTGGAGTGCCAGGTAGCTATGGAAACAGCATAATACCCATATTTGCAGCTAGCAGGTGCCTCAATGTCAGATGTAATACCAACAGCCAGTACTGGCTTTAAAACTAACCACATTCCACCTTGTGAACAAGGGTAACACACATAATTATGTTGGGGTTCATTTATGAGCCCTTGCGTCACTTTTGCACCACTGGTGCGTCACTTTTTGTGATGCACCAGCAGTGGAAAAAATGTGCCTTGTTGCGCCACATTTACCAAGGTAGATGCGTCACTTTGTAAACCCCTGCGCTACATTACACCTGCGCCAGGTATAATATATGCAGGGGGCTGTTCCCACGCAGGAAAGGGTCATAGAAGTGACGCAGTGAAATCTACCAGATTTCACTGCGCCACTTCTAGGACTCAAATGCGTCAAAATCTTATGCCTGCCTCACAGCAGGCGTAAGACTGACGCAGGCCCTTTCACATGGGGCAAGACCCATGTGAAAGGGCCTGCGTCAGTCTTACGTATTGCTGGAGTTGCCGCACTTTTGTGACACACTCCAGCAATGCAATCAATCAATCAATCACAGCATTTGTAAAGCGCACTACTCACCCGGGAGGGTCTCAAGGCGCTGGGGGAGGGGGGTATATTACTGCTTGAACAGCCAGGTCTTGAGCTGCTTCCTGAAGGAGAGATGGTCTTGGGTTCCCCGAAGGTGGGTGGGGAGGGAGTTCCAAGTCTTGGCTGCCAGGTAGGAGAAGGATCTTCCTCCGGCGGTGGCTCTGCGGATGCGTGGTACGGTGGCGAGGGCGTGGCTGGTCGATTGAAGCTGGCGGGTGGGGGTGTAGAAGGTCATGCGGTCGTTGAGGTACTTGGGGCTCAGGTCGTGGAGAGCCTTGTGTGCGTGGGTGAGGAGTCTGAACGTGATTCTCTTGCTGACGGGGAGCCAGTGCAGGTCTCTCAGGTGTCGAGTGATGTGGCTGTGTCGGGGGATGTCCAGAATGAGTCGTGCGGAGGCGTTCTGGATGCGTTGGAGTCTTTTTTGGAGTTTGGCTGTGGTTCCCGCGTAGAGGGTGTTCCCGTAGTCCAGTCGGCTGGTGACGAGTGCCTGGGTAACGGTCTTCCTGGTTTCAGTGGGGATCCATCTGAAGATCTTGTGGAGCATGCTCAGGGTGTTAAAGCACGAAGATGAGACGGCGTTGACTTGTCTGGTCATCGACAGGGATGAGTCAAGGATGAAGCCCAGGTTGCGTGCATGGTCCGTTGGCTTGGAAGCGGCGCCCAGGGCCGGGCGCCACCAGGAGTTGTCCCAGACGAAGGGTGATGATCCCAGAATGAGGACTTCCGTGTTGTCTGAGTTCAGCTTAAGGCGGCTGTTCTTCATCCAGTCGGCGACGTCTTTCATCCCTTCGTGTAGGCTGGCTCTGGCGGTGGTGGGGTCGTTTGTAAGGGAGAGGATCAGCTGGGTGTCGTCAGCGTAGGAGTTGATGTTGAGGTTGTGTTGGTGTGCGAGGGGTGCGAGGGGGCTCATGTAGTCGTTGAAGAGGGTTTGGCTGAGTGAAGATCCTTGTGGTACGCCGCCGATGACTTCGGTGGCCTCGGATCTGAATGGGGGGAGGCGGACTCTCTGGGTTCTTCCGGCGAGGAACGAGATGATCCATTCCAGTGCTTTCTCTCGGATTCCGATGTTGCTGAGACGCTTCACTAGGGTGCGGTGGCAGACAGTGTCGAACGCCGCAGAGAGGTCCAGGAGGATGAGGGCCACTGTTTCCCCATTGTCGAGCAGGGTTCTGATGTCATCGGTGGCTGCGATTAGGGCGGTCTCGGTGCTGTGGTTGGCGTGAAACCCGGACTGCGAGGGGTCGAGGGATCCGTTCGTCTCGAGGAAGGTGGCAAGCTGTCGACGGTCTTTTCTATGACTTTGGCCGGAAAAGGAAGGAGCGAGATGGGACGGTAGTTCTTGAGGTCGGTGGGGTCCACCGTTGGTTTCTTCTGGAGGGCGGTAAGCTCGGCGTCCTTCCAGCTCTCCGGGAAGGTGACGGTGTGGAAGGAGGAGTTGATGATGTCCCGGAGATGGGGTGCGATGATGGCGTCGGCTTTGTTGAAGATGTGGTGTCGGCAGGGGTCGGTTGGTGACCCGGAGTGGATGGAGTTCATCGTGCGGGTGGTGTCTTTGGTGTTAAGGGCTGTGGTGCTCTGTCTGGTGTACGGCAGCTCCCGGGAACGCTATAAGACGGCGCCTTACACGCTTGCAGCAGGGACTGAAGTCCCCTCTCTCTTCTGTGTTTACAGGACTTTCTGTGTAGTAAAGAAACTGCAGGAAACGAGAACTGGGCAAGAGTTCATCCAAATTACCTGCTTTTAAATTTATCGCGACCGACCCAAAGATTTAGTAGAGAGACCTCCAGCTATTTACATAGTTGTTTAAAAAAAAAATCTCGGTCGGGTTGTTTATGCATTTGTTTCTGGAAGCTCTAACAGATATAGTTTGATGGATGTTTTTATCTGCACCTAAAGAATGTTGGAAAAGTCACCAGCCCTAAATTTCTGAGTGTTTAGACCTGGAGAGGCTTTTTAAACAGGCACCGCCAGCCGCTCCCCCATAAGGAAGAACATCAAGTGGGCACACTGCTAAGATGTGTTTGCAGCTCTGCCATCTAGGTGGCAGATAATATGAGGCGAGACGCTTCTTTACTTTTTCATCACACACTGGCAGGGACAGAGGAGACTGACTCCGTTATTTCGCTAAAGACAACATTTAAGCACACTTGATAGAGTATCGAATGTTTTGAGTTGTTCTTTTCAGGAACATTTATTTGCATCTTAGAAAACAGACTGCCAATAATGCAGCTTCCAAATCTGTTTGGTGCAAACTAGGCGCATTAAGGAAGGCAGGTATGTTAACACTCCACGGGACAACATAGGAGTATTGTTAGAGTGATATCAATGGATCCATATAAAACAAAACAATTAAACGTATTCAACTTCAATTATTTGCAATGTCAAAATTAACATAAAAATACTGTTACTTATAGTCATGTATCTGTCATGGAACGCGGCATATAATTCAATCTTTACCGAAGATCAACAATGAAAACACAAACAATGTCATGGTCGATGTTGGCTGCTGGCCAAACTTTGCAGCCTCGCCTCTGCCATTAAATGGGCCCTCCAGTCCTTTCAGTATTACCTTCTGGGTCGCTCCTTTACTCTGTACACTCACCATGCTCCCTTGATATGGCTGGCGCAACACAATGACAAAAACAGTCGCATACTTGCTCTGCAACCCTGTTCCTTTTAGGTCCATCGCATGCCCGGAAAGATGCTGACCAATGTGGACTTCCTCTCGCGCTCCACTGGACTTTTGGCCCGATCGGCCAAGCCCGATAGGGGAGTACTGTGAGGAACAGGCCTTGGGGGCTTGTGTGGGGAGGCCGGGGTTCACCAAGGAGTCCTGCTTCCTGGTCTCTTCCTCTGTTGCCAGTATAATACTTCCAGTGCACAGGGGAGGAGGAACTTTATATTCCGATGGCCCGGAACTGCGGAGAGGAACTCGGATGCAAGGAGGTGATAGCAGGAGAGCAGAGAAAGACAACACGAAGGAAGAGGCAGTAGTGGATGCTACGGAGGAGAAAGCGTGGGAGAACAACCAGCGTGACCTGAGGCCGGTGGATCCAGAAGGGACACCCTGACCAAGGACGTGGACGAACGGGAGGTCTGCAGGAGCCAGGATGACCACCGGGAAGGCATGCCGGATGAGGCGGCCTTGGCTCTGTCACAGAGTAGGTCCATGGGGTAAGTCGTGAGGGGGTGACACCATGAGTTACCCGCACTGGGTGACACCAACCCTAGTGACGCCTTACAGATACGTCAGAAATACTAACGTATCTGTAATTCCTTGCGACATGATGCGTCATACAGTAAATATGACGCATCAGGAATGTCGCAAGGAGTGTGTACTGAGAAGTGACGCATCGCTGCTTTCATGCAGCGATGCGTCATTTCTCATAAATGAGGCCCGTTCTATATTGGAGCATTGAACTGCATGCCATTGCTCCAGCATTGGTTACATTACAAATTGCGGTGGGTGAGCCACTGAAAGTTGGAGCCAGGTCTAAAGCTTATCCTGATGCCCGGCTCCTGCTCAGCTCCAGCTCCTGTTGGAACTTCAGCCCATAACAAGCTGAGTTTTCATATGGCTTCGGTCTGTTTGCCTGCCTCCCTGTACCCAGGATGTGGCTTTACGGTCAGAACTTCTGACCAGCTTCTAGTTTAGGAATCGGTTCAAAATCCTGTGTTTTTGGGTAAATCACTTAATCGCCCCTCTGCCTATAAACATCATCTTGTGTTATATAAGTAACAGCTTGTAAAGTGCTCAAATACATTTGGGTCGAGTTCATGCTATATAAAAACTGTTGAAAAATCCACAAAGAGATTAAAACAAAGGTTCCTGGCTGATTTGCACAAAGTTACATTAGAAAACCTGGATAAATTGCGGATTTTCAACTTAAATTGTGTGATCTTAGACAAATATTTTATTTCACTGAAACTCTTTTTCTTCATTAACACTTAAGAAAGCATTATCAGATATTTTAGTTCAGAATGTCAGTTGACAACAAGCATTTGCAGTGCAATAGTTCTTGCATTTTAGAAACTTTGACCTATTGGTATTGTAAATGACAATGCCGTTTATTATTGCAAGTTTTTTTTAAAACAAATAAATAAATAGCATTGCCATTTAAAATACCAATAGGTCAAAATATTGCATTTGCTGTTTACCATGACAACTATTGTGTAGTTGTACTCGTGAAGTCAATAAAAATCTGACTGGGATACCAATACTGCTGACTCCTAAAAGGGAGCAGATGGCGTAGAACTGAGGTCAGCCGCTGTGGGCGATGGGCCCCGTCAAGCGCCTCGTTATATGTCTTCAGACCCAGGCGCTCTGCTGAGGGCACCACGGGGCAGTACTGGGACATTGGAATAACCCACCGGCTCAGGGCAGACTTTCAGTGGGAATGTTCTGGAAATACACCCCAAAGCCCCTGTGGGCGGAGGATTCACGTTCTAAACTTAGAAAAGTCGAGAAAAATAAAATGATCCATTCCATACTTTTCTATTGAGCCACGGTTTACTGGAGCAAGTCATTGATTAGTCATCAACAAAAGTTTACAGGAGGAGGTGCTGATTAAAGTTCACTTAATTGTCAGGTGGTGCATATTAAGTCATTTTCACAACTATTATGGTACAACTATTTATTACAAATGGTGTTTACCTAAACTAATAAAGGTTTGAAAGTAACATGTGATTGAACGGACTGACTGGAATTCCCTTAACAGTGACTGCTCGATACCCTAATAGACTCGTCCCTCTCTCAACATGTGGTCATCTACGCCATCTCGTGGCAGGATGATGAACTGCTTCTGTAGGAGTTTCCTATATTCTGCTTTGTCTTCTGGGCCTCAGTTGCTCATCCCCCATGATTTGGTAGTAATACAGAGTGGAGCAGGAGGAGGTTCACAAAGGAAAACAATCCACCGACTGAGAGTGGAAGAGACACAGAGCAGGGGACTTCACGCTATTCTCACATCCGGACTCTATCCATCCTCACCCTGGGGACATCTTGCAACAAGTAGGAGAGAAGGGGCCTGGGGGTGGTGGGTGAGGAGGGGTGGGGGGCAGCCTAGAGCTAGACCAGGGGCCTCATTTATGAGGCTGTGCGTCACTTTCACACCGCCGGTGCGTCACTATTTTTGTGACGCACAAGTGGCTTGAAAAATGCGCCTTGTTGCGCCATATTTACAAAGTAACGCATCTAGGAAGATGCGTCACTTTGTAAACCCCTGCGCCACATACCTGCGCTAGTATGATGTATGCAAGGGGGGCGTATTAACGCAAGGAAGGGTAGTAGAAGTGACGCAGTGAAATCTATGAGATTTCACTGCGTCACTTTTAGGACGCCGTTGAGTCAAAATCATGCGCCTGCCTCACACCAGGCGTAAGACTGACGCAGGCCCTTTCACATGGGGTTTGCCCCATGTGAAAGGACACATTGCTGGAGTTGTCTCACTTGTGTATCACCCTCCAGCAATGCGTCACTTTTGCGCTTACAGATACGTCAGAAATACTGACGTATCTGTATCTTCTTTCGACATGATGCGTCATACATTAAATATGACGCATCAGGAATGTCGCAAGGAGTGCGCACTGAGAAGTGACGCATCGCTGTTTTCATGCAGCGATGCGTCATTTCTCATAAATGAGGCCCCAGAGGTCTTCAAACTTTTTTAGACCAAGCCCCCCCTCAGCAATATTTTTAAGGATTCGGGCCCCCCCATCACTAAAATATCTGAAAGTTGGGATTTAGTATCTTTGACAACCAGTTTAACCCTGTGGTGTTAATTGAAAACTAATTTTCGCATCAGCGAAACATTAGCAGGGTTTTTTTTAAGATAAGATTTGTGAGCTGTAAATCTGGCCCACAACCACTGAACTCAGGCAACTCATCATGGGAAACTTTCTTTTTGGGGAAAACCGCCACAAGGTCAGTGCATGAATAGATACCGTGGGCCCTGGTGGAGGCTACAAAAATGGCCTCCTTGACTAGAGCTGGGATAGTGTGGGTTTAATGGGCCGAATCTACATTAAGACTGTGCAGGAGGCTTCTTGACAGCCCTGTCATTAATGAACAGGAAGGGGTGCAAAACTGCAACAAATGGCCTGAAAATGCCTCGTTATTATGGAAAATACCATGACAAATGTAATTTTGCCTCGGGCTCTGAAAATGCCTGCATCATAGCAGATTTGCAGATTCCAAACTGCAATTAGCTAAAACGTCTTGACTCCAGAGATAAGACTCTCAACTGAGACCTCTTGACAACAAAGTGCAAGAACACTAGGTCATAAGAATTTGCACGGCGCACTCATGCCCTGTGTAAGACCTCATAGCAATCTATTTTTTTCAGCTTCTTTTTATTTATTGGTTCCTTTTTGTCTGGTTATCAGGGTGTTCCTCCGCCTTTTAGAAAGATTCTTGGTAAATAAAGCATCACCCTGACCTTATGAAGGTCGACAGAGGTGACCTCAGAAGTTTACCTTTTTATGCAACCCATAATTTGTGGAATCAAAGTGACCCAGTGGCTGCAATCTGAAAGGACCAGCGCAGGGTTAAGTTTCTGGATACTTCTTTGAGTCACTAATATTCCTTTCCCTTCTGGTGGTGGTGTTTAAACCCCCCAAGTTTTGTGAACCTTTCCCAGTTTCAAATGCGTGAACAGTCCGGGGAACTGTCACATGTTCTATGTGTGTTTGTTTATGTGTAAAATAACGTCTGCTTTTCTGACACTGTGAACGCCTGTTGATTAAGAATGTTTGTACAAGTGTCCTGCTGTGAGTCAAAACCCAATGTATGTTTGGCAGTGGTAAATAAACAGAAGTAGAGCGAGGATGGGGGAATACTGAAATTGTCTTTTGCTCACTGTAGAGCAGGTCATTGTCCCAATAAATCCAGTGGGCCCCCGAGGTGTCTCCTGCACTCTGGGTGAGGGCTTGCTGTCGTAGTCCCTCGAGGGAGGGACACGTTCTCTGCTCCTGTCGGAATTGTTCCTGAGTGGGGCCACCCTCTTGACGCCACTGGGCCAGTTCGGGAAGGTCCCGGAGCCGATCAAGTCCTTCTTCGCTGGACTCCGGGGAAGTGGACTCCAGGGCTGCTCCTTCGGGGACGATCGGTGGGGGGGTTCTGGCCATTCTGGTTCTTCGGGACTGGGGATGGCGCGGGCGGCCATGGACCGGGTCGTCACGCAGACCCATTCAGGGAGGCCCAGCAACCCCAGGTGCTCTCTTCGCTCAACGGCTGACCAGGGAGAACTTTCGAGGTCGTTCCCCAGGAGGCAGTCCACGGGGGCATCGTCGCGGACAGTCACTTTTAGCATGCCGGATACCCCTCCCCATTCGAAGGGAACGCAGGCCATCCAACACAGGTTCTCGGAGTTGTCGGCCGACCCTACTGGGCAAAGTACATTTGGTAAGATCTGGTCCGGGGTCACCAGATGGCAGCGGACTGCGGTCACACTGGCCCCGGTGTCGCGGAGGGCTTCAGCCCAGTGTCCATTAATGGTGACCCACTGGCTGTACTTCTGCATGTTGGCGGGAAGGGGTGCCTGCAGAATCATGTCTCTTTCCCCTAGGCAGACCAGGGACATGGCGGCGGGTTCCCACTCGGGTTGGTCTGGCTCGTACTCTTCGGTGTCTTCTTGGGTTTGTTCTTCTCCCAGGGCGGCGGCAGCGACCTGGCGGGGCATGGGACTCTGGTTTTTCGGGCAGTTGGGATCATTGGCATAGTGGCCGGGTCGTTGGCATCGGTGGCAGGTAACGTTGGCGCGGAACCCTGGTCGCGTCGGAGGGCTTCCTCTTCCGGCCGGGGGCGGGGGGTTGCTGGTGGGAGCCACCGGGACGGTGTCTCTGATCCGACCCTGGCCTCCTCCTCCCCCTCGGGGCTGATGGGGCCCTTGGGAGGCTCTGTTCTGTTTGCTGGGCCAGTTTCGAGGAATTCGTGTGCTCTCCCATCGGTCTGCCTCGATGGTGAGTTTTCGGGGTTCAGTCAGTTTACTGTCAAGGAGGTGCTGCCTGAGCTCTATGAAGCAGTTATTAGAGAGGTGCTCCCATACAATAAGGTCGAATAGCTGCTCGTAAGTGGTCACCTGGCTGCCCTTGATCCACCCCTCGAAGGCTCGGCTAAAGAAGTTCACGTACTCCACCCAAGTGGTACCCGGGATTCGTTTGCAGTCGCGGAAGCTCTGACGGTACATCTCGGGCGTGAGTCCGTATCGAGCGAGGAGGGCGGCTTTCATGTGGTCGTAGGACGTCATCTGATGGTCTGGGAGTTGCAGCAGGACGTCTCGCCCTTCGTTGACAAACCTCCCCCATAACCCGGCTCCCCAGTCGCTCCGTGGGATCCGGTGGGAGGTCATTGCTACTTCGTAGGCTTTGAACCATTGCTGGATATCATCGTTCCGGTAATATTCTCTGACGACATCCTTGGGGATGTGGACCTTGGGGTCCGTAGTGACAGGGGGGCTCTGGTGCCCGGGGACTCCGAGGTATTTGTTCTGCCTCCGAATCTCTAGTTCCTTCAAGTTGCGCTCATGCTCGTAGGCGAGTCTCTTCTCTTCCAGCTCTCTCTGACTCTTTTTCTCTTCTCGCTCCTCTCGGAGCCGTAAGTGTTCTAGTGTAAACATCCTACAAGTAGGTTCACATGTCTAGACAGCAGTGTCATGAACCGATGTAAAAGGCACCAGCAAGGAGGCCAATGAAGGCAGGAAATGGCAGTGAATTGCACTTCCATACAAAATTAAACTTAAAAACACATACTGCTTTGCAGGGGGAGCAGTGCATTTTCCCTGCCCTTCACCAGCAAGAAAGGCGAATGGCAGGGAAAAAGCACAGCTCCCCCTGCAAAGCAGTAAATGTTTTTAAGTTTTATTTTGTATGGAAGTGCAATTCGCTGCCATTTCCTGCATTTATGCTGCTGTGTCTCAGATTAGAGGAAAGGGAGAGTTGACTTTTCCACATAGTTATTATTTACTCTGACTGAATCCTCTAATCAAAATAGAGTCCTGTTTTTATGGCCATGATTCTCGAGAATACACTGCAGTGAACGTGTTTCAGACGTCGGAATGAGTGATGTAAAGGGAAATCTTTCGGTGGAGCTTGCGCCTCCCCAGAGGTGTTTTCACGACCCCCCTGGGGGGCGCGCCCCACAGTTTGAAGAACTCTGGTCTGGGCTATAAATGTCTTAGCCAATTTAAAACAAATGACTGCCCTAAGCTGGCGCAGAAATGGATCCCCATGTTGGGGACTGGTATTTCATCAAATAACATCTCTACATTTTTTTAAAACAGTAATACTCTTGTTCACTCATCCAGTTTGAAACTTCAATCCTATAAGACTGTTTGCCAGCTGTGTTATACTCCATTACAAATTTCTAAGTGGTCTGTTAATAATGTTCTTAACGATCGTACAAGATGCCCGAAATGCAACCTGCAGGCAGCTAATCTAGAACACATGATTGTTTCATGTCCAAAATTGCGTTTATTCTGGGAAAATTTAGAAAATATTTTGAAACATAAACAGTTAATTTATACTCCATTATCAGCTGAGACGATACTTCTAGGTTTGCAACCAATTATTGCTCCATATAGGGATCTTGTTTTTATTTTACTATCATGTGCTAGATTGATCATTGCAAGGGCATGGATATCAGATCAACCACCTCATGTAAATGAATGGTGGTTTTTGGTGAACCAAATACATGCTTTGCTTAGCTAGGGCAAGAGGGGTATCAGATCAACCACCTCATGTAAATGAATGGTGGTTTTTGGTGAACGAAATACATGCTTTGCTTAGATAGAACAAGAGGGGATCGCTCACTAAAGAAAATTGACAAGATCTGGGGATTTCTTTTTCCAGGCCTGATTTGATTTGATTTGATTTAGCTGCCGCTTGTTACCTGAGTTGTCTTATGTAATTGTTTTTTTTCTTCTCTTGTGTCTTTTTACTTCCTGTTTTTTTCTTTTTGGTATTAATCGCTCTTTGTACTTGTCAAATCAGATTTCTTTATGCTTTATTACAAACAGATCAATTGATCGACTTCTGTAAAGTTTTTCTTGTTTTAAGCTGCTTGTGTTATCAATAAGATTTTGAGGCGGGTGCACTCTAAATCAGAGGTTGCTTTGTTGAATGTATTTGGTGACTTCATTCCTGATAAAGAGTGATACTGTTCCACATATTGCTTTGTGAGTGTATAGGTGATACATATCAACTTGAATGTGAATCTTCTGGCAATGGGTTAACAATGTAGGGCTTTCAAGGCAGGGGAGATGTGGTATTGCATCTTCTTATCTAAGTGTAGTCTGGCAGCAGAGTTCTGAATCAGTTGCAGTCTTTTCATAGTTGTTAAAGATGATCCATGGTAGAGGCTATTGGCATAATCGAGTTTGGACAGAACAAGAGAGATGGTAGCCTTAACCCTGTGTGGGAATCCTAGGTAGGGAAAGATGCTTTGCAGAGTTTTTAAAATAATAAAGCTTGATTTTGCTAGTTTGCCCACTTGGGCATTCATTGAAAGCTTGGAGTCCTTGGTCTTTCTGAGGTTCCTTACTTCCTTTGATACTTTAGGAGGTGTTCCCAGATCATCAGTCCCTGCGGCGAGTGGGTCATAATTTTTCCATTTGCCACACATGAGTATTTCTGTTTTGGAAGCATTCAATCTGAGATGGCTCAACATCATCCATTGATTCACAGCTCTGAGACAACTGAAAATTGGTGGGCTTTAGCATGTGAGGTGAAATTGATTGATCAGTGCCGGTGATTACTTCATGTAGATGTTAAAAATCATGGGTGTGATGATAGAGCCTTGAGGGACCCTTACTTTTGTGAAGTACTGTTTGTAACGAAAATGACTGTATGGGTGACATTAGTTCTGTTGTGAAGGTCGGATGTGAACCAGCCAAGAGCAGTCCCCTTTATGCCAGCTTTGTAGAGCCATTTTATCAGAGTGTCATGGTCAACCGTGTCAAAGGCAGCTGAGAGGTCGAAGAGAAATAGTGCAGAAAACCCGTTGCGGTCAACTGCATTCTTCAGGTCATCCCAGGTAGGAATGAGCGCAGCTTCTGTACCTCTTCCTGGATGGAATCCCGCTTGGAAGTCTGAAAGCATAGCGTTATCTGTAATGAATAGTGACCTCTGAGTAAATGCTGCTCTTTATATCAGTTTGCCCAGAAAAAGTCCATTTGTAATCGGTCCGCATTTGTCAGAGTTCAGCGGGTCCAGGTTTGTTGTCTTTAGTAATGGGTGTAAGTATGACTTTTTTAGTTCTACTGGAAAGGTTCCTGTAGTTAGGGAATTGTTGATGGTGTGGTAGCAGAGGTTGTTAGAAGAATTTTTTTGAAGAGTTTGTGGTGGGCATGGATCAGAAGGGCTGATGGAAGACCTGCTCGCTTTGACCAGGTGCATACATTTTTTGATTTTTTAAGTATGAGTCCAACAAGCCTGCTTTGGCTGTGAATGATTTGCCAGTTTGTCTGTGAAATCTTGAGTAATGGGATGAGCTCCTTCTAGGCTATTTGGTTTACAAAATTAAATGAGAATTTTATAGAATTTTCTTTGCATATTTGGCACTTTTAATTCTGGCTGAATAGTATCATTTTTAAACATTTTTGATAGCTGACTTGTACAGTCTGTTAAATTTCTGTTGGCTAAGTTTGTTTTGATTGGTCTTTGTTATGAGCCAGGCACGTAAGTAAAATTGAACATTCCTACACAAAGGTTGGCATTTGTATAGCACTTGCTCACCCTGAAGAGGCGTTGACATACTTTTGTGTGAGTAGCACGCAACTCCAGAACCAAAAAAGGATTAATTGTGAATTAATCTGGGGAAATGTGAAAATAATTTCAGCTGTGGAAATGTTAGTCTGTTATATGGATTGGAAAAGATAGGGAGGGATGGAAGAGGGAAGGGGTTGCATTTATCTAGCGCTTGCTACCCCTGATGACAGAACAAGAGAGATGGTAGCCTTAACCTTGTTTGGGAATCCTAGGTAGGGAAAGATGCTTTGCAGAGTTTTTAAAATAATAAAGCTTGATTTTGCTAGTTTTCCCACTTGGGCATTCATTGAAAGCTTGGAGTCCTTGGTCTTTCTGAGGTTCCTTACTTCCTTTGATACTTTAGGAGGTGTTCCCAGATCATCAGGCCATGCGGCGAGTGGGTCATAATTTTTCCATTAGCCACACATGAGTATTTCTGTTTTGGAAGCATACAATCTGAGATGGCTCAACATCATCCATTGATTCACAGCTCTGAGATAACTGAAAATTGGTGGGCTTTAGCATGTGAGGTGAAATTGATTGATCAGTGCCGGTGATTACTTCATGTAGATGTTGAAAAGCATGGGTGTGATTTTGTGAAGTACTGTTTGTAAAGAAAATGACTGTATGGGTGACATTAGTTCTGTTGTGAAGGTCGGATGTGAACCAGCCAAGAGCAGTCCCCTCTATGCCGGCTTTGTAGCATCATTGTATCAGAGTGTCATGGTCAACTGTGTCAAAGGCAGCTGAGAGGTCCAAGAGAAATAGTGCAGCAAACCCGTTGCGGTCAACTGCATTCTTCAGGTCATCCCAGGTAGGAATGAGGGCAGCTTCTGTACCTCTTCCTGGATGAAATCCCGCTTGGAAGTCTGAAAGCATAGCGTTATCTGTAATGAATAGTGACCTCTGAGTAAATGCTGCTCTTTATATCAGTTTGCCCAGAAAATGTCCATTTGTAATTGGTCCGCATTTGTCAGAGTTCAGCGGGTCCAGGTTTGTTTTCTATTGTAATGGGTGTATGTATGACTTTTTCAGTTCTTCTGGACAGGTTCCTGCAGTTAAGGAATTGTTGATGGTGTGGTAGCAGAGGTTGTTAGAAGAATTTTCTTAAAGAGTTTGTGGTGGGCATGGGTCAAAAGGGCTGATAGAAGGCCTGCTTGCTTTGACCAGCTGCATACATTTTCTGATTTTTTAAGTATGATTAAACAAGCCTGCTTTGGCTGTTAATGATTTGCCAGTTTGTCTGTGAAATCTTGAGTAATGGGATGAGCTCCTTCTAGGCTTACAATATTAAGTAAGAATTTTATTGAATATTTTTTGCATATTTAGCATTTTTAATTCTGTCTGAAGAGTATCATTTTTAAACATTTTTGATAGCTGACTTGTACAGTCTGTTAAATTTCTGTAGGCAAAGTTTATTTTGATTGGTCTTTGTTATGAGCCAGGGACATTGCAGCTTTCTAGATTGTTATTTTAGCTCATTTAACTTTGTATTTCTCCAAGCTGCCTGTTTTCTTTTGGCCTGTTTCGTTTTTAGTGGTTTTAGGATATCAAAAGCTCCCTGCAGCTACTCATATAGTTGTTTAAAGTAATGTATTATGTCTAGATCTGTACTGGATGTTAGCTGTGTTTCTGAGTGTTGCAAGTTTAGTTTGTTCCATGGTCAATAGCTAGATGCTTGTAGGGTAATTTTAGGTGTGTCGCTTAGTGTTGCGCTGTGTTGGAAAGCAACCAGGTGGTAGTCTGACCATGTGAGTGGAGTCATTGTTTGAAAGGTAACTAGTCCTGTATTTGCAAAACTGACATCTAGGAAGGGTCCAGCAATGTGTGTGGGTTTGTGGGCCACCTAATGCAGGTTCAGTACGTCTAGGCCAGTGATGATTGTTTTCAGTGGGGGTTTATTGGGTTTGTCAAACCAAATGCTGAGGTCACCCAGAATACATAGGTTGGAGTGTAGTCTTATCAGGTTTGAAAATGTTTCTAGAAGTGTGCCTGGGAATGTTGCATTGCTCTGTGGAGATCTGTAAAGGATCATGAAGTTACAGGAGGAAGATGGTGTAGGGTTGCATCTGGTGAAGAGGGCCTCACAACCTTGAATGGAGATGTTGTCAGAATTAGTGATATTTAATGTTTTCCTCAAATCAACGCTAGGTCACCTCCTCTTTTGTTTATACAAATTTGGGTTATAGTTTGATAGCCTAGAGGAATGGTTTCATGCAAGACAGGAGCCATATAATTTCCCAACCATGTTTCAGTTACAAGAGGATGTCACATTTTGTATCAGTGAGCAGGTCGTAGATGTGATGCTTATTTTTAGAGAGTGATCGAACATTTATTAGTAGGCAGTTTATAGAATGTGCCTTGGTGATAGTGTGACTTTGTTTTGTAGACGAGTGAGCAGTATTTGGGCTTGTGGCAGGAGTGTCCATAGTGCTGGTGTTAGCTGTATAAGAAGCACACTAGTGTAGGTGTTCTGTACAGTGTCCCTAGTCTAGTAGGCAAAGAAGTCATTTTGATTTGTCTACATGTGTAGGTGGTGGAAATGATGGTTGCAAGTGAGTTGGTGAGCTGTGTTCCTTTTGTAGTGTAGCCTTGTTGTTGAGTAGACCGGAAGAACCAAAGTTGTGAGGAGTGGCATGTTGATTTCTTTGTTTGTGTCTGTTTAGGGCAGAAGGTCTATAAATTAAGGGTGTTGGTGCAGCATGTGGGTCATGTTGTGAGGCTCTAAATTGTCTAATGGATGAGAGGCTGATAAAAGAGAGTTCCTGAGTTTCTGTCTATGTGTTAGCTGTGGGAGAAGAAAGAATTGTTGTTTGTTCATGGTGTGTATCATGTGTTGTAAGAATGGTGGGAGTGGCTGTGTGTTTATAGTTTGTGAGGGAAAGTGTTTTGAAGTGTTGTGTGTGAGAGGTTTGTTGTGGTTGTGTATGTGTTATGTTTAGTTTTTGATGAGTTGTGAACAAAGGTGCAGATGTATTTGTTTTATGAGAAGGTTTTGAAAGTAAAGTATTGTTGGTGAGTGGAAGTTGTTATGTAAAGGGGTGGTTATGTGTTTGTGAATAGAGAGTGTATGTGGTGTGTGAGAGGGGATAAACTAGTTAGGGGTGTTTATGTTTGATTTGATTGCTGCAAGAGGTAATAGGTGTGGTGCAGTGGAGTGTAAGTACTGTGTGGTTCTGTTATTGTGATAGAAAAGATGTAAGGCTGTGTATCGGTTTGTTGGTGACAAAAAGAGGTCTGTTTGGAGTAATTAGAGCAGGGATTGTGTGTATGGATAGAAAATAGTTAAATATGGAGTGTAATTGGGTTGTGTTTGTGATGTGTGGTTTGGTTAGTGTTATAGGAAAAGTTGTGTATAGTTTGTAAGTGATGATGCAAATGTGTGATAGGTCGGGTAGAAGGGTATGTATGCTTATGAGGTTTGTGGTTTATGGGGTTTTGTAGTGGGTGTTGAGACATTGAGCTTTGTGTATAGTTAGTTTGTAGTAAGTGATTGGAGTATAATTGCTGTGGGTGTGTTAATCCTGGTGTGGTTATGGATGAGGTAGAATGGGTGCTGGTTTCTTTAAAATTGGGCAGATTCTCTGGCATTAGTTAATCACATTAATGTACATTTAAAAAGCATTTCCAAACTTTCATAAACATTTAGACGGAAAACTTAATTTTATAGCAACAGAGAACTTGTTGAGCCCCAGCTACTAGTAACACAAGTAGGGTACTGAGTTCCCCGACAAGAGTGTAAGAGACAAGAGTGCATGCAGCATAAAGGAAAGGAAAAAGGGAAAAGGGCATTTCCATTTTTGGAAATAAAACCCTCACACACCTAGCAAGATAGATGTCATGCTTCATCATATTCATTCTGCTCCTCGTGAGACTGGCGCTGCAATGTCTGACGGGCCCCCGTAAAGGGGCTCTTTATCGGAGATCTTTTGTTCCGGCCATATGGTGCGTGTGGGTGAGAGGGCAAGTGAAGGTGTAGTCGTGAAGTGGTGGTGAATAAAAAAGGTGGGTCAGTCCACAAGGAATTTTATTAGCGTGGCTGAAGCCCTTTGTAAAAATGGTGGGAGGGGAGATATGTGCTAAGAAGTGTACTCAGCAGGATATCTACGACCCTCTGGTCAGGTCCAGCTACTGTTTTAATATTTCACTTTAGAAATACTGACATTAAAATATAAATAAAACAGAAGGTTCAGTGCAGGGCAAACAAGTAGTACCTGATTAAAATCCTGAGTACCCATTTTACACAAGTTACACAATGTATCTTTAACTCAGGAATTAGATCTATTGGCTGTTAACACATTAAAAAAAAGAATGTATATGTTTTTTTATTGATTTTCAAAATCGTACAGTTACAGCTCTGATGAAAGGAAAATCTGAGAGAATCAAATAAAATGGAAAACAAGAAAACAGTGCATTTGCCATATAAGCCATATTACACAAGACAAAGTAATTGCAGGAAACAACAACATCTCCAAGACCGCATTGGAGACCACTATATAAAATAACCATGGCCAGTTACAAGTAGATGCAAAACCCACATTGCAAGTGACATGTCAATAAACATGGCCCTCCCACAGTGCATACCATGTACCAGACTATATCCCAGTGACTTTTTCCATTTGTCCCTGTGATCGTTATACCTTCAATTTGAGCCAGCTTCGTTGTCAGAGTTGACTTCCGCACCCGAGCCGCCCATCTGTTCTCGGACCCAGTCTATGAATGGCCCTCAGATGTCTTTAGGCCTAGAGGCTGGCGGCATCAGTTCCCAGAATGTGGCTAGCTGCATATGCCCATATATGACCTCTCTGATCCTGTTCTTAATAGTTGGCTTTCTCTTACTACCCCATAGCAGGGCTATTTGACGCTTGGAGAAAAGAAGCAGCAACGCGTGTAGTTTACGTTTTTTCTTGGGTGAGTCTTTGACATACCCCAGCAAGCCCAATAGTGGAGAAGGAGAGAGTGAGACCTCCAAAATCTGGTTTATAGCTGCAAATATCCCAATCCAATAGTCAGTAATGACCGGACAGTCCCATGCCATATGTATAAAGGAGGCTGCGACAGCCCCGCATCGCTAGCAACAGTCATCTTCCCTTAACCCCATTCTATGTAGTCCAATGGGTGTTCTATAATAGCGATGTAAAAACTTGAAATGAATAAGCCTGAGCTTGTAATTGGGCGATAACTCAGTCATCTGGGCACAACAATATGCCCACTGTTCGTCAGAAAGGGGGGGCGCAATCTTGGCAACCCACTTCTTACGAGCGTGAGAGGCAGCCACAGGGGCGTCATGTTGCATGGCCGTGTACAGTCTGGTGATAAGCTTGCATGAGGATGGCTATCGCAAAAGGTTTTCCAAAGTGTTTAATGGAGTTGGCTGAGAGGGGAATTCTCTATGTAATGCCTTACAGGCAGCCCAGAGTTTGTGATACAAGAAAGCCTCACCGAAGGGCATTGTTCGTCCTTCCTCTGCAACTGGAGGTCCCGTAAACGTCCCCTCAGGATACAAGTCTGCAAATGTGTGAAGAGACAACCTTTCCGCCACCTTGTCACTGATCTCGCCTTGAATATTAGGCAGCATGGGGTTTTGTGTGAGGGCAATAGAGTGGGCATACAGAACACTTGCTCCCGCCCTTCTCGCAATCCCTCCCAAGCCCATTCTTAGGGTCTCCGGTGTGTCTATGTCCTCCCTGTCCCTCCTATGGGTCTGATATATGAGCACCCTCAGAGGAACAGGCACCACTGTGTCCGCCTCCACTGCCACGTGAGGTTGGAAAGGCATCAGGTGCACCCAGTAATGCAGGAATTGCGCACATAGTGCATACAATCTCATATCCGGTGCGCCCATCCCCCCCTGAATAGTTGGAAGCGACAAAAGGTCCCAAGACACCTGCGCTTGTCCATTCGCCCAAACTAAAGAGATTAATAAAGATTGTAGTGTTTTTAAGAACAGTCCGGTGATTATAAGTGATAAGTTTACGAAAAGATATAAAAATTTAGGTAAAACGATCATTTTTACCAAGGCAATTTTTCCTGCAAGTTATAGAGGGTGTTTGGTCCATAAGGCTACCTTATCCTCCAGCCAGGCTATGGCCCTGCCATAATTCAAGTACCAAATTTCTTGTACGTTCCTACTAATACAGACCCCCCAATACTTCACCTGTTCCTGTTCCCATTTTAACGGAAATTCTTGGGGCCACTGCCCTGGTGTTGTCAGTTAAGGGGAAAATCTCAGACTTTGCCCAGTTTATGGTCACCCTGGAGAGCCCGCCAAATCTGATGCAATCTCGCAACACTACATCGAGATTGCGTTCAGGGTTAAGAATGTACAACGTAATGTCATCCGCATATAGTGAAATCCACAGACTACGCGTGCTAAAGGCAATAGCCTTGTCAGTGTGGTGTTGTCTGATGAATGCAGCTAATGGCTCCAACGCGATAGCAAACAACAAGGATGATAGCAGGCAGCTTTGCCTCGTGCCACGTATTATCTGAAAAGGGTCAGACACTATGTTATTCACCTGCACTCTGGCCATTGGTGCTGTATATAGCAATTTAATCCATTGAAGCAATATGGGGCCGAAACTCATATGTTCCAGAATATTAAATAAGTATGGCCATTCAAGCGAATCTAAGGCCTTTCTCGCATCTAGGAACACCACTGCCGCTTGCACGTTGGGATGTATATAATGCAGGGCAGACAAGACCGTTCTAAGGTTATGTGAGGTTGATCTCCCGGGAATGAACCCCGATTGATCAGGTAAATTGATAATAGGAAGCAAAGGCTGCAACCTGTTCGCTATCAGTTTTGCCAGAAACTTTACATCAACGTTGATGAGCTACAAAGGCCTATAAGAGTCTAGATCAGTTTCCGGCTTACCTGGCTTCAGCAAGGTGACAATAATTGCTTTGTGCATGGAGAGCGGTTGTATAACAGTGTCATGCACTTCCTTGTAGACCGCTAGGAGTCTAGGTGCCAGTATCTTCACATTTGTTTTATAGAAAGTTGTCGTCAGACCGTCGGAACCAGGGGCCTTATCAAGGGGTAGGCTATGAATAACATTTGTGACTTCTTCAACTGTGAAGGATAGGTGCATGTATTCTCTGTGGCGATCATTGAACCAGACCAAGGCCAGGGAGTCTAAAAACTCCTGCAGTCCCTCCGGACAGCCAGTTTGTGTGGATGTGTATAAATGGGCATAAAAGGAAGAAAACTCCCCAAGAATAGGTAAGGGCCCTCTAATTGTGTGTCCCTCTTTGCCCACCAGTTCAAGGACATAGGCCATGGAGCGCGGAGGCCGAAGCATGCCATTGGGGGTGCGGCCAAGTCTATCCCCCTAACCATACCGACGTGCCTCAGCATACTTCCCAAATAATTTCACTCCCCTCTGCGCCTCCTCTTCATATTCCAGCAATTAGACCTTCAGTTCGGCCAGGAGATCTGACACGTCATCTATATTGATTCTCCTTTCCAAATCTTTAATCTGTGCCTCCAAGGTGGAAAGGGCATTTCTGATAGTTTTGAGCACTCCCACCTGCCTGGATACACACTGCCCCCTATTAATCACCTTAAATGCTTCCTACAGCGAGGCCTCAGTAGCAACAGCGCCTGTGTTGATCATAAAATAGTCTTCTATATCCGAGCGAAGCTCTTCCTTAAATGATTCCTCTAAAAGCGCATGTTGTGAGAGTTTCTAGGAGAACGGACAGCGAGTGGTACCAGGGAGAGACAGTATCAACAAACAAGGTGAATGGTCAGAAATGGTCCTTGACAAATGTTTTGTGTCTACCACCCAACTAGCCATGTCTCTAGACATTAGCCAGTAGTCCAATCGGGACCAGGCCTGAAGATGTTGGGAAAAGCATGTGCACTCTTTAGTCAGCGGGTTGCGGAGGCGCCAGATGTCTACCATGTCATCATCGTCAAAGAAATTATTTAACACCCTACTGGACCCCGGGTGATGCGTCCTCGCGGTGCCCTGTCTATCCAAGCCGTCATTTAGGACGGCATTAAAGTCACCGCCTCATAGCACCGTGGTGCAGCCAGTAGCTCTAACCTTGGCCCAGAGATCCTGAAAAAAGTCGGGGAATAAGTATTAGGTCCATAAACTGCCAGAATGGACATCAAATTGCCCCCCAGGTGTCCCAGCAAAATAATGTAATGACCCTCTGGATCAAGGTGGAGTTCCTTTTCCCTCCAATCTAAGCCTCTCTTTATCAGCACCGCCACCCCTCTAGAGTAATTAGAATTGACTGACACATATACTGTGCCCCAGCGTCTATGTTGGAGTTTTCCAGAGGGCTGAGATCTCAGGTGCATCTCTTGCAGTAAGCAGAGATCAATATTGTGTCTGGTGAGGCATGCATGTACCAACCTAGCTTTTCTACTGTCATTCAGATCGCGTATGTTCCATGTTAAGCAATTCACTTGTGTAACGTGTGTAACTGTGGGAACGCAAATGTGCCAATGCTACATCCTGACCATCGTGTGTGTGTCTCCGTCTCTACTGCAATCAGCATTTCTTTACGTGGCATAGCACAGAAGGAAAAATAAACCCTCCCTCCAGGACCCTCCCACCCACATCAACTCCCCAATCAGGTTGAAGCATGACCCCCCCTCCCCCCACCCATAGGCCCAAACCCAACATCTTAGAGGGAAATTTCCCATGGGGACGAACGAGAGCCGGCCAACTTCCCTACCATAGCAGGGTGACCGAGATACTGCAAGGGATAAAACCCGCAACTCAACAGAACAGAAACGGAGAGCAGGCACATCCTGGGTGAAGTGCAACAGAACTTAGCCTGCAGTGACATTCAAACTGTAACCCACCTCTTCCACCACCCAAAAACCGTCAGTGCTAGCATAATGGCCTGGCAGACGCTGCAACAGTGAAAAGGAATGAAAAATAGGAGAAAACAAAATGAACATAGTGCAGCATCAACAGCAATTTACTACATTAGAGCACCAATCGCGAGCTAATAAAAGTAAGAGAGCATCATGAGGACCTGGTATATTGACAATTACATTTGCACAGGAGACCAACCAGTAACCAAAAGTACAATAAAGTAGAAGCGACAATACACTTTGTGAAAAATGGGAAAACATTTCCACTGGCTAACTCTCAAAATCAATCCGGCCCGAAGCAACCAGTCATTGTCACTTAGCAGTAGTGAAGCGGCAGCGTCGGGCCTGGGACTGGATTTACCGTGCCTTCCACCCACATGTTTGGCAAATTTCAGGGCAGACTTGGCATCCGTGAAGAAGTGCGCAGAGCCATCCTGTGATACTTTAAGTTTAGCAGGGTAGAGCAAGGAATACGGGATCTGCGCTTGGAGTAGGATACTCTTTGCTGGTAGAAATTCACGTCTGCCACTTGGACGGCAGGGGTGGAGTCCGGGTAGAAGGCGATCTGGTTTCCTTGGTGCGCTATGGTCCCCATAGCACGTGCTTGGTGCAAAATCGCATCCCGGTCCTGGTAGTTCAATAGTCTGGCCAAAAAAGGCCGTGGAGAGGCTCCAACTGGTGGCTTCGCTCCTAAAGTGCGGTGGGCCCTCTCCACCCCGAACACCGGTGACAGATGCGCAGCAAAGAGATCCCATAGTAGGACTGCAACAAAGGACTCCATTTTTGTAATCACTGTTGTCTCTGGAATCCCCGTGATGCGCAGGTTGTTCCGGCGGGATCTGACCTCTAAATCCTTGTTCTTGGCCCTGATCACAGACAGGAGACGATCCATTTGCGACAGCTGGTCCTTGGTCTCCACCTGGAAATCATAGAAGTCCGACTATTTATTCTCTAAGACATCCAGTCTGTGTTCGTGGACTCTTACTTGGGTTTTTACTGACTCCATCTGGGACGTTAAATTGTCCAACTTGGCATCGATAGTGCGCAAACTCGATCGCATTTCTAACATAAGCGAGTGAATGTCCTCACCCTGATCGCCTTGGTGTCCCCCGGTTGCACTGCCGATGGACTGTTCAGAGTCAGATTCAACATGCCTGGTGGAACAGCGCTGCTCGAATTTTATTTTAGGTTGTTTAGCGTCTGGTTTGCCCATGACTAGGTTATAGCGTGTCTTCACCTAAAAGTGCTTGAAAGGGCCCAGAAGGACCCCCACCTCCACAAACCAGCAAGGCAAGGCTTCCACAACTGCGCAGGTTTCAGCACTGCACCTACGCGTCCAATGGGCGCCACAATGCTCAACTCGAGTCGCATCGACAGCTCACAGGCCCATGCTGAGCCTCTACTGATGCGTTGTGCGCCCTGGGAGAAAATATGCCCTATTAGCAAAAATAAATGCAGGCCATTATCCACCTTTTTGGATGTTGTCTGCCACCCTGCTGCATTAACAAAGTCGTATAAGGACGGGCGAGCTGCTCCTCAACCACTTGCAGTATGCCACCAAGGCCCGACCAGGCCTCTGAGTTTCAGTGCTCAGCCCAAATCAAATTAGTACAGCCAAAATGGTGACCAACTGACGGTGGAGGCAGTATTCAGGTCAACAGTGTTGCATACAGAACACCTCACAGCACCGGCACGCCAGCGCTGCTATCAGAATCCATTCCTCACTGTGTACGGATCGACGCACCGCAGCCTAGGGCGGAGTGGCTCGGGAGTCACAAATCAGCGCCGACGGGTGCAGACCATGCCTCTACAAAATGGCACCCAACGAAGCCAGAGCACACCTTTCACAACCCAGGGTGCCGAAGATCCTCACGGGGGCAGCCTCGAGCAATAGCCCCGAGGCAGCCTTCAATCCGCTGCTACCTCTTATCCCCTGCCAACGCAGCTGATGTTTCCTTCCCAGGAATTATCACCGGACCTTCACCCAAAACTCCGGGCTGAAATGACGTAGCTGTCCCGACCGGCCATGCCTAGGCTCCTCCGCACCAACAGCTCCGCAATGCAGCCATCACAGAGAGCAGGCGCCCGGTTCTCCCCAGAGAAGCGACGACAGGAGCAGATTGCCGGCACTTCAGTAGACTGCCACCCAATCTCAGCGAACAGGTAGGCCACGCCTATAGGCCCCCTGCAGATCCCCGGCATCAAGTGAAGGGGTCTGCCGCAGTCAAGCTCCGCGGCTTAGCGCCGATCCCAGGTCCCAGAGCACAGGGCAGACAGCTCTGCAGGCAGGCTATGTAAATCTTTAAAAATCTCCCTGGTGATTACCGCTATAGTAGTGCCCCTTGGGCAGTGCAGATAGCAGCGTTTCGTCCCATTGGGATGTCCGGATTAGTGTAGGATAATGTCTTGGCCGGCAGAGCTCGCTCACAGAGTGGCCATTCTGCAGCACAGCAAGCCACGCCCCGGCTGTTAACACATTTAGAGGAAGAATAATCACACTAATTGTTAGACCTGTCAGTCATAGGGTGGTCTTCCCCCAAGTAGTTTGCCTGCTTACCTCCACTTTTTGCTGACTCTTTTTGTTGGCCTAAGGACTGAAGCACTTTACCCACTGCTGACCAGTGCTAAAGTGCATGTGCTTCTCTACTAAACATGGTTGCATTGGAACAGTCACAATTGGAATATTTAATTTATCTGTAAGTACTTAGTAGAGTGTGCTACCTGAGCCCAAGGCGTATATATTAAATGCTACTAGTGGGCCTTTAGCACTAATTGTGTCACCCACAGAAGTAGCCCTTTGCCGAGCTCTAAACTCCCCTTTTATTACATGTAAGTCACCCCTAAAGTAGGCATTAGGTAGCCTATAGAGCAGGGTGTTGTATAAATAAAAGCTAGGACATTTACCATTATATTTTTCATATCCTGGTAGTGAAAAACAGCCAAATTCATGTTTCACTGCTATGAGGCCTACTCTTATAGGTTAACATGGGGAGTTCAATCAAGCTATCAATCAAAAGTAGGATTTAGAAAGTGGGGATTGTCACAGAGCGGGTTTTCAGGCGCTTTGATGTAGGTCTCAGTCTAAGAGCCAGGTCTTTAACCCCTTCCTAAAGTCGTTCAGTGGTGGCAAGGTGCGGAGGGGGAGGGTTTCAAACTTTGGTGCTGAGATAGGTGAGGGAGCGTCCTCTGGCACGGCAGAGGCATATGCATGGGATCTGTGCGAGGGCGAGGTGTGCATTGTGGAGGTTTCTGGGGAGTCAGTGGAAGTGTACACGGTGGTTCATATAGGCAGGTCCTTGGTTATGGAGGGCTTTGTTGGCATGTGTCATGAGCTTGTACTGGCATCTCTTCTGTACCGGAAGCCAGTGGAGGTCCTTCAGATGCTAGGGGATGTGGGTTCTCCTGGCCAGGCGGAGGATTAGTCTATGGTTGTGTCCTGGATTGTCTGGAGTCTTTGCATGAGTTTGGTGGTGGTCCCTGCATATAGTGCGGTGCCATAGTCCAGCCTGCTGGTGATGAGCGCCTGCGTTGACCTCTTCCTGGTTTTGATGGGTTGCCACTTTAATGTTTTGCAGAGCATGGGGAGCGTGTGGAAACAGGCAGAGGAGACAGCATTGATGTGAGACTTTACTGTTGAGGATGATGCTGAGGTTGTGGGCATAGTCTTTCGGTGTCGGGGTGGGTACGAGTTCCGACAGCCACCAGGAGTCATTCCAGAGGGCAGTGTATTTGCAGAGGATGAGGACTTCTGTCTCATCCATGTTGAGGTTGTGGCAGTTGCACTTCATCAATGCTGAGATGTTTTTCATACAGTTGTGGAAGTTTGTCTTCGTCAAGGTGGGGTCTGCTGAGAGCAATAGGATGAGCTGAGTGTCATCAGCAAAGGACATGATGTTCATGTGAGATCTGACGATGTCTGCTAGTCGTGTCATGTGAATTTTGAAGAGGGTAGTGCTGGGGGATTTGCTTTGGGAAATCAGCAGATGTTGTGCTTGACTTGTGATGTAAAGGGAGGACGTTGGATACTCTGGGAGCGCCCCTTGAAAAAGGATCCATTGATTTGAGTGTGTCTTTGGTTACACCAATCTGGCATAGGCAAACGATGAGAGTGTAGTGGGAGATTGTGTCAAAGGCTGTGGAGAGGTCAAGCAGGATCAGTACTGCTGATTTTCCTCAATCGAGCAGGGTGAGGTTTTATTTTTTTGACGCAACTAGGGTTATATCAGTGCTGTTGTTGGTTTGGAATACTAATTGGGAGGGTTCTCTCCAGGTTGGAGATTAATGGCCTTCTCCAGGACTTTAGTGGGGAAGGGGAGCAATGAGATGGGACTGCAGTCCTGGAGTTTGTTAGGGACTGCCAAGGGTTTTTTGAGGAGGGATCTGTCTCCAGGCCTCAGAAAAGGTGTCAGAGGTTAATAAAGCATTAAGGATGAAAGGGAGTTGGTTACTGATCTCGTCTCTTCCTAGGTTGAAGAGTGGCTGAGTGTGTTGTGTAGTTCCTATAGCCCTATATAGGTTCTGCACGTTAGGATCTCATATACTGTAGCTTTTGGACTGAGTCGATCGGCCACTTTTGCATATGCTAACCATGTCGTAGTGTATTTTTACCTTACTAGCTCAGAGGCCACATTAGAAACTTCTTAGCAACAAGAAGGGAATAGTTTCTGGCAATCTTGCAACATGAAAAACCCTGATTCCTCAGAATTGTTGAAAAACAAGAGATAACTCAGTTTTAGTTGTGCATGCTTAGATTCTCAGGAGTACACAAGAATAACAGACGGGTGTTTCAATAAGTATTCAATGAACAGTCTCATATTTCATGTAAATGATATGAGCTGTTACAATCGTTAGACAGTATATAAGATATATAATGCATATTAAATCGAGCAAGAAGAAATAGTAGTGCTCTAACATTGCTCACGGTTCATAAATACTTTTGTATAGATAAAAATGATGTTTCTTTAAAATGACAGATACAAGTACAAGTAAACGTACAGTTTAAAAGCGCAGTTAAATGATTAAACCTTCGGAAGTGTTTCTCCTACCCAAATGCATTCCTACCCACTCCTGCCCCTGAATCCAAACCCAGGTAAAGATGTAGGTGCAGGGGTAGATGAAGACACTGAAGGCTATAGGATGAATTTCTATAGTTGGGGGTGAAGAGCTGGACCAGTCCTGAATAGTCCTGATGCATGAAGTGTGTATGGCTAAGTGTTGGAGATAGTTAAGAGCCTAGTAACTTGGAGTTTCTCTAAGTCTAAACTAGTCTCTATTCTCAAAAAGTTTAGAGTCTAAAATAGTAGCAATCGCCAAGAGTCTCTAAAAGAAGAAGTCAAGTCCATACCTGAGAATGAAAGAAGTCGGGTCTCTGCTCGGGTCTTGAATTCTAAGTCCCCGCCAGGGGAAGTAGAACACTGCCCGTTGTAGCCTTGGGACTAGGAGACATAATATTGTCCTTAGTGCATCGTCAGTCCGTCAGTCCAGGAATGAAACGCTCCTCAGAAGTCAAGGTCTCCTCTAATTTGCTTCAGCAAAAGGTCGGATATTTATAGTAGGCTATGGGCAGGTATGACGTGGTTTCGGTCTGAGAAAGACGCCACTAATGTACCTACAGTGAAAGAAGATGGCGGAATTCCTAAAAAGCTAAAGGAACTGGTATCATTGTGACGGGTAAGGTGGACAGATGTAGGTAAGTAGGTGTCATAACCTTCATAGAGAAGTTCCTGTCGGAAGGTGGTGTGCTTGGTGTCAAAGTGCATGCCGCATGATGACCCGGTAATACACATTGTCTATGTCTATAGTCAATTGTGGAAATGGAACCGGAAGTTATGTCCAAATATGGGTATCGTAAATAAGTGTACATAGATGCATGTCATACAATAACGGCATGATACTACGAGCCTACAGTGGGACCCTTATCTGAAACACAACAAGGGCAGGGGTCAGTGCTGTCCCTGAGTGGATAGCGTTCCTCAGGGTTGCCGTCTTTGGTGTGCTGAGATGTTTCCATGCAGTGAGTGGTTGATCATCAATGGGGTTAATCTGAGACAGAGGGTTTCAGAGGGTAGGGGATCAAATTTTTTTATAGATGGTCGCTATCGTGTTGTGGAAGTGGTCAGCGAGGGCGTTGCAGAGTTCCTGTGATGATGAGATGGAGATTCCCGTGGCCGACAGGCAGATGAATTCTCTGACATTGGTGAAGAATTGCTCAGCTTGTTTGGTGCTGGTGTCGATCAGGTGGGTCAGGGCCTATTTCATTGCAGCTTTGATCTATTGGTGGTAGTTGCTGAGGGCTGATTTGAAGGTGGTTCGGTGTGTATTGTTACTGCAAGTACGCCATCTTTTTTCTAGTTGTTTGCATATGCGTTTTGACAGCTGCGTTTCCGGGGTATACCAGCTGGCTTGTTTGGAGGATTACAGTGTTGCTTGCATCTGGTGGAATGTCACAAACAAATGTTGGTGAGGTGCTACAAGCACTTTGGCCTACAAAGAGGCGAAACATCTACAGCCATATCTAGTTCAAAGGCAATGAGGAATTAGCCAAGGTGAAAGCAGGGAAAGCACAAATTAGGCACAACACAACATTGTGTTGGATCACATGATGGCACACATATCAATCAATCAATCAATCAGAAGATTTGTAAAGCACACTACTCACCCATAGGGGTCTCAAGGTACTGGGGGGTGGATGCTGCTTCTGCTCTAATAGCCAGATCTTGAGTAGTCTTCTGAAGGTTAGCAGGTCCTGGGTTCATATTACGGGGTCGATTACGATGGCGGACGGAAGGAGGACCGCCGGCCTGGAGTAGGAGGAAAATGCCTTTTAACAGTCCGCCAGCCGCGGCCAGTCCGTCTGCCATATTAGGATGGGAAGCAGTGTCAATTTTCCGTACGCCGCGGAAGAACATGCACCGCTGCGGAAATATACCCGGCCCCGCGGCGGACGTAACCAATCCAGAGACACCGCCGTACGGAATGACGTCTCCGACGGTCCTCCAAATCATGATGGCGGAAAAGACACAGCAAATCGCATGTCTTGGGTCATGATCGTTTGTCTACTGTTGTGTTCAATTGGTATTTGTAAGATTTTTAATGTATATTTATGTATATATATGTTTGTCGCTTTTTACAGCCCTGACGAAGTTCCACAAGGTTAATGAAACGAAACGCGTTGGCTGTGCCTGTATTTGAAAAAAACTGCTAATAAAGAAGAAGATAAACAATACACTTTCTTTCCTTTGGACTCTAATTGTGTGCACCTTCCACTTTTGCGTTTGTATCTTTGACCTAAACACCTATTGGTAGCAGGTGTAGGAAGAAGTTTGCACCACCCAAAACTTAGAAACACGGAACTAGTAGTGCTTGACCTGGTCTGCTGCCTTGACCCTTTCTGGTATTTCGCAGCGGAAAAACCACCAGCCTGAACACAGCGGATTCACCACTGCGGAGAAGCAAAACATTGCAGGGATACCCAGCACAGGCAGATCGCCGTCATGGATCCAGCTCTACACGCATTTCCGCTCCTCTTCGTGCTCCACCACCAGCAAGTCAGGGACCGTCGCCGCCGACGACGCAGGTACGCAACCCAAACACACCAATCGCTGTCGGAAGGGGAGTACCTACCGGGGCAGTGACATGGGGAGGGGCATGTTGGAGAAACAGCATTTACGATAGCACCAATATATCAACAATGCAAGGAGACAACCAGGAATGACACTGAGAAACCACTACACAGGAATAACTTGCTTTATTGCACATAATAGGGGTTGACTCCTAGAGTAGCCAGGAGCATGGGCACTGGATAGAACAAAACAGGTACATCTGAGGCAGCACATGAGAGGGCACAATGCAGTATCATAACAGCAACAGGGGAGTGTTCATAACAAAACAGGTACATCAGAGGCAGCACATGAGAGGGGCTAAGTGCATCAACAGTCCGTGGCAAAGAACAGGTACATCTGAGGCAGCACATGAGAGGGGCTAACTGCATCAACAGTCCGTGACAAAGAACAGGTACATCTGAGGCAGCATATGAGAGGGGCTAAGTGCATCAACAGTCCATGGCAAAGAACAGGTACATCTGAGGCAGCACATGAGAGGGGCTAAGTGCATCAACAGTTCATGACAAAGAACAGGTACATCTGAGGCAGCACATGAGAGGGGCTAAGTGCATCAACAGTCCATGGCACAGAACAGGTACATCTGAGGCAGCACATGAGAGGGGCTAAGTGCATCAACAGTCCATGGCAAAGTACAGGTACATCAGAGGCAGCACATGAGAGGGGCTAAGTGCATCAACAGTCCATGGCACAGAGCAGGTACATCTGAGGCAGCACATGAGAGGGGCTAACTGCATCAACAGTCCATGGCAAAGAACAGGTACATCTGAGGCAGCACATGAGAGGGGCTAAGTGCATCAACAGTCCATGGCAAAGAACAGGTACATCAGAGGCAGCACATGAGAGGGGCTGAGTGCATCAACAGTCCATGGCACAGAGCAGGTACATCTGAGGCACCACTTGAAAGAGGCTAAGTGTATCAACAGTTCATGGCAAAGAACAGGTACATCTGAGGCAGCACATGAGAAGGGCTAAGTGCATCAACAGTCCTTGGCACATAACAGGTACATCTGAGGCAGCACATGAGAGGGGCTAAGTGCATCAACAGTCCATGGCAAAGAACAGGTACATCAGAGGCAGCACATGAGAGGGGCTAAGTGCATCAACCGTCTATGGCACAGAGCAGGTACATCTGAGGCAGCACATGAGAGGGGCTAAGTGCATCAACAGTCCATGGCAAAGAACATGTACATCTGAGGCAGCACATGAGAGGGGCACAGAGCAGCAACAGTCCATGGCACAGAACAGGTACATCTGAGGCAGCACATGAGAGGGGCAGAGAGCATCAACAGTCCATGGAAAAGAACTGGTACATCAGAGGCAGCACATGAGAGGGGCACAGAGCATCAACAGTCCATGGCACAGAGGAGTACATCAGAGGCAGCACATGAGAGGGGCACAGAGCATCAACAGTCCATGGCACAGAGCAGGTACATCTGAGGCAGCACATGAGAGGGCACAATGCAGTATCATAACAGCAACAGGGCAGTGTTCATAACAGAACAGGGACATCTAAGGCAACACATGAGAGGGGCTAAGTGCATCAACAGTCCATGGAACAGAGCAGGTACATCTGAGGCAGCACATGAGAGGGCACAATGCAGTATCATAACATCAACAGGGAAGTGTTCATAACAGAACAGGTACATCAGAGGCAGCACATGAGAGGGGCTAAGTGCATCAACAGTCCTTGGCAAAGAACAGGTACATCTGAGGCAGCACATGAGAGGGGCACAGAGTATCAACAGTCCATGGTACAGAACAAGTACATCTGAGGCAGCACATGAGAGGGGCACAGAGCATCAACAGTCCATGGCACAGAACAAGTACATCAGAGGCAGCACATTAGAGGGGCTAAGTGCATCAACAGTCCATGGCACAGAACAGGTACATCTGAGGCAGCACATGAGAGGGGCTAAGTACATCAACAGTCCATGGCAAAGAACAAGTACATCTGAGGCAGCACATGAAAAGGGCTAATTGCATCAACAGTCCATGGCACAGAACAGGTACATCTGAGGCAGCACATGAGAGCGGCTAATTGCATTACCAGTCCATGGCAAAGAACAGGTACATCTGAAGCAGCACATGAGAGGGGATAAGTGCATCAACAGTCCATGGCACAGAGCAGGTACATCTGAGGCAGCACATGAGAGGGCACAATGCAGTATCATAACAGCAACAGGGCAGTGTTCATAACAAAACAGGTACATCAGAGGCAGCACATGAGAGGGGCTAAGTGCATCAACAGTCTATGGCACAGAGCAGGTACATCTGAGGCAGCATATGAGAGGGACTAAGTGCATCAACAGTCCATGGCAAATAACAGGTACATCTGAGGCAGCACATGAGAGGGGCTAAGTGTATCAACAGTTCATGGCAAGGAACAGGTACATCTGAGGCAGCACATGAGAGGGGCTAAGTGCATCAACAGTCCATGGCACAGAACAGGTACATCTGAGGCAGCACATGAGAGGGGCTAAGTGCATCAACAGTCCATGGCAAAGTACAGGTACATCAGAGGCAGCACATGAGAGGGGCTAAGTGCATCAACAGTCCATGGCACAGAGCAGGTACATCTGAGGCAGCACATGAGAGGGGCTAACTGCATCAACAGTCCATGGCAAAGAACAGGTACATCTGAGGCAGCACATGAGAGGGGCTAAGTGCATCAACAGTCCATGGCAAAGAACAGGTACATCAGAGGCAGCACATGAGAGGGGCTGAGTGCATCAACAGTCCATGGCACAGAGCAGGTACATCTGAGGCACCACTTGAAAGAGGCTAAGTGTATCAACAGTTCATGGCAAAGAACAGGTACATCTGAGGCAGCACATGAGAAGGGCTAAGTGCATCAACAGTCCTTGGCACATAACAGGTACATCTGAGGCAGCACATGAGAGGGGCTAAGTGCATCAACAGTCCATGGCAAAGAACAGGTACATCAGAGGCAGCACATGAGAGGGGCTAAGTGCATCAACAGTCTATGGCACAGAGCAGGTACATCTGAGGCAGCACATGAGAGGGGCTAAGTGCATCAACAGTCCATGGCAAAGAACATGTACATCTGAGGCAGCACATGAGAGGGGCACAGAGCATCAACAGTCCATGGCACAGAGAAGTACATCAGAGGCAGCACATGAGAGGGGCACAGAGCATCAACAGTCCATGGCACAGAGCAGGTACATCTGAGGCAGAACATGAGAGGGGCACAGAGCATCAACAGTCCATGGCACAGAGCAGGTACATCTGAGGCAGCACATGAGAGGGCACAATGCAGTATCATAACAGCAACAGGGCAGTGTTCATAACAGAACAGGGACATCTAAGGCAACACATGAGAGGGGCTAAGTGCATCAACAGTCCATGGAACAGAGCAGGTACATCTGAGGCAGCACATGAGAGGGCACAATGCAGTATCATAACATCAACAGGGAAGTGTTCATAACAGAACAGGTACATCAGAGGCAGCACATGAGAGGGGCTAAGTGCATCAACAGTCCTTGGCAAAGAACAGGTACATCTGAGGCAGCACATGAGAGGGGCACAGAGTATCAACAGTCCATGGTGCAGAACAAGTACATCTGAGGCAGCGCATGAGAGGGGCACAGAGCATCAACAGTCCATGGCACAGAACAAGTACATCAGAGGCAGCACATTAGAGGGGCTAAGTGCATCAACAGTCCATGGCACAGAACAGGTACATCTGAGGCAGCACATGAGAGGGGCTAAGTACATCAACAGTCCATGGCAAAGAACAAGTACATCTGAGGCAGCACATGAAAAGGGCTAATTGCATCAACAGTCCATGGCACAGAACAGGTACATCTGAGGCAGCACATGAGAGCGGCTAATTGCATTACCAGTCCATGGCAAAGAACAGGTACATCTGAAGCAGCACATGAGAGGGCACAATGCAGTATCATAACAGCAACAGGGCAGTGTTCATAACAAAACAGGTACATCAGAGGCAGCACATGAGAGGGGCTAAGTGCATCAACAGTCCATGGCACAGAGCAGGTACATCTGAGGCAGCACATCAGAGGTGCTAACTGCATCAACAGTCCATAGCAAAGAACAGGTACATCTGAGGCAGCACATGAGAGGGGCTAACTGCATCAACAGTCCATGGCAAAGAAGAGATACATCTGAGGCAGCATATGAGAGGGGCTAAGTGCATCAACAGTCCATGGCAAATAACAGGTACATCTGAGGCAGCACATGAGAGGGGCTAAGTGCATCAACAGTTCATGGCAAGGAACAGGTACATCTGAGGCAGCACATGAGAGGGGCTAAGTGCATCAACAGTCTATGGCACAGAGCAGGTACATCTGAGGCAGCATATGAGAGGGGCTAAGTGCATCAACAGTCCATGGCAAATAACAGGTACATCTGAGGCAGCACATGAGAGGGGCTAAGTGCATCAACAGTTCATGGCAAGGAACAGGTACATCTGAGGCAGCACATGAGAGGGGCTAAGTGCATCAACAGTCCATGGCACAGAACAGGTACATCTGAGGCAGCACATGAGAGGGGCTAAGTGCATCAACAGTCCATGGCAAAGTACAGGTACATCAGAGGCAGCACATGAGAGGGGCTAAGTGCATCAACAGTCCATGGCACAGAGCAGGTACATCTGAGGCAGCACATGAGAGGGGCTAACTGCATCAACAGTCCATGGCAAAGAACAGGTACATCTGAGGCAGCACATGAGAGGGGCACAGAGCATCAACAGTCCATGGCACAGAGCAGGTACATCTGAGGCAGAACATGAGAGGGGCACAGAGCATCAACAGTCCATGGCACAGAGCAGGTACATCTGAGGCAGCACATGAGAGGGCACAATGCAGTATCATAACAGCAACAGGGCAGTGTTCATAACAGAACAGGGACATCTAAGGCAACACATGAGAGGGGCTAAGTGCATCAACAGTCCATGGAACAGAGCAGGTACATCTGAGGCAGCACATGAGAGGGCACAATGCAGTATCATAACATCAACAGGGAAGTGTTCATAACAGAACAGGTACATCAGAGGCAGCACATGAGAGGGGCTAAGTGCATCAACAGTCCTTGGCAAAGAACAGGTACATCTGAGGCAGCACATGAGAGGGGCACAGAGTATCAACAGTCCATGGTGCAGAACAAGTACATCTGAGGCAGCACATGAGAGGGGCACAGAGCATCAACAGTCCATGGCACAGAACAAGTACATCAGAGGCAGCACATTAGAGGGCCTAAGTGCATCAACAGTCCATGGCACAGAACAAGTACATCAGAGGCAGCACATTAGAGGGCCTAAGTGCATCAACAGTCCATGGAACAGAGCAGGTACATCTGAGGCAGCACATGAGAGGGCACAATGCAGTATCATAACATCAACAGGGAAGTGTTCATAACAGAACAGGTACATCAGAGGCAGCACATGAGAGGGGCTAAGTGCATCAACAGTCCTTGGCAAAGAACAGGTACATCTGAGGCAGCACATGAGAGGGGCACAGAGTATCAACAGTCCATGGTACAGAACAAGTACATCTGAGGCAGCACATGAGAGGGGCACAGAGCATCAACAGTCCATGGCACAGAACAAGTACATCAGAGGCAGCACATTAGAGGGGCTAAGTGCATCAACAGTCCATGGCACAGAACAGGTACATCTGAGGCAGCACATGAGAGGGGCTAAGTACATCAACAGTCCATGGCAAAGAACAAGTACATCTGAGGCAGCACATGAAAAGGGCTAATTGCATCAACAGTCCATGGCACAGAACAGGTACATCTGAGGCAGCACATGAGAGCGGCTAATTGCATTACCAGTCCATGGCAAAGAACAGGTACATCTGAAGCAGCACATGAGAGGGGATAAGTGCATCAACAGTCCATGGCACAGAGCAGGTACATCTGAGGCAGCACATGAGAGGGCACAATGCAGTATCATAACAGCAACAGGGCAGTGTTCATAACAAAACAGGTACATCAGAGGCAGCACATGAGAGGGGCTAAGTGCATCAACAGTCTATGGCACAGAGCAGGTACATCTGAGGCAGCATATGAGAGGGACTAAGTGCATCAACAGTCCATGGCAAATAACAGGTACATCTGAGGCAGCACATGAGAGGGGCTAAGTGTATCAACAGTTCATGGCAAGGAACAGGTACATCTGAGGCAGCACATGAGAGGGGCTAAGTGCATCAACAGTCCATGGCACAGAACAGGTACATCTGAGGCAGCACATGAGAGGGGCTAAGTGCATCAACAGTCCATGGCAAAGTACAGGTACATCAGAGGCAGCACATGAGAGGGGCTAAGTGCATCAACAGTCCATGGCACAGAGCAGGTACATCTGAGGCAGCACATGAGAGGGGCTAACTGCATCAACAGTCCATGGCAAAGAACAGGTACATCTGAGGCAGCACATGAGAGGGGCTAAGTGCATCAACAGTCCATGGCAAAGAACAGGTACATCAGAGGCAGCACATGAGAGGGGCTGAGTGCATCAACAGTCCATGGCACAGAGCAGGTACATCTGAGGCACCACTTGAAAGAGGCTAAGTGTATCAACAGTTCATGGCAAAGAACAGGTACATCTGAGGCAGCACATGAGAAGGGCTAAGTGCATCAACAGTCCTTGGCACATAACAGGTACATCTGAGGCAGCACATGAGAGGGGCTAAGTGCATCAACAGTCCATGGCAAAGAACAGGTACATCAGAGGCAGCACATGAGAGGGGCTAAGTGCATCAACAGTCTATGGCACAGAGCAGGTACATCTGAGGCAGCACATGAGAGGGGCTAAGTGCATCAACAGTCCATGGCAAAGAACATGTACATCTGAGGCAGCACATGAGAGGGGCACAGAGCATCAACAGTCCATGGCACAGAGAAGTACATCAGAGGCAGCACATGAGAGGGGCACAGAGCATCAACAGTCCATGGCACAGAGCAGGTACATCTGAGGCAGAACATGAGAGGGGCACAGAGCATCAACAGTCCATGGCACAGAGCAGGTACATCTGAGGCAGCACATGAGAGGGCACAATGCAGTATCATAACAGCAACAGGGCAGTGTTCATAACAGAACAGGGACATCTAAGGCAACACATGAGAGGGGCTAAGTGCATCAACAGTCCATGGAACAGAGCAGGTACATCTGAGGCAGCACATGAGAGGGCACAATGCAGTATCATAACATCAACAGGGAAGTGTTCATAACAGAACAGGTACATCAGAGGCAGCACATGAGAGGGGCTAAGTGCATCAACAGTCCTTGGCAAAGAACAGGTACATCTGAGGCAGCACATGAGAGGGGCACAGAGTATCAACAGTCCATGGTGCAGAACAAGTACATCTGAGGCAGCGCATGAGAGGGGCACAGAGCATCAACAGTCCATGGCACAGAACAAGTACATCAGAGGCAGCACATTAGAGGGGCTAAGTGCATCAACAGTCCATGGCACAGAACAGGTACATCTGAGGCAGCACATGAGAGGGGCTAAGTACATCAACAGTCCATGGCAAAGAACAAGTACATCTGAGGCAGCACATGAAAAGGGCTAATTGCATCAACAGTCCATGGCACAGAACAGGTACATCTGAGGCAGCACATGAGAGCGGCTAATTGCATTACCAGTCCATGGCAAAGAACAGGTACATCTGAAGCAGCACATGAGAGGGCACAATGCAGTATCATAACAGCAACAGGGCAGTGTTCATAACAAAACAGGTACATCAGAGGCAGCACATGAGAGGGGCTAAGTGCATCAACAGTCCATGGCACAGAGCAGGTACATCTGAGGCAGCACATCAGAGGTGCTAACTGCATCAACAGTCCATAGCAAAGAACAGGTACATCTGAGGCAGCACATGAGAGGGGCTAACTGCATCAACAGTCCATGGCAAAGAAGAGATACATCTGAGGCAGCATATGAGAGGGGCTAAGTGCATCAACAGTCCATGGCAAATAACAGGTACATCTGAGGCAGCACATGAGAGGGGCTAAGTGCATCAACAGTTCATGGCAAGGAACAGGTACATCTGAGGCAGCACATGAGAGGGGCTAAGTGCATCAACAGTCTATGGCACAGAGCAGGTACATCTGAGGCAGCATATGAGAGGGGCTAAGTGCATCAACAGTCCATGGCAAATAACAGGTACATCTGAGGCAGCACATGAGAGGGGCTAAGTGCATCAACAGTTCATGGCAAGGAACAGGTACATCTGAGGCAGCACATGAGAGGGGCTAAGTGCATCAACAGTCCATGGCACAGAACAGGTACATCTGAGGCAGCACATGAGAGGGGCTAAGTGCATCAACAGTCCATGGCAAAGTACAGGTACATCAGAGGCAGCACATGAGAGGGGCTAAGTGCATCAACAGTCCATGGCACAGAGCAGGTACATCTGAGGCAGCACATGAGAGGGGCTAACTGCATCAACAGTCCATGGCAAAGAACAGGTACATCTGAGGCAGCACATGAGAGGGGCACAGAGCATCAACAGTCCATGGCACAGAGCAGGTACATCTGAGGCAGAACATGAGAGGGGCACAGAGCATCAACAGTCCATGGCACAGAGCAGGTACATCTGAGGCAGCACATGAGAGGGCACAATGCAGTATCATAACAGCAACAGGGCAGTGTTCATAACAGAACAGGGACATCTAAGGCAACACATGAGAGGGGCTAAGTGCATCAACAGTCCATGGAACAGAGCAGGTACATCTGAGGCAGCACATGAGAGGGCACAATGCAGTATCATAACATCAACAGGGAAGTGTTCATAACAGAACAGGTACATCAGAGGCAGCACATGAGAGGGGCTAAGTGCATCAACAGTCCTTGGCAAAGAACAGGTACATCTGAGGCAGCACATGAGAGGGGCACAGAGTATCAACAGTCCATGGTGCAGAACAAGTACATCTGAGGCAGCACATGAGAGGGGCACAGAGCATCAACAGTCCATGGCACAGAACAAGTACATCAGAGGCAGCACATTAGAGGGCCTAAGTGCATCAACAGTCCATGGCACAGAACAGGTACATCTGAGGCAGCACATGAGAGGGGCTAAGTGCATCAACAGTTCATGGCAAGGAACAGGTACATCTGAGGCAGCACATGAGAGGGGCTAAGTGCATCAACAGTCTATGGCACAGAGCAGGTACATCTGAGGCAGCATATGAGAGGGGCTAAGTGCATCAACAGTCCATGGCAAATAACAGGTACATCTGAGGCAGCACATGAGAGGGGCTAAGTGCATCAACAGTTCATGGCAAGGAACAGGTACATCTGAGGCAGCACATGAGAGGGGCTAAGTGCATCAACAGTCCATGGCACAGAACAGGTACATCTGAGGCAGCACATGAGAGGGGCTAAGTGCATCAACAGTCCATGGCAAAGTACAGGTACATCAGAGGCAGCACATGAGAGGGGCTAAGTGCATCAACAGTCCATGGCACAGAGCAGGTACATCTGAGGCAGCACATGAGAGGGGCTAACTGCATCAACAGTCCATGGCAAAGAACAGGTACATCTGAGGCAGCACATGAGAGGGGCACAGAGCATCAACAGTCCATGGCACAGAGCAGGTACATCTGAGGCAGAACATGAGAGGGGCACAGAGCATCAACAGTCCATGGCACAGAGCAGGTACATCTGAGGCAGCACATGAGAGGGCACAATGCAGTATCATAACAGCAACAGGGCAGTGTTCATAACAGAACAGGGACATCTAAGGCAACACATGAGAGGGGCTAAGTGCATCAACAGTCCATGGAACAGAGCAGGTACATCTGAGGCAGCACATGAGAGGGCACAATGCAGTATCATAACATCAACAGGGAAGTGTTCATAACAGAACAGGTACATCAGAGGCAGCACATGAGAGGGGCTAAGTGCATCAACAGTCCTTGGCAAAGAACAGGTACATCTGAGGCAGCACATGAGAGGGGCACAGAGTATCAACAGTCCATGGTGCAGAACAAGTACATCTGAGGCAGCACATGAGAGGGGCACAGAGCATCAACAGTCCATGGCACAGAACAAGTACATCAGAGGCAGCACATTAGAGGGCCTAAGTGCATCAACAGTCCATGGCACAGAACAGGTACATCTGAGGCAGCACATGAGAGGGGCTAAGTACATCAACAGTCCATGGCAAAGAACAAGTACATCTGAGGCAGCACATGAAAAGGGCTAATTGCATCAACAGTCCATGGCACAGAACAGGTACATCTGAGGCAGCACATGAGAGCGGCTAATTGCATTACCAGTCCATGGCAAAGAACAGGTACATCTGAAGCAGCACATGAGAGGGGATAGGTGCATCAACAGTCCATGGCACAGAGCAGGTACATCTGAGGCAGCACATGAGAGGGCACAATGCAGTATCATAACAGCAACAGGGCAGTGTTCATAACAAAACAGGTACATCAGAGGCAGCACATGAGAGGGGCTAAGTGCATCAACAGTCCATGGCACAGAGCAGGTACATCTGAGGCAGCACATCAGAGGTGCTAACTGCATCAACAGTCCATAGCAAAGAACAGGTACATCTGAGGCAGCACATGAGAGGGGCTAACTGCATCAACAGTCCATGGCAAAGAAGAGATACATCTGAGGCAGCATATGAGAGGGGCTAAGTGCATCAACAGTCCATGGCAAATAACAGGTACATCTGAGGCAGCACATGAGAGGGGCTAAGTGCATCAACAGTTCATGGCAAGGAACATGTACATCTGAGGCAGCACATGAGAGGGGCTAAGTGCATCAACAGTCTATGGCACAGAGCAGGTACATCTGAGGCAGCATATGAGAGGGGCTAAGTGCATCAACAGTCCATGACAAATAACAGGTACATCTGAGGCAGCACATGAGAGGGGCTAAGTGCATCAACAGTTCATGGCAAGGAACAGGTACATCTGAGGCAGCACATGAGAGGGGCTAAGTGCATCAACAGTCCATGGCACAGAACAGGTACATCTGAGGCAGCACATGAGAGGGGCTAAGTGCATCAACAGTCCATGGCAAAGTACAGGTACATCAGAGGCAGCACATGAGAGGGGCTAAGTGCATCAACAGTCCATGGCACAGAGCAGGTACATCTGAGGCAGCACATGAGAGGGGCTAACTGCATCAACAGTCCATGGCAAAGAACAGGTACATCTGAGGCAGCACATGAGAGGGGCTAAGTGCATCAACAGTCCATGGCAAAGAACAGGTACATCAGAGGCAGCACATGAGAGGGGCTGAGTGCATCAACTGTCCACGGCACAGAGCAGGTACATCTGAGGCACCACTTGAAATAGGCTAAGTGTATCAACAGTTCATGGCAAAGAACAGGTACATCTGAGGCAGCACATGAGAAGGGCTAAGTGCATCAACAGTCCTTGGCACATAACAGGTACATCTGAGGCAGCACGTGAGAGGGGCTAAGTGCATCAACAGTCCATGGCAAAGAACAGGCACATCAGAGGCAGCACATGAGAGGGGCTAAGTGCATCAACAGTCTATGGCACAGAGCAGGTACATCTGAGGCAGCACATGAGAGGGGCTAAGTGCATCAACAGTCCATGACAAAGAACATGTACATCTGAGGCAGCACATGAGAGGGGCACAGAGCAGCAACAGTCCATGGCACAGAACAGGTACATCTGAGGCAGCACATGAGAGGGGCAGAGAGCATCAACAGTCCATGGCAAAGAACTGGTACATCAGAGGCAGCACATGAGAGGGGCACAGAGCATCAACAGTCCATGGCACAGAGAAGTACATCAGAGGCAGCACATGAGAGGGGCACAGAGCATCAACAGTCCATGGCACAGAGCAGGTACATCTGAGGCAGCACATGAGAGGGCACAATGCAGTATCATAACAGCAACAGGGCAGTGTTCATAACAGAACAGGGACATCTAAGGCAACACATGAGAGGGGCTAAGTGCATCAACAGTCCATGGAACAGAGCAGGTACATCTGAGGCAGCACATGAGAGGGCACAATGCAGTATCATAACATCAACAGGGAAGTGTTCATAACAGAACAGGTACATCAGAGGCAGCACATGAGAGGGGCTCAGTGCATCAACAGTCCTTGGCAAAGAACAGGTACATCTGAGGCAGCACATGAGAGGGGCACAGAGTATCAACAGTCCATGGTACAGAACAAGTACATCTGAGGCAGCACATGAGAGGGGCACAGAGCATCAACAGTCCATGGCACAGAACAAGTACATCAGAGGCAGCACATTAGAGGGGCTAAGTGCATCAACAGTCCATGGCACAGAACAGGTACATCTGAGGCAGCACATGAGAGGGGCTAAGTACATCAACAGTCCATGGCAAAGAACAAGTACATCTGAGGCAGCACATGAAAAGGGCTAATTGCATCAACAGTCCATGGCACAGAACAGGTACGTCTGAGGCAGCACATGAGAGCTGCTAATTGCATTACCAGTCCATGGCAAGGAACAGGTACATCTGAAGCAGCACATGAGAGGGGATAAGTGCATCAACAGTCCATGCCACAGAGCAGGTACATCTGAGGCAGCACATGAGAGGGCACAATGCAGTATCATAACAGCAACAGGGCAGTGTTCATAACAAAACAGGTACATCAGAGGCAGCACATGAGAGGGGCTAAGTGCATCAACAGTCCATGGCACAGAGCAGGTACATCTGAGGCAGTACATCAGAGGTGCTAACTGCATCAACAGTCCATAGCAAAGAACAGGTACATCTGAGGCAGCACATGAGAGGGGCTGACTGCATCAACAGTCCATGGCAAAGAAGAGATACATCTGAGGCAGCATATGAGAGGGGCTAAGTGCATCAACAGTCCATGGCAAATAACAGGTACATCTGAGGCAGCACATGAGAGGGGCTAAGTGCATCAACAGTTCATGGCAAGGAACAGGTACATCTGAGGCAGCACATGAGAGGGGCTAACTGCATCAACAGTCCATGGCAAAGAACAGGTACATCTGAGGCAGCACATGAGAGGGGCTAAGTGCATCAACAGTCCATGGCAAAGAACAGGTACATCAGAGGCAGCACATGAGAGGGGGTGAGTGCATCAACAGTCTATGGCACAGAGCAGGTACATCTGAGGCAGCACTTGAGAGAGGCTAAGTGCATCAACAGTTCATGGCAAAGAACAGGTACATCTGAGGCAGCACATGAGAAGGGCTAAGTGCATCAACAGTCCTTGGCACATAACAGGTACATCTGAGGCAGCACACGAGAGGGGCTAAGTGCATCAACAGTCCATGGCAAAGAACAGGTACATCAGAGGAAGCACATGAGAGGGGCTAAGTGCATCAACAGTCCATGGCACAGAGCAGGTACATCTGAAGCAGCACACGAGAGGGGCTAAGTGCATCAACAGTCCTTAGCAAAGAACATGTACATCTGAGGCAGCACATGAGAGGGGCACAGAGCAGCAACAGTCCATGGCAAAGAACAGGTACATCTGAGGCTGCACATGAGAGGGGCGGAGAGCATCAACAGTCCATGGCACAGAGAAGTACATCAGAGGCAGCACATGAGAGGGGCACAGAGCATCAACAGTCCATGGCAGAGAGCAGGTACATCTGAGGCAGCACATGAGAGGGGCTAAGTGCATCAACACAGCCCATGGAACAAAGCAGGTACATCTGAGGCAGCACATGAGAAGGGCACAGAGCATCAACAGTCCATGGCAAAGAACAGGTACATCTGAGGCAGCACATGAGAGGGGCTAAGTGCAACCCCAGTCAATGGCACAGAGCAGGTACATCTGAGGCAGCACATGAGAGTTCACAATGCAGTATCATAACATCAACAGGGAAGTGTTCATAACAGAACAGGTACATCAGAGGCAGCACATGAGAGGGGCTAAGTGCATCAACAGTCCTTGGCAAAGAACAGGTACATCTGAGGCAGCACATGAGAGGGGCACAGAGCATCAACAGTCCATGGCACAGAACAAGTACATCAGAGGCAGCACATGAGAGGGGCTAAGTGCATCAACAGTCCATGGCACAGAACAGGTAAATCTGTTACAGCACATGACAGGGGCACAGAGCATCAACAGTCCATGGCACAAAACAGGTACATCTGAGGCAGCACATGAGAGGGGCTAAGTTCATCAACAGTCCATGGCACAGAACAGGTACATCCGAGGCAGCACATGAGAGGGGCTAAGTGCATCAACAGTCCATGGCAAAGTACAGGTACATCAGAGGCAGCACATGAGAGGGGCTAAGTGCATCAACAGTCCATGGCACAGAGCAGGTACATCTGAGGCAGCACACACATGAGAGGGGCTAACTGCATCAACAGTCCATGGCAAAGAACAGGTACATCTGAGGCAGCACATGAGAGGGGCTAAGTGCATCAACAGTCCATGGCAAAGAACAGGTACATCAGAGGCAGCACATGAGAGGGGGTGAGTGCATCAACAGTCTATGTCACAGAGCAGGTACATCTGAGGCAGCACTTGAGAGAGGCTAAGTGCATCAACAGTTCATGGCAAAGAACAGGTACATCTGAAGCAGCACATGAGAGGGGCTAAGTGCATCAACAGTCCTTAGCAAAGAACATGTACATCTGAGGCAGCACATGAGAGGGGCACAGAGCAGCAACAGTCCATGGCAAAGAACAGGTACATCTGAGGCTGCACATGAGAGGGGCGGAGAGCATCAACAGTCCATGGCACAGAACTGGTACATCAGAGGCAGCAGATGAGAGGGGCACAGAGCATCAACAGTCCATGGCACAGAGAAGTACATCAGAGGCAGCACATGAGAGGGGCACAGAGCATCAACAGTCCATGGCACAGAGCAGGTACATCTGAGGCAGCACATGAGAGGGGCTAAGTGCATCAACAGTCCATGGCACAGAGCAGGTACATCTGAGGCACCACTTGAAAGAGGCTAAGTGTATCAACAGTTCATGGCAAAGAACAGGTACATCTGAGGCAGCACATGAGAAGGGCTAAGTGCATCAACAGTCCTTGGCACATAACAGGTACATCTGAGGCAGCACATGAGAGGGGCTAAGTGCATCAACAGTCCATGGCAAAGAACAGGTACATCAGAGGCAGCACATGAGAGGGGCTAAGTGCATCAACAGTCTATGGCACAGAGCAGGTACATCTGAGGCAGCACATGAGAGGGGCTAAGTGCATCAACAGTCCATTGTAAAGAACATGTACATCTGAGGCAGCACATGAGAGGGGCACAGAGCAGCAACAGTCCATGGCACAGAACAGGTACATCTGAGGCAGCACATGAGAGGGGCAGAGAGCATCAACAGTCCATGGCAAAGAACTGGTACATCAGAGGAAGCACATGAGAGGGGCACAGAGCATCAACAGTCCATGGCACAGAGAAGTACATCAGAGGCAGCACATGAGAGGGGCACAGAGCATCAACAGTCCATGGCACAGAGCAGGTACATCTGAGGCAGCACATGAGAGGGCACAATGCAGTATCATAACAGCAACAGGGCAGTGTTCATAACAGAACAGGGACATCTAAGGCAACACATGAGAGGGGCTAAGTGCATCAACAGTCCATGGAACAGAGCAGGTACATCTGAGGCAGCACATGAGAGGGCACAATGCAGTATCATAACATCAACAGGGAAGTGTTCATAACAGAACAGGTACATCAGAGGCAGCACATGAGAGGGGCTAAGTGCATCAACAGTCCTTGGCAAAGAACAGGTACATCTGAGGCAGCACATGAGAGGGGCACAGAGTATCAACAGTCCATGGTACAGAACAAGTACATCTGAGGCAGCACATGAGAGGGGCACAGAGCATCAACAGTCCATGGCACAGAACAAGTACATCAGAGGCAGCACATTAGAGGGGCTAAGTGCATCAACAGTCCATGGCACAGAACAGGTACATCCGAGGCAGCACATGAGAGGGGCTAAGTACATCAACAGTCCATTGCAAAGAACAAGTACATCTGTTACAGCACATGACAGGGGCACAGAGCATCAACAGTCCATGGCACAAAACAGGTACATCTGAGGCAGCACATGAGAGGGGCTAAGTTCATCAACAGTCCATGGCACAGAACAGGTACATCCGAGGCAGCACATGAGAGGGGCTAAGTGCATCAACAGTCCATGGCAAAGTACAGGTACATCAGAGGCAGCACATGAGAGGGGCTAAGTGCATCAACAGTCCATGGCACAGAGCAGGTACATCTGAGGCAGCACACACATGAGAGGGGCTAACTGCATCAACAGTCCATGGCAAAGAACAGGTACATCTGAGGCAGCACATGAGAGGGGCTAAGTGCATCAACAGTCCATGGCAAAGAACAGGTACATCAGAGGCAGCACATGAGAGGGGGTGAGTGCATCAACAGTCTATGTCACAGAGCAGGTACATCTGAGGCAGCACTTGAGAGAGGCTAAGTGCATCAACAGTTCATGGCAAAGAACAGGTACATCTGAAGCAGCACATGAGAGGGGCTAAGTGCATCAACAGTCCTTAGCAAAGAACATGTACATCTGAGGCAGCACATGAGAGGGGCACAGAGCAGCAACAGTCCATGGCAAAGAACAGGTACATCTGAGGCTGCACATGAGAGGGGCGGAGAGCATCAACAGTCCATGGCACAGAACTGGTACATCAGAGGCAGCAGATGAGAGGGGCACAGAGCATCAACAGTCCATGGCACAGAGAAGTACATCAGAGGCAGCACATGAGAGGGGCACAGAGCATCAACAGTCCATGGCACAGAGCAGGTACATCTGAGGCAGCACATGAGAGGGGCTAAGTGCATCAACAGTCCATGGCACAGAGCAGGTACATCTGAGGCACCACTTGAAAGAGGCTAAGTGTATCAACAGTTCATGGCAAAGAACAGGTACATCTGAGGCAGCACATGAGAAGGGCTAAGTGCATCAACAGTCCTTGGCACATAACAGGTACATCTGAGGCAGCACATGAGAGGGGCTAAGTGCATCAACAGTCCATGGCAAAGAACAGGTACATCAGAGGCAGCACATGAGAGGGGCTAAGTGCATCAACAGTCTATGGCACAGAGCAGGTACATCTGAGGCAGCACATGAGAGGGGCTAAGTGCATCAACAGTCCATGGCAAAGAACATGTACATCTGAGGCAGCACATGAGAGGGGCACAGAGCAGCAACAGTCCATGGCACAGAACAGGTACATCTGAGGCAGCACATGAGAGGGGCAGAGAGCATCAACAGTCCATGGCAAAGAACTGGTACATCAGAGGAAGCACATGAGAGGGGCACAGAGCATCAACAGTCCATGGCACAGAGAAGTACATCAGAGGCAGCACATGAGAGGGGCACAGAGCATCAACAGTCCATGGCACAGAGCAGGTACATCTGAGGCAGCACATGAGAGGGCACAATGCAGTATCATAACAGCAACAGGGCAGTGTTCATAACAGAACAGGGACATCTAAGGCAACACATGAGAGGGGCTAAGTGCATCAACAGTCCATGGAACAGAGCAGGTACATCTGAGGCAGCACATGAGAGGGCACAATGCAGTATCATAACATCAACAGGGAAGTGTTCATAACAGAACAGGTACATCAGAGGCAGCACATGAGAGGGGCTAAGTGCATCAACAGTCCTTGGCAAAGAACAGGTACATCTGAGGCAGCACATGAGAGGGGCACAGAGTATCAACAGTCCATGGTACAGAACAAGTACATCTGAGGCAGCACATGAGAGGGGCACAGAGCATCAACAGTCCATGGCACAGAACAAGTACATCAGAGGCAGCACATTAGAGGGGCTAAGTGCATCAACAGTCCATGGCACAGAACAGGTACATCCGAGGCAGCACATGAGAGGGGCTAAGTACATCAACAGTCCATTGCAAAGAACAAGTACATCTGAGGCAGCACATGAAAATGGCTAATTGCATCAACAGTCCATGGCACAGAACAGGTACATCTGAGGCAGCACATGAGAGCGGCTAATTGCATTACCAGTCCATGGCAAAGAACAGGTACATCTGAAGCAGCACATGAGAGGGGATAAGTGCATCAACAGTCCATGGCACAGAGCAGGTACATCTGAGGCAGCACATGAGAGGGCACAATGCAGTATCATAACAGCAACAGGGCAGTGTTCATAACAAAACAGGTACATCAGAGGCAGCACATGAGAGGGGCTAAGTGCATCAACAGTCTATGGCACAGAGCAGGTACATCTGAGGCAGCACATGAGAGGGGCTAAGTGCATCAACAGTTCATGGCAAGGAACAGGTACATCTGAGGCAGCACATGAGAGGGGCTAAGTGCATCAACAGTCCATGGCACAGAACAGGTACATCTGAGGCAGCACATGAGAGGGGCTAAGTGCATCAACAGTCCATGGCAAAGTACAGGTACATCAGAGGCAGCACATGAGAGGGGCTAAGTGCATCAACAGTCCATGGCACAGAGCAGGTACATCTGAGGCAGCACATGAGAGGGGCTAACTGCATCAACAGTCCATGGCAAAGAACAGGTACATCTGAGGCAGCACATGAGAGGGGCTAAGTGCATCAACAGTCCATGGCAAAGAACAGGTACATCAGAGGCAGCACATGAGAGGGGCTGAGTGCATCAACAGTCCATGGCACAGAGCAGGTACATCTGAGGCACCACTTGAAAGAGGCTAAGTGTATCAACAGTTCATGGCAAAGAACAGGTACATCTGAGGCAGCACATGAGAGGGGCTAAGTGCATCAACAGTCCATGGCAAAGAACAGGTACATCAGAGGCAGCACATGAGAGGGGCTAAGTGCATCAACAGTCTATGGCACAGAGCAGGTACATCTGAGGCAGCACATGAGAGGGGCTAAGTGCATCAACAGTCCATGGCAAAGAACATGTACATCTGAGGCAGCACATGAGAGGGGCACAGAGAAGCAACAGTCCATGGCACAGAACAGGTACATCTGAGGCAGCACATGAGAGGGGCAGAGAGCATCAACAGTCCATGGCAAAGAACTGGTACATCAGAGGCAGCACATGAGAGGGGCACAGAGCATCAACAGTCCATGGCACAGAGAAGTACATCAGAGGCAGCACATGAGAGGGGCACAGAGCATCAACAGTCCATGGCACAGAGCAGGTACATCTGAGGCAGCACATGAGAGGGCACAATGCAGTATCATAACAGCAACAGGGCAGTGTTCATAATAGAAGAGGGACATCTAAGGCAACACATGAGAGGGGCTAAGTGCATCAACAGTCCATGGAACAGAGCAGGTACATCTGAGACAGCACATGAGAGGGCACAATGCAGTATCATAACATCAACAGGGAAGTGTTCATAACAGAACAGGTACATCAGAGGCAGCACATGAGAGGGGCTAAGTGCATCAACAGTCCTTGGCAAAGAACAGGTACATCTGAGGCAGCACATGAGAGGGGCACAGAGTATCAACAGTCCATGGTACAGAACAAGTACATCTGAGGCAGCACATGAGAGGGGCACAGAGCATCAACAGTCCATGGCACAGAACAAGTACATCAGAGGCAGCACATTAGAGGGGCTAAGTGCATCAACAGTCCATGGCACAGAACAGGTACATCTGAGGCAGCACATGAGAGGGGCTAAGTACATCAACAGTCCATGGCAAAGAACAAGTACATCTGAGGCAGCACATGAAAAGGGCTAATTGCATCAACAGTCCATGGCACAGAACAGGTACATCTGGGGCAGCACATGAGAGCGGCTAATTGCATTACCAGTCCATGGCAAAGAACAGGTACATCTGAAGCAGCACATGAGAGGGGATAAGTGCATCAACAATCCATGGCACAGAGCAGGTACATCTGAGGCAGCACATGAGAGGGCACAATGCAGTATCATAACAGCAACAGGGCAGTGTTCATAACAAAACAGGTACATCTGAGGCAGCATATGAGAGGGGCTAAGTGCATCAACAGTCCATAGCAAATAACAGGTACATCTGAGGCAGCACATGAGAGGGGCTAAGTGCATCAACAGTTCATGGCAAGGAACAGGTACATCTGAGGCAGCACATGAGATGGGCTAAGTGCATCAACAGTCCATGGCACAGAACAGGTACATCTGAGGCAGCACATGAGAGGGGCTAAGTGCATCAACAGTCCATGGCAAAGTACAGGTACATCAGAGGCAGCACATGAGAGGGGCCAAGTGCATCAACAGTCCATGGCACAGAACAGGTACATCTGAGGCAGCACATGAGAGGGGCTAAGTGCATCAACAGTCCATGGCAAAGTACAGGTACATCAGAGGCAGCACATGAGAGGGGCTAAGTGCATCAACAGTCCATGGCACAGAGCAGGTACATCTGAGGCAGCACACACATGAGAGGGGCTAACTGCATCAACAGTCCATGGCAAAGAACAGGTACATCTGAGGCAGCACATGAAAGGGGCTAAGTGCATCAACAGTCCTTGGCAAAGAACAGGTACATCAGAGGCAGCACATGAGAGGGGGTGAGTGCATCAACAGTCTATGGCACAGAGCAGGTACATCTGAGGCAGCACTTGAGAGAGGCTAAGTGCATCAACAGTTCATGGCAAAGAACAGGTACATCTGAGGCAGCACATGAGAAGGGCTAAGTGCATCAACAGTCCTTGGCACATAACAGGTACATCTGAGGCAGCACACGAGAGGGGCTAAGTGCATCAACAGTCCATGGCAAAGAACAGGTACATCAGAGGCAGCACATGAGAGGGGCTAAGTGCATCAACAGTCCATGGCACAGAGCAGGTACATCTGAAACAGCACATGAGAGGGGCTAAGTGCATCAACAGTCCTTAGCAGGAAACATGTACATCTGAGGCAGCACATGAGAGGGGCACAGAGCAGCAACAGTCCATGGCAAAGAACAGGTAAATCTGAGGCTGCACATGAGAGGGGCGGAGAGAATCAACAGTCCATGGCACAGAACTGGTACATCAGAGGCAGCAGATGAGAGGGGCACAGAGCATCAACAGTCCATGGCACAGAGAAGTACATCAGAGGCAGCACATGAGAGGGGCACAGAGCATCAACAGTCCATGGCAGAGAGCAGGTACATCTGAGGCAGCACATGAGAGGGGCTAAGTGCATCAACAGCCCATGGAACAGAGCAGGTACATCTGAGGCAGCACATGAGAAGGGCACAGAGCATCAACAGTCCATGGCAAAGAACAGGTACATCTGAGGCAGCACATGAGAGGGGCTAAGTGCATCAACAGTTCATGGCAAGGAACAGGTACATCTGAGGCAGCACATGAGAGGGGTTAAGTGCATCAACAGTCCATAGCAAATAACAGGTACATCTGAGGCAGCACATGAGAGGGGCTAAGTGCATCAACAGTTCATGGCAAGGAACAGGTACATCTGAGGCAGCACATGAGAGGGGCTAAGTGCATCAACAGTCCATGGCACAGAACAGGTACATCTGAGGCAGCACATGAGAGGGGCTAAGTGCATCAACAGTCCATGGCAAAGTACAGGTACATCAGAGGCAGCACATGAGAGGGGCTAAGTGCATCAACAGTCCATGGCAAAGAACAGGTACATCTGAGGCAGCACATGAGAGGGGCACAGAGAAGCAACAGTCCATGGCACAGAACAGGTACATCTGAGGCAGCACATGAGAGGGGCAGAGAGCATCAACAGTCCATGGCAAAGAACTGGTACATCAGAGGCAGCACATGAGAGGGGCACAGAGCATCAACAGTCCATGGCACAGAGAAGTACATCAGAGGCAGCACATGAGAGGGGCACAGAGCATCAACAGTCCATGGCACAGAGCAGGTACATCTGAGGCAGCACATGAGAGGGCACAATGCAGTATCATAACAGCAACAGGGCAGTGTTCATAATAGAAGAGGGACATCTAAGGCAACACATGAGAGGGGCTAAGTGCATCAACAGTCCATGGAACAGAGCAGGTACATCTGAGGCAGCACATGAGAGGGCACAATGCAGTATCATAACATCAACAGGGAAGTGTTCATAACAGAACAGGTACATCAGAGGCAGCACATGAGAGGGGCTAAGTGCATCAACAGTCCTTGGCAAAGAACAGGTACATCTGAGGCAGCACATGAGAGGGGCACAGAGTATCAACAGTCCATGGTACAGAACAAGTACATCTGAGGCAGCACATGAGAGGGGCACAGAGCATCAACAGTCCATGGCACAGAACAAGTACATCAGAGGCAGCACATTAGAGGGGCTAAGTGCATCAACAGTCCATGGCACAGAACAGGTACATCTGAGGCAGCACATGAGAGGGGCTAAGTACATCAACAGTCCATGGCAAAGAACAAGTACATCTGAGGCAGCACATGAAAAGGGCTAATTGCATCAACAGTCCATGGCACAGAACAGGTACATCTGGGGCAGCACATGAGAGCGGCTAATTGCATTACCAGTCCATGGCAAAGAACAGGTACATCTGAAGCAGCACATGAGAGGGGATAAGTGCATCAACAATCCATGGCACAGAGCAGGTACATCTGAGGCAGCACATGAGAGGGCACAATGCAGTATCATAACAGCAACAGGGCAGTGTTCATAACAAAACAGGTACATCTGAGGCAGCATATGAGAGGGGCTAAGTGCATCAACAGTCCATAGCAAATAACAGGTACATCTGAGGCAGCACATGAGAGGGGCTAAGTGCATCAACAGTTCATGGCAAGGAACAGGTACATCTGAGGCAGCACATGAGATGGGCTAAGTGCATCAACAGTCCATGGCACAGAACAGGTACATCTGAGGCAGCACATGAGAGGGGCTAAGTGCATCAACAGTCCATGGCAAAGTACAGGTACATCAGAGGCAGCACATGAGAGGGGCCAAGTGCATCAACAGTCCATGGCACAGAACAGGTACATCTGAGGCAGCACATGAGAGGGGCTAAGTGCATCAACAGTCCATGGCAAAGTACAGGTTCATCAGAGGCAGCACATGAGAGGGGCTAAGTGCATCAACAGTCCATGGCACAGAGCAGGTACATCTGAGGCAGCACACACATGAGAGGGGCTAACTGCATCAACAGTCCATGGCAAAGAACAGGTACATCTGAGGCAGCACATGAAAGGGGCTAAGTGCATCAACAGTCCTTGGCAAAGAACAGGTACATCAGAGGCAGCACATGAGAGGGGGTGAGTGCATCAACAGTCTATGGCACAGAGCAGGTACATCTGAGGCAGCACTTGAGAGAGGCTAAGTGCATCAACAGTTCATGGCAAAGAACAGGTACATCTGAGGCAGCACATGAGAAGGGCTAAGTGCATCAACAGTCCTTGGCACATAACAGGTACATCTGAGGCAGCACACGAGAGGGGCTAAGTGCATCAACAGTCCATGGCAAAGAACAGGTACATCAGAGGCAGCACATGAGAGGGGCTAAGTGCATCAACAGTCCATGGCACAGAGCAGGTACATCTGAAACAGCACATGAGAGGGGCTAAGTGCATCAACAGTCCTTAGCAGGAAACATGTACATCTGAGGCAGCACATGAGAGGGGCACAGAGCAGCAACAGTCCATGGCAAAGAACAGGTAAATCTGAGGCTGCACATGAGAGGGGCGGAGAGCATCAACAGTCCATGGCACAGAACTGGTACATCAGAGGCAGCAGATGAGAGGGGCACAGAGCATCAACAGTCCATGGCACAGAGAAGTACATCAGAGGCAGCACATGAGAGGGGCACAGAGCATCAACAGTCCATGGCAGAGAGCAGGTACATCTGAGGCAGCACATGAGAGGGGCTAAGTGCATCAACAGCCCATGGAACAGAGCAGGTACATCTGAGGCAGCACATGAGAAGGGCACAGAGCATCAACAGTCCATGGCAAAGAACAGGTACATCTGAGGCAGCACATGAGAGGGGCTAAGTGCATCAACAGTTCATGGCAAGGAACAGGTACATCTGAGGCAGCACATGAGAGGGGTTAAGTGCATCAACAGTCCATAGCAAATAACAGGTACATCTGAGGCAGCACATGAGAGGGGCTAAGTGCATCAACAGTTCATGGCAAGGAACAGGTACATCTGAGGCAGCACATGAGAGGGGCTAAGTGCATCAACAGTCCATGGCACAGAACAGGTACATCTGAGGCAGCACATGAGAGGGGCTAAGTGCATCAACAGTCCATGGCAAAGTACAGGTACATCAGAGGCAGCACATGAGAGGAGCTAAGTGCATCAACAGTCCATGGCACAGAACAGGTACATCTGAGGCAGCACATGAGAGGGGCTAAGTGCATCAACAGTCCATGGCAAAGTACAGGTACATCAGAGGCAGCACATGAGAGGGGCTAAGTGCATCAACAGTCCATGGCACAGAGCAGGTACATCTGAGGCAGCACACCCATGAGAGGGGCTAACTGCATCAACAGTCCATGGCAAAGAACAGGTACATCTGAGGCAGCACATGAAAGGGGCTAAGTGCATCAACAGTCCTTGGCAAAGAACAGGTACATCAGAGGCAGCACATGAGAGGGGGTGAGTGCATCAACAGTCTATGGCACAGAGCAGGTACATCTGAGGCAGCACTTGAGAGAGGCTAAGTGCATCAACAGTTCATGGCAAAGAACAGGTACATCTGAGGCAGCACATGAGAAGGGCTAAGTGCATCAACAGTCCTTGGCACATAACAGGTACATCTGAGGCAGCACACGAGAGGGGCTAAGTGCATCAACAGTCCATGGCAAAGAACAGGTACATCAGAGGCAGCACATGAGAGGGGCTAAGTGCATCAACAGTCCATGGCACAGAGCAGGTACATCTGAAGCAGCACATGAGAGGGGCTAAGTGCATCAACAGTCCTTAGCAAAGAACATGTACATCTGAGGCAGCACATGAGAGGGGCACAGAGCAGCAACAGTCCATGGCAAAGAACAGGTACATCTGAGGCTGCACATGAGAGGGGCGGAGAGCATCAACAGTCCATGGCACAGAACTGGTACATCAGAGGCAGCAGATGAGAGGGGCACAGAGCATCAACAGTCCATGGCACAGAGAAGTACATCAGAGGCAGCACATGAGAGGGGCACAGAGCATCAACAGTCCATGGCAGAGAGCAGGTACATCTGAGGCAGCACATGAGAGGGGCTAAGTGCATCAACAGCCCATGGAACAGAGCAGGTACATCTGAGGCAGCACATGAGAAGGGCACAGAGCATCAACAGTCCATGGCAAAGAACAGGTACATCTGAGGCAGCACATGAGAGGGGCTAAGTGCAACCCCAGTCAATGGCACAGAGCAGGTACATCTGAGGCAGCACATGAGAGGGCACAATGCAGTATCATAACATCAACAGGGAAGTGTTCATAACAGAACAGGTACATCAGAGGCAGCACATGAGAGGGGCTAAGTGCATCAACAGTCCTTGGCAAAGAACATGTACATCTGAGGCAGCACATGAGAGGGGCACAGAGCATCAACAGTCCATGGCACAGAACAAGTACATCAGAGGCAGCACATGAGAGGGGCTAAGTGCATCAACAGTCCATGGCACAGAACAGGTACATCTGTTACAGCACATGACAGGGGCACAGAGCATCAACAGTCCATGGCACAAAACAGGTACATCTGAGGCAGCACATGAGAGGGGCTAAGTTCATCAACAGTCCATGGCACAGAACAGGTACATCTGAGGCAGCACATGAGAGGGGCTAAGTGCATCAACAGTCCATGGCAAAGTACAGGTACATCAGAGGCAGCACATGAGAGGGGCTAAGTGCATCAACAGTCCATGGCACAGAGCAGGTACATCTGAGGCAGCACACACATGAGAGGGGCTAACTGCATCAACAGTCCATGGCAAAGAACAGGTACATCTGAGGCAGCACATGAGAGGGGCTAAGTGCATCAACAGTCCATGGCAAAGAACAGGTACATCAGAGGCAGCACATGAGAGGGCACAATGCAGTATCATAACAGCAACAGGGCAGTGTTCATAATAGAAGAGGGACATCTAAGGCAACACATGAGAGGGGCTAAGTGCATCAACAGTCCATGGAACAGAGCAGGTACATCTGAGGCAGCACATGAGAGGGCACAATGCAGTATCATAACATCAACAGGGAAGTGTTCATAACAGAACAGGTACATCAGAGGCAGCACATGAGAGGGGCTAAGTGCATCAACAGTCCTTGGCAAAGAACAGGTACATCTGAGGCAGCACATGAGAGGGGCACAGAGTATCAACAGTCAATGGTACAGAACAAGTACATCTGAGGCAGCACATGAGAGGGGCACAGAGCATCAACAGTCCATGGCACAGAACAAGTACATCAGAGGCAGCACATTAGAGGGGCTAAGTGCATCAACAGTCCATGGCACAGAACAGGTACATCTGAGGCAGCACACACATGAGAGGGGCTAACTGCATCAACAGTCCATGGCAAAGAACAGGTACATCTGAGGCAGCACATGAAAGGGGCTAAGTGCATCAACAGTCCTTGGCAAAGAACAGGTACATCAGAGGCAGCACATGAGAGGGGGTGAGTGCATCAACAGTCTATGGCACAGAGCAGGTACATCTGAGGCAGCACTTGAGAGAGGCTAAGTGCATCAACAGTTCATGGCAAAGAACAGGTACATCTGAGGCAGCACATGAGAAGGGCTAAGTGCATCAACAGTCCTTGGCACATAACAGGTACATCTGAGGCAGCACACGAGAGGGGCTAAGTGCATCAACAGTCCATGGCAAAGAACAGGTACATCAGAGGCAGCACATGAGAGGGGCTAAGTGCATCAACAGTCCATGGCACAGAGCAGGTACATCTGAAGCAGCACATGAGAGGGGCTAAGTGCATCAACAGTCCTTAGCAGGAAACATGTACATCTGAGGCAGCACATGAGAGGGGCACAGAGCAGCAACAGTCCATGGCAAAGAACAGGTACATCTGAGGCTGCACATGAGAGGGGCGGAGAGCATCAACAGTCCATGGCACAGAACTGGTACATCAGAGGCAGCAGATGAGAGGGGCACAGAGCATCAACAGTCCATGGCACAGAGAAGTACATCAGAGGCAGCACATGAGAGGGGCACAGAGCATCAACAGTCCATGGCAGAGAGCAGGTACATCTGAGGCAGCACATGAGAGGGGCTAAGTGCATCAACAGCCCATGGAACAGAGCAGGTACATCTGAGGCAGCACATGAGAAGGGCACAGAGCATCAACAGTCCATGGCAAAGAACAGGTACATCTGAGGCAGCACATGAGAGGGGCTAAGTGCATCAACAGTTCATGGCAAGGAACAGGTACATCTGAGGCAGCACATGAGAGGGGCTAAGTGCATCAACAGTCCATAGCAAATAACAGGTACATCTGAGGCAGCACATGAGAGGGGCTAAGTGCATCAACAGTTCATGGCAAGGAACAGGTACATCTGAGGCAGCACATGAGAGGGGCTAAGTGCATCAACAGTCCATGGCACAGAACAGGTACATCTGAGGCAGCACATGAGAGGGGCTAAGTGCATCAACAGTCCATGGCAAAGTACAGGTACATCAGAGGCAGCACATGAGAGGGGCTAAGTGCATCAACAGTCCATGGCACAGAACAGGTACATCTGAGGCAGCACATGAGAGGGGCTAAGTGCATCAACAGTCCATGGCAAAGTACAGGTACATCAGAGGCAGCACAAGAGAGGGGCTAAGTGCATCAACAGTCCATGGCACAGAGCAGGTACATCTGAGGCAGCACACACATGAGAGGGGCTAACTGCATCAACAGTCCATGGCAAAGAACAGGTACATCTGAGGCAGCACATGAAAGGGGCTAAGTGCATCAACAGTCCTTGGCAAAGAACAGGTACATCAGAGGCAGCACATGAGAGGGGGTGAGTGCATCAACAGTCTATGGCACAGAGCAGGTACATCTGAGGCAGCACTTGAGAGAGGCTAAGTGCATCAACAGTTCATGGCAAAGAACAGGTACATCTGAGGCAGCACATGAGAAGGGCTAAGTGCATCAACAGTCCTTGGCACATAACAGGTACATCTGAGGCAGCACACGAGAGGGGCTAAGTGCATCAACAGTCCATGGCAAAGAACAGGTACATCAGAGGCAGCACATGAGAGGGGCTAAGTGCATCAACAGTCCATGGCACAGAGCAGGTACATCTGAAGCAGCACATGAGAGGGGCTAAGTGCATCAACAGTCCTTAGCAAAGAACATGTACATCTGAGGCAGCACATGAGAGGGGCACAGAGCAGCAACAGTCCATGGCAAAGAACAGGTACATCTGAGGCTGCACATGAGAGGGGCGGAGAGCATCAACAGTCCATGGCACAGAACTGGTACATCAGAGGCAGCAGATGAGAGGGGCACAGAGCATCAACAGTCCATGGCACAGAGAAGTACATCAGAGGCAGCACATGAGAGGGGCACAGAGCATCAACAGTCCATGGCAGAGAGCAGGTACATCTGAGGCAGCACATGAGAGGGGCTAAGTGCATCAACAGCCCATGGAACAGAGCAGGTACATCTGAGGCAGCACATGAGAAGGGCACAGAGCATCAACAGTCCATGGCAAAGAACAGGTACATCTGAGGCAGCACATGAGAGGGGCTAAGTGCAACCCCAGTCAATGGCACAGAGCAGGTCCATCTGAGGCAGCACATGAGAGGGCACAATGCAGTATCATAACATCAACAGGGAAGTGTTCATAACAGAACAGGTACATCAGAGGCAGCACATGAGAGGGGCTAAGTGCATCAACAGTCCTTGGCAAAGAACAGGTACATCTGAGGCAGCACATGAGAGGGGCACAGAGCATCAACAGTCCATGGCACAGAACAAGTACATCAGAGGCAGCACATGAGAGGGGCTAAGTGCATCAACAGTCCATGGCACAGAACAGGTACATCTGTTACAGCACATGACAGGGGCACAGAGCATCAACAGTCCATGGCACAAAACAGGTACATCTGAGGCAGCACATGAGAGGGGCTAAGTTCATCAACAGTCCATGGCACAGAACAGGTACATCTGAGGCAGCACATGAGAGGGGCTAAGTGCATCAACAGTCCATGGCAAAGTACAGGTACATCAGAGGCAGCACATGAGAGGGGCTAAGTGCATCAACAGTCCATGGCACAGAGCAGGTACATCTGAGGCAGCACACACATGAGAGGGGCTAACTGCATCAACAGTCCATGGCAAAGAACAGGTACATCTGAGGCAGCACATGAGAGGGGCTAAGTGCATCAACAGTCCATGGCAAAGAACAGGTACATCAGAGGCAGCACATGAGAGGGGGTGAGTGTATCAACAGTCTATGTCACAGAACAGGTACATCAGAGGCAGCACATGAGAGGGGCACAGAGCAGCAACAGTCCATGGCAAAGAACAGGTACATCTGAGGCAGCACATGAGAGGGGCAGAGAGCATCAACAGTCCATGGCAAAGAACTGGTACATCAGAGGCAGCACATGAGAGGGGCACAGAGCATCAACAGTCCATGGCACAGAGAAGTACATCAGAGGCAGCACATGAGAGGGGCACAGAGCATCAACAGTCCATGGTACAGAGCAGGTACATCTGAGGCAGCACATGAGAGGGCACAATGCAGTATCATAACAGCAACAGGGCAGTGTTCATAATAGAAGAGGGACATCTAAGGCAACACATGAGAGGGGCTAAGTGCATCAACAGTCCATGGAACAGAGCAGGTACATCTGAGGCAGCACATGAGAGGGCACAATGCAGTATCATAACATCAACAGGGAAGTGTTCATAACAGAACAGGTACATCAGAGGCAGCACATGAGAGGGGCTAAGTGCATCAACAGTCCTTGGCAAAGAACAGGTACATCTGAGGCAGCACATGAGAGGGGCACAGAGTATCAACAGTCCATGGTACAGAACAAGTACATCTGAGGCAGCACATGAGAGGGGCACAGAGCATCAACAGTCCATGGCACAGAACAAGAACATCAGAGGCAGCACATTAGAGGGGCTAAGTGCATCAACAGTCCATGGCACAGAACAGGTACATCTGAGGCAGCACATGAGAGGGGCTAAGTACATCAACAGTCCATGGCAAAGAACAAGTACATCTGAGGCAGCACATGAAAAGGGCTAATTGCATCAACAGTCCATGGCACAGAACAGGTACATCTGGGGCAGCACATGAGAGCGGCTAATTGCATTACCAGTCCATGGCAAAGAACAGGTACATCTGAAGCAGCACATGAGAGGGGATAAGTGCATCAACAATCCATGGCACAGAGCAGGTACATCTGAGGCAGCACATGAGAGGGCACAATGCAGTATCATAACAGCAACAGGGCAGTGTTCATAACAAAACAGGTACAACTGAGGCAGCATATGAGAGGGGCTAAGTGCATCAACAGTCCATAGCAAATAACAGGTACATCTGAGGCAGCACATGAGAGGGGCTAAGTGCATCAACAGTTCATGGCAAGGAACAGGTACATCTGAGGCAGCACATGAGAGGGGCTAAGTGCATCAACAGTCCATGGCACAGAACAGGTACATCTGAGGCAGCACATGAGAGGGGCTAAGTGCATCAACAGTCCATGGCAAAGTACAGGTACATCAGAGGCAGCACATGAGAGGGGCTAAGTGCATCAACAGTCCATGGCACAGAACAGGTACATCTGAGGCAGCACATGAGAGGGGCTAAGTGCATCAACAGTCCATGGCAAAGTACAGGTACATCAGAGGCAGCACATGAGAGGGGCTAAGTGCATCAACAGTCCATGGCACAGAGCAGGTACATCTGAGGCAGCACACACATGAGAGGGGCTAACTGCATCAACAGTCCATGGCAAAGAACAGGTACATCTGAGGCAGCACATGAAAGGGGCTAAGTGCATCAACAGTCCTTGGCAAAGAACAGGTACATCAGAGGCAGCACATGAGAGGGGGTGAGTGCATCAACAGTCTATGGCACAGAGCAGGTACATCTGAGGCAGCACTTGAGAGAGGCTAAGTGCATCAACAGTTCATGGCAAAGAACAGGTACATCTGAGGCAGCACATGAGAAGGGCTAAGTGCATCAACAGTCCTTGGCACATAACAGGTACATCTGAGGCAGCACACGAGAGGGGCTAAGTGCATCAACAGTCCATGGCAAAGAACAGGTACATCAGAGGCTGCACATGAGAGGGGCTAAGTGCATCAACAGTCCATGGCACAGAGCAGGTACATCTGAAGCAGCACATGAGAGGGGCTAAGTGCATCAACAGTCCTTAGCAAAGAACATGTACATCTGAGGCAGCACATGAGAGGGGCACAGAGCAGCAACAGTCCATGGCAAAGAACAGGTACATCTGAGGCTGCACATGAGAGGGGCGGAGAGCATCAACAGTCCATGGCACAGAACTGGTACATCAGAGGCAGCAGATGAGAGGGGGTGAGTGCATCAACAGTCTATGGCAAAGAACAGGTACATCTGAGGCTGCACATGAGAGGGGCTAACTGCATCAACAGTCCATCGCAAAGAACAGGTACATCTGAGGCAGCACATGAGAGGGGCTAAGTGCATCAACAGTCCATGGCAAAGAACAGGTACATCAGAGGCAGCACATGAGAGGGGGTGAGTGCATCAACAGTCTATGTCACAGAACAGGTACATCAGAGGCAGCACATGAGAGGGGCACAGAGCAGCAACAGTCCATGGCAAAGAACAGGTACATCTGAGGCTGCACATGAGAGGGGCGGAGAGCATCAACAGTCCATGGCACAGAACTGGTACATCTGAGGCAGCAGATGAGAGGTGCACAGAGCATCAACAGTCCATGGCAAAGTACAGGTACATCAGAGGCAGCACATGAGAGGGGCTAAGTGCATCAACAGTCAATGGCACAGAGCAGGTACATCTGAGGCAGCACATGATAGGGCACAATGCAGTATCATAACATCAACAGGGAAGTGTTCATAACAGAACAGGTACATCAGAGGCAGCACATGAGAGGGGCTAAGTGCATCAACAGTCCTTGGCAAAGAACAGGTACATCTGAGGCAGCACATGAGAGGGGCACAGAGCATCAACAGTCCATGGCACAGAACAAGTACATCAGAGGCAGCACATGAGAGGGGCACAGAGCATCAACAGTCCATGGCACAGAGCCGGTACATCTGAGGCAGCATATGAGAGTGGCTAAGTGCATCAACAGTCCATGGAACAGAGCAGGTACATCTGAGGCAGCACATGAGAAGGGCACAGAGCATCAACAGTCCATGGCAAAGAACAGGTACATCTGAGGCAGCACATGAGAGGGGCTAAGTGCAACACCAGTCCATGGCACAGAGCAGGTACATCTGAGGCAGCACATGAGAGGGCACAATGCAGTATCATAACATCAACAGGGAAGTGTTCATAACAGAACAGGTACATCAGAGGCAGCACATGAGAGGGGCTAAGTGCATCAACAGTCCATGGCAAAGAACAGGTACATCTGAGGCAGCACATGAGAGGGGCTAAGTGCATCAACAGTCCATGGCAAAGAACAGGTACATCAGAGGCAGCACATGAGAGGGGCTGAGTGCATCAACAGTCCATGGCACAGAGCAGGTACATCTGAGGCACCACTTGAAAGAGGCTAAGTGTATCAACAGTTCATGGCAAAGAACAGGTACATCTGAGGCAGCACATGAGAAGGGCTAAGTGCATCAACAGTCCTTGGCACATAACAGGTACATCTGAGGCAGCACATGAGAGGGGCTAAGTGCATCAACAGTCCATGGCAAAGAACAGGTACATCAGAGGCAGCACATGAGAGGGGCTAAGTGCATCAACAGTCTATGGCACAGAGCAGGTACATCTGAGGCAGCACATGAGAGGGGCTAAGTGCATCAACAGTCCATGGCAAAGAACATGTACATCTGAGGCAGCACATGAGAGGGGCACAGAGCAGCAACAGTCCATGGCACAGAACAGGTACATCTGAGGCAGCACATGAGAGGGGCAGAGAGCATCAACAGTCCATGGCAAAGAACTGGTACATCAGAGGCAGCACATGAGAGGGGCACAGAGCATCAACAGTCCATGGCACAGAGAAGTACATCAGAGGCAGCACATGAGAGGGGCACAGAGCATCAACAGTCCATGGCACAGAGCAGGTACATCTGAGGCAGAACATGAGAGGGGCACAGAGCATCAACAGTCCATGGCACAGAGCAGGTACATCTGAGGCAGCACATGAGAGGGCACAATGCAGTATCATAACAGCAACAGGGCAGTGTTCATAACAGAACAGGGACATCTAAGGCAACACATGAGAGGGGCTAAGTGCATCAACAGTCCATGGAACAGAGCAGGTACATCTGAGGCAGCACATGAGAGGGCACAATGCAGTATCATAACATCAACAGGGAAGTGTTCATAACAGAACAGGTACATCAGAGGCAGCACATGAGAGGGGCTAAGTGCATCAACAGTTCTTGGCAAAGAACAGGTACATCTGAGGCAGCACATGAGAGGGGCACAGAGTATCAACAGTCCATGGTGCAGAACAAGTACATCTGAGGCAGCACATGAGAGGGGCACAGAGCATCAACAGTCCATGGCACAGAACATGTACATCAGAGGCAGCACATTAGAGGGGCTAAGTGCATCAACAGTCCATGGCACAGAACAGGTACATCTGAGGCAGCACATGAGAGGGGCTAAGTACATCAACAGTCCATGGCAAAGAACAAGTACATCTGAGGCAGCACATGAAAAGGGCTAATTGCATCAACAGTCCATGGCACAGAACAGGTACATCTGAGGCAGCACATGAGAGCGGCTAATTGCATTACCAGTCCATGGCAAAGAACAGGTACATCTGAAGCAGCACATGAGAGGGGATAAGTGCATCAACAGTCCATGGCACAGAGCAGGTACATCTGAGGCAGCACATGAGAGGGCACAATGCAGTATCATAACAGCAACAGGGCAGTGTTCATAACAAAACAGGTACTTCAGAGGCAGCACATGAGAGGGGCTAAGTCCATCAACAGTCCATGGCACAGAGCAGGTACATCTGAGGCAGCACATCAGAGGTGCTAACTGCATCAACAGTCCATAGCAAAGAACAGGTACATCTGAGGCAGCACATGAGAGGGGCTAACTGCATCAACAGTCCATGGCAAAGAAGAGATACATCTGAGGCAGCATATGAGAGGGGCTAAGTGCATCAACAGTCCATGGCAAATAACAGGTACATCTGAGGCAGCACATGAGAGGGGCTAAGTGCATCAACAGTTCATGGCAAGGAACAGGTACATCTGAGGCAGCACATGAGAGGGGCTAAGTGCATCAACAGTCTATGGCACAGAGCAGGTACATCTGAGGCAGCATATGAGAGGGGCTAAGTGCATCAACAGTCCATGGCAAATAACAGGTACATCTGAGGCAGCACATGAGAGGGGCTAAGTGCATCAACAGTTCATGGCAAGGAACAGGTACATCTGAGGCAGCACATGAGAGGGGCTAAGTGCATCAACAGTCCATGGCACAGAACAGGTACATCTGAGGCAGCACATGAGAGGGGCTAAGTGCATCAACAGTCCATGGCAAAGTACAGGTACATCAGAGGCAGCACATGAGAGGGGCTAAGTGCATCAACAGTCCATGGCACAGAGCAGGTACATCTGAGGCAGCACATGAGAGGGGCTAACTGCATCAACAGTCCATGGCAAAGAACAGGTACATCTGAGGCAGCACATGAGAGGGGCTAAGTGCATCAACAGTCCATGGCAAAGAACAGGTACATCAGAGGCAGCACATGAGAGGGGCTGAGTGCATCAACTGTCCATGGCACAGAGCAGGTACATCTGAGGCACCACTTGAAAGAGGCTAAGTGTATCAACAGTTCATGGCAAAGAACAGGTACATCTGAGGCAGCACATGAGAAGGGCTAAGTGCATCAACAGTCCTTGGCACATAACAGGTACATCTGAGGCAGCACATGAGAGGGGCTAAGTGCATCAACAGTCCATGGCAAAGAACAGGTACATCAGAGGCAGCACATGAGAGGGGCTAAGTGCATCAACAGTCTATGGCACAGAGCAGGTACATCTGAGGCAGCACATGAGAGGGGCTAAGTGCATCAACAGTCCATGGCAAAGAACATGTACATCTGAGGCAGCACATGAGAGGGGCACAGAGCAGCAACAGTCCATGGCACAGAACAGGTACATCTGAGGCAGCACATGAGAGGGGCAGAGAGCATCAACAGTCCATGGCAAAGAACTGGTACATCAGAGGCAGCACATGAGAGGGGCACAGAGCATCAACAGTCCATGGCACAGAGAAGTACATCAGAGGCAGCACATGAGAGGGGCACAGAGCATCAACAGTCCATGGCACAGAGCAGGTACATCTGAGGCAGCACATGAGAGGGCACAATGCAGTATCATAACAGCAACAGGGCAGTGTTCATAACAGAACAGGGACATCTAAGGCAACACATGAGAGGGGCTAAGTGCATCAACAGTCCATGGAACAGAGCAGGTACATCTGAGGCAGCACATGAGAGGGCACAATGCAGTATCATAACATCAACAGGGAAGTGTTCATAACAGAACAGGTACATCAGAGGCAGCACATGAGAGGGGCTAAGTGCATCAACAGTCCTTGGCAAAGAACAGGTACACCTGAGGCAGCACATGAGAGGGGCACAGAGTATCAACAGTCCATGGTACAGAACAAGTACATCTGAGGCAGCACATGAGAGGGGCACAGAGCATCAACAGTCCATGGCACAGAACAAGTACATCAGAGGCAGCACATTAGAGGGGCTAAGTGCATCAACAGTCCATGGCACAGAACAGGTACATCTGAGGCAGCACATGAGAGGGGCTAAGTACATCAACAGTCCATGGCAAAGAACAAGTACATCTGAGGCAGCACATGAAAAGGGCTAATTGCATCAACAGTCCATGGCACAGAACAGGTACATCTGAGGCAGCACATGAGAGCTGCTAATTGCATTACCAGTCCATGGCAAGGAACAGGTACATCTGAAGCAGCACATGAGAGGGGATAAGTGCATCAACAGTCCATGCCACAGAGCAGGTACATCTGAGGCAGCACATGAGAGGGCACAATGCAGTATCATAACAGCAACAGGGCAGTGTTCATAACAAAACAGGTACATCAGAGGCAGCACATGAGAGGGGCTAAGTGCATCAACAGTCCATGGCACAGAGCAGGTACATCTGAGGCAGTACATCAGAGGTGCTAACTGCATCAACAGTCCATAGCAAAGAACAGGTACATCTGAGGCAGCACATGAGAGGGGCTGACTGCATCAACAGTCCATGGCAAAGAAGAGATACATCTGAGGCAGCATATGAGAGGGGCTAAGTGCATCAACAGTCCATGGCAAAAAACAGGTACATCTGAGGCAGCACATGAGAGGGGCTAAGTGCATCAACAGTTCATGGCAAGGAACAGGTACATCTGAGGCAGCACATGAGAGGGGCTAACTGCATCAACAGTCCATGGCAAAGAACAGGTACATCTGAGGCAGCACATGAGAGGGGCTAAGTGCATCAACAGTCCATGGCAAAGAACAGGTACATCAGAGGCAGCACATGAGAGGGGGTGAGTGCATCAACAGTCTATGGCACAGAGCAGGTACATCTGAGGCAGCACTTGAGAGAGGCTAAGTGCATCAACAGTTCATGGCAAAGAACAGGTACATCTGAGGCAGCACATGAGAAGGGCTAAGTGCATCAACAGTCCTTGGCACATAACAGGTACATCTGAGGCAGCACACGAGAGGGGCTAAGTGCATCAACAGTCCATGGCAAAGAACAGGTACATCAGAGGCAGCACATGAGAGGGGCTAAGTGCATCAACAGTCCATGGCACAGAGCAGGTACATCTGAAGCAGCACACGAGAGGGGCTAAGTGCATCAACAGTCCTTAGCAAAGAACATGTACATCTGAGGCAGCACATGAGAGGGGCACAGAGCAGCAACAGTCCATGGCAAAGAACAGGTACATCTGAGGCTGCACATGAGAGGGGCGGAGAGCATCAACAGTCCATGGCACAGAGAAGTACATCAGAGGCAGCACATGAGAGGGGCACAGAGCATCAACAGTCCATGGCAGAGAGCAGGTACACCTGAGGCAGCACATGAGAGGGGCTAAGTGCATCAACAGCCCATGGAACAAAGCAGGTACATCTGAGGCAGCACATGAGAAGGGCACAGAGCATCAACAGTCCATGGCAAAGAACAGGTACATCTGAGGCAGCACATGAGAGGGGCTAAGTGCAACCCCAGTCAATGGCACAGAGCAGGTACATCTGAGGCAGCACATGAGAGTTCACAATGCAGTATCATAACATCAACAGGGAAGTGTTCATAACAGAACAGGTACATCAGAGGCAGCACATGAGAGGGGCTAAGTGCATCAACAGTCCTTGGCAAAGAACAGGTACATCTGAGGCAGCACATGAGAGGGGCACAGAGCATCAACAGTCCATGGCACAGAACAAGTACATCAGAGGCAGCACATGAGAGGGACTAAGTGCATCAACAGTCCATGGCACAGAACAGGTACATCTGTTACAGCACATGACAGGGGCACAGAGCATCAACAGTCCATGGCACAAAACAGGTACATCTGAGGCAGCACATGAGAGGGGCTAAGTTCATCAACAGTCCATGGCACAGAACAGGTACATCTGAGGCAGCAGATGAGAGGGGCTAAGTGCATCAACAGTCCATGGCAAAGTACAGGTACATCAGAGGCAGCACATGAGAGGGGCTAAGTGCATCAACAGTCCATGGCACAGAGCAGGTACATCTGAGGCAGCACACACATGAGAGGGGCTAACTGCATCAACAGTCCATGGCAAAGAACAGGTACATCTGAGGCAGCACATGAGAGGGGCTCAGTGCATCAACAGTCCATGGCAAAGAACAGGTACATCAGAGGCAGCACATGAGAGGGGGTGAGTGCATCAACAGTCTATGTCACAGAGCAGGTACATCTGAGGCAGCACTTGAGAGAGGCTAAGTGCATCAACAGTTCATGGCAAGGAACAGGTACATCTGAGGCAGCACATGAGAGGGGCTAAGTGCATCAACAGTTCATGGCAAAGAACAGGTACATCTGAAGCAGCACATGAGAGGGGCTAAGTGCATCAACAGTCCTTAGCAAAGAACATGTACATCTGAGGCAGCACATGAGAGGGGCACAGAGCAGCAACAGTCCATGGCAAAGAACAGGTACATCTGAGGCTGCACATGAGAGGGGCGGAGAGCATCAACAGTCCATGGCACAGAACTGGTACATCAGAGGCAGCAGATGAGAGGGGCACAGAGCATCAACAGTCCATGGCACAGAGAAGTACATCAGAGGCAGCACATGAGAGGGGCACAGAGCATCAACAGGCCATGGCACAGAGCAGGTACATCTGAGGCAGCACATGAGAGGGGCTAAGTGCATCAACAGTCCATGGCACAGAGCAGGTACATCTGAGGCACCACTTGAAAGAGGCTAAGTGTATCAACAGTTCATGGCAAAGAACAGGTACATCTGAGGCAGCACATGAGAAGGGCTAAGTGCATCAACAGTCCTTGGCACATAACAGGTACATCTGAGGCAGCACATGAGAGGGGCTAAGTGCATCAACAGTCCATGGCAAAGAACAGGTACATCAGAGGCAGCACATGAGAGGGGCTAAGTGCATCAACAGTCTATGGCACAGAGCAGGTACATCTGAGGCAGCACATGAGAGGGGCTAAGTGCATCAACAGTCCATGGCAAAGAACATGTACATCTGAGGCAGCACATGAGAGGGGCACAGAGCAGCAACAGTCCATGGCACAGAACAGGTACATCTGAGGCAGCACATGAGAGGGGCAGAGAGCATCAACAGTCCATGGCAAAGAACTGGTACATCAGAGGCAGCACATGAGAGGGGCACAGAGCATCAACAGTCCATGGCACAGAGAAGTACATCAGAGGCAGCACATGAGAGGGGCACAATGCAGTATCATAACAGCAACAGGGCAGTGTTCATAACAGAACAGGGACATCTAAGGCAACACATGAGAGGGGCTAAGTGCATCAACAGTCCATGGAACAGAGCAGGTACATCTGAGGCAGCACATGAGAGGGCACAATGCAGTATCATAACATCAACAGGGAAGTGTTCATAACAGAACAGGTACATCAGAGGCAGCACATGAGAGGGGCTAAGTGCATCAACAGTCCTTGGCAAAGAACAGGTACATTTGAGGCAGCACATGAGAGGGGCACAGAGTATCAACAGTCCATGGTACAGAACAAGTACATCTGAGGCAGCACATGAGAGGGGCACAGAGCATCAACAGTCCATGGCACAGAACAAGTACATCAGAGGCAGCACATTAGAGGGGCTAAGTGCATCAACAGTCCATGGCACAGAACAGGTACATCCGAGGCAGCACATGAGAGGGGCTAAGTACATCAACAGTCCATGGCAAAGAACAAGTACATCTGAGGCAGCACATGAAAATGGCTAATTGCATCAACAGTCCATGGCACAGAACAGGTACATCTGAGGCAGCACATGAGAGCGGCTAATTGCATTACCAGTCCATGGCAAAGAACAGGTACATCTGAAGCAGCACATGAGAGGGGATAAGTGCATCAACAGTCCATGGCACAGAGCAGGTACATCTGAGGCAGCACATGAGAGGGCACAATGCAGTATCATAACAGCAACAGGGCAGTGTTCATAACAAAACAGGTACATCAGAGGCAGCACATGAGAGGGGCTAAGTGCATCAACAGTCCATGGCACAGAGCAGGTACATCTGAGGCAGCACATCAGAGGTGCTAACTGCAGCAACAGTCCATAGCAAAGAACAGGTACATCTGAGGCAGCACATGAGAGGGGCTAACTGCATCAACAGTCCATGGCAAAGAACAGGTACATCAGAGGCAGCACATGAGAGGGGCTAAGTGCATCAACAGTCTATGGCACAGAGCAGGTACATCTGAGGCAGCACATGAGAGGGGCTAAGTGCATCAACAGTTCATGGCAAGGAACAGGTACATCTGAGGCAGCACATGAGAGGGGCTAAGTGCATCAACAGTCCATGGCACAGAACAGGTACATCTGAGGCAGCACATGAGAGGGGCTAAGTGCATCAACAGTCCATGGCAAAGTACAGGTACATCAGAGGCAGCACATGAGAGGGGCTAAGTGCATCAACAGTCCATGGCACAGAGCAGGTACATCTGAGGCAGCACATGAGAGGGGCTAACTGCATCAACAGTCCATGGCAAAGAACAGGTACATCTGAGGCAGCACATGAGAGGGGCTAAGTGCATCAACAGTCCATGGCAAAGAACAGGTACATCAGAGGCAGCACATGAGAGGGGCTGAGTGCATCAACAGTCCATGGCACAGAGCAGGTACATCTGAGGCACCACTTGAAAGAGGCTAAGTGTATCAACAGTTCATGGCAAAGAACAGGTACATCTGAGGCAGCACATGAGAGGGGCTAAGTGCATCAACAGTCCATGGCAAAGAACAGGTACATCAGAGGCAGCACATGAGAGGGGCTAAGTGCATCAACAGTCTATGGCACAGAGCAGGTACATCTGAGGCAGCACATGAGAGGGGCTAAGTGCATCAACAGTCCATGGCAAAGAACATGTACATCTGAGGCAGCACATGAGAGGGGCACAGAGAAGCAACAGTCCATGGCACAGAACAGGTACATCTGAGGCAGCACATGAGAGGGGCAGAGAGCATCAACAGTCCATGGCAAAGAACTGGTACATCAGAGGCAGCACATGAGAGGGGCACAGAGCATCAACAGTCCATGGCACAGAGAAGTACATCAGAGGCAGCACATGAGAGGGGCACAGAGCATCAACAGTCCATGGCACAGAGCAGGTACATCTGAGGCAGCACATGAGAGGGCACAATGCAGTATCATAACAGCAACAGGGCAGTGTTCATAATAGAAGAGGGACATCTAAGGCAACACATGAGAGGGGCTAAGTGCATCAACAGTCCATGGAACAGAGCAGGTACATCTGAGGCAGCACATGAGAGGGCACAATGCAGTATCATAACATCAACAGGGAAGTGTTCATAACAGAACAGGTACATCAGAGGCAGCACATGAGAGGGGCTAAGTGCATCAACAGTCCTTGGCAAAGAACAGGTACATCTGAGGCAGCACATGAGAGGGGCACAGAGTATCAACAGTCCATGGTACAGAACAAGTACATCTGAGGCAGCACATGAGAGGGGCACAGAGCATCAACAGTCCATGGCACAGAACAAGTACATCAGAGGCAGCACATTAGAGGGGCTAAGTGTATCAACAGTCCATGGCACAGAACAGGTACATCTGAGGCAGCACATGAGAGGGGCTAAGTACATCAACAGTCCATGGCAAAGAACAAGTACATCTGAGGCAGCACATGAAAAGGGCTAATTGCATCAACAGTCCATGGCACAGAACAGGTACATCTGGGGCAGCACATGAGAGCGGCTAATTGCATTACCAGTCCATGGCAAAGAACAGGTACATCTGAAGCAGCACATGAGAGGGGATAAGTGCATCAACAATCCATGGCACAGAGCAGGTACATCTGAGGCAGCACATGAGAGGGCACAATGCAGTATCATAACAGCAACAGGGCAGTGTTCATAACAAAACAGGTACATCTGAGGCAGCATATGAGAGGGGCTAAGTGCATCAACAGTCCATAGCAAATAACAGGTACATCTGAGGCAGCACATGAGAGGGGCTAAGTGCATCAACAGTTCATGGCAAGGAACAGGTACATCTGAGGCAGCACATGAGAGGGGCTAAGTGCATCAACAGTCCATGGCACAGAACAGGTACATCTGAGGCAGCACATGAGAGGGGCTAAGTGCATCAACAGTCCATGGCAAAGTACAGGTACATCAGAGGCAGCACATGAGAGGGGCTAAGTGCATCAACAGTCCATGGCACAGAACAGGTACATCTGAGGCAGCACATGAGAGGGGCTAAGTGCATCAACAGTCCATGGCAAAGTACAGGTACATCAGAGGCAGCACATGAGAGGGGCTAAGTGCATCAACAGTCCATGGCACAGAGCAGGTACATCTGAGGCAGCACACACATGAGAGGGGCTAACTGCATCAACAGTCCATGGCAAAGAACAGGTACATCTGAGGCAGCACATGAAAGGGGCTAAGTGCATCAACAGTCCTTGGCAAAGAACAGGTACATCAGAGGCAGCACATGAGAGGGGGTGAGTGCATCAACAGTCTATGGCACAGAGCAGGTACATCTGAGGCAGCACTTGAGAGAGGCTAAGTGCATCAACAGTTCATGGCAAAGAACAGGTACATCTGAGGCAGCACATGAGAAGGGCTAAGTGCATCAACAGTCCTTGGCACATAACAGGTACATCTGAGGCAGCACACGAGAGGGGCTAAGTGCATCAACAGTCCATGGCAAAGAACAGGTACATCAGAGGCAGCACATGAGAGGGGCTAAGTGCATCAACAGTCCATGGCACAGAGCAGGTACATCTGAAGCAGCACATGAGAGGGGCTAAGTGCATCAACAGTCCTTAACAGGAAACATGTACATCTGAGGCAGCACATGAGAGGGGCACAGAGCAGCAACAGTCCATGGCAAAGAACAGGTACATCTGAGGCTGCACATGAGAGGGGCGGAGAGCATCAACAGTCCATGGCACAGAACTGGTACATCAGAGGCAGCAGATGAGAGGGGCACAGAGCATCAACAGTCCATGGCACAGAGAAGTACATCAGAGGCAGCACATGAGAGGGGCACAGAGCATCAACAGTCCATGGCAGAGAGCAGGTACATCTGAGGCAGCACATGAGAGGGGCTAAGTGCATCAACAGCCCATGGAACAGAGCAGGTACATCTGAGGCAGCACATGAGAAGGGCACAGAGCATCAACAGTCCATGGCAAAGAACAGGTACATCTGAGGCAGCAAATGAGAGGGGCTAAGTGCATCAACAGTTCATGGCAAGGAACAGGTACATCTGAGGCAGCACATGAGAGGGGCTAAGTGCATCAACAGTCCATAGCAAATAACAGGTACATCTGAGGCAGCACATGAGAGGGGCTAAGTGCATCAACAGTTCATGGCAAGGAACAGGTACATCTGAGGCAGCACATGAGAGGGGCTAAGTGCATCAACAGTCCATGGCACAGAACAGGTACATCTGAGGCAGCACATGAGAGGGGCTAAGTGCATCAACAGTCCATGGCACAGAGCAGGTACATCTGAGGCAGCACACACATGAGAGGGGCTAACTGCATCAACAGTCCATGGCAAAGAACAGGTACATCTGAGGCAGCACATGAAAGGGGCTAAGTGCATCAACAGTCCTTGGCAAAGAACAGGTACATCAGAGGCAGCACATGAGAGGGGGTGAGTGCATCAACAGTCTATGGCACAGAGCAGGTACATCTGAGGCAGCACTTGAGAGAGGCTAAGTGCATCAACAGTTCATGGCAAAGAACAGGTACATCTGAGGCAGCACATGAGAATGGCTAAGTGCATCAACAGTCCTTGGCACATAACAGGTACATCTGAGGCAGCACACGAGAGGGGCTAAGTGCATCAACAGTCCATGGCAAAGAACAGGTACATCAGAGGCAGCACATGAGAGGGGCTAAGTGCATCAACAGTCCATGGCACAGAGCAGGTACATCTGAAGCAGCACATGAGAGGGGCTAAGTGCATCAACAGTCCTTAGCAAAGAACATGTACATCTGAGGCAGCACATGAGAGGGGCACAGAGCAGCAACAGTCCATGGCAAAGAACAGGTACATCTGAGGCTGCACATGAGAGGGGCGGAGAGCATCAACAGTCCATGGCACAGAACTGGTACATCAGAGGCAGCAGATGAGAGGTGCACAGAGCATCAACAGTCCATGGCACAGAGAAGTACATCAGAGGCAGCACATGAGAGGGGCACAGAGCATCAACAGTCCATGGCAGAGAGCAGGTACATCTGAGGCAGCACATGAGAGGGGCTAAGTGCATCAACAGCCCATGGAACAGAGCAGGTACATTTGAGGCAGCACATGAGAAGGGCACAGAGCATCAACAGTCCATGGCAAAGAACAGGTACATCTGAGGCAGCACATGAGAGGGGCTAAGTGCAACCCCAGTCAATGGCACAGAGCAGGTACATCTGAGGCAGCAAATGAGAGGGCACAATGCAGTATCATAACATCAACAGGGAAGTGTTCATAACAGAACAGGTACATCAGAGGCAGCACATGAGAGGGGCTAAGTGCATCAACAGTCCTTGGCAAAGAACAGGTACATCTGAGGCAGCACATGAGAGGGGCACAGAGCATCAACAGTCCATGGCACAGAACAAGTACATCAGAGGCAGCACATGAGAGGGGCTAAGTGCATCAACAGTCCATGGCACAGAACAGGTACATCTGTTACAGCACATGACAGGGGCACAGAGCATCAACAGTCCATGGCACAAAACAGGTACATCTGAGGCAGCACATGAGAGGGGCTAAGTTCATCAACAGTCCATGGCACAGAACAGGTACATCTGAGGCAGCACATGAGAGGGGCTAAGTGCATCAACAGTCCATGGCAAAGTACAGGTACATCAGAGGCAGCACATGAGAAGGGCTAAGTGCATCAACAGTCCATGGCACAGAGCAGGTACATCTGAGGCAGCACACACATGAGAGGGGCTAACTGCATCAACAGTCCATGGCAAAGAACAGGTACATCTGAGGCAGCACATGAGAGGGGCTAAGTGCATCAACAGTCCATGGCAAAGAACAGGTACATCAGAGGCAGCACATGAGAGGGGGTGAGTGCATCAACAGTCTATGTCACAGAACAGGTACATCAGAGGCAGCACATGAGAGGGGCACAGAGCAGCAACAGTCCATGGCAAAGAACAGGTACATCTGAGGCAGCACATGAGAGGGGCAGAGAGCATCAACAGTCCATGGCAAAGAACTGGTACATCAGAGGCAGCACATGAGAGGGGCACAGAGCATCAACAGTCCATGGCACAGAGAAGTACATCAGAGGCAGCACATGAGAGGGGCACAGAGCATCAACAGTCCATGGCACAGAGCAGGTACATCTGAGGCAGCACATGAGAGGGCACAATGCAGTATCATAACAGCAACAGGGCAGTGTTCATAATAGAAGAGGGACATCTAAGGCAACACATGAGAGGGGCTAAGTGCATCAACAGTCCTTGGAACAGAGCAGGTACATCTGAGGCAGCACATGAGAGGGCACAATGCAGTATCATAACATCAACAGGGAAGTGTTCATAACAGAACAGGTACATCAGAGGCAGCACATGAGAGGGGCTAAGTGCATCAACAGTCCTTGGCAAAGAACAGGTACATCTGAGGCAGCACATGAGAGGGGCACAGAGTATCAACAGTCCATGGTACAGAACAAGTACATCTGAGGCAGCACATGAGAGGGGCACAGAGCATCAACAGTCCATGGCACAGAGAAGTACATCAGAGGCAGCACATGAGAGGGGCACAGAGCATCAACAGGCCATGGCACAGAGCAGGTACATCTGAGGCAGCACATGAGAGGGGCTAAGTGCATCAACAGTCCATGGCACAGAGCAGGTACATCTGAGGCACCACTTGAAAGAGGCTAAGTGTATCAACAGTTCATGGCAAAGAACAGGTACATCTGAGGCAGCACATGAGAAGGGCTAAGTGCATCAACAGTCCTTGGCACATAACAGGTACATCTGAGGCAGCACATGAGAGGGGCTAAGTGCATCAACAGTCCATGGCAAAGAACAGGTACATCAGAGGCAGCACATGAGAGGGGCTAAGTGCATCAACAGTCTATGGCACAGAGCAGGTACATCTGAGGCAGCACATGAGAGGGGCTAAGTGCATCAACAGTCCATGGCAAAGAACATGTACATCTGAGGCAGCACATGAGAGGGGCACAGAGCAGCAACAGTCCATGGCACAGAACAGGTACATCTGAGGCAGCACATGAGAGGGGCAGAGAGCATCAACAGTCCATGGCAAAGAACTGGTACATCAGAGGCAGCACATGAGAGGGGCACAGAGCATCAACAGTCCATGGCACAGAGAAGTACATCAGAGGCAGCACATGAGAGGGGCACAATGCAGTATCATAACAGCAACAGGGCAGTGTTCATAACAGAACAGGGACATCTAAGGCAACACATGAGAGGGGCTAAGTGCATCAACAGTCCATGGAACAGAGCAGGTACATCTGAGGCAGCACATGAGAGGGCACAATGCAGTATCATAACATCAACAGGGAAGTGTTCATAACAGAACAGGTACATCAGAGGCAGCACATGAGAGGGGCTAAGTGCATCAACAGTCCTTGGCAAAGAACAGGTACATTTGAGGCAGCACATGAGAGGGGCACAGAGTATCAACAGTCCATGGTACAGAACAAGTACATCTGAGGCAGCACATGAGAGGGGCACAGAGCATCAACAGTCCATGGCACAGAACAAGTACATCAGAGGCAGCACATTAGAGGGGCTAAGTGCATCAACAGTCCATGGCACAGAACAGGTACATCCGAGGCAGCACATGAGAGGGGCTAAGTACATCAACAGTCCATGGCAAAGAACAAGTACATCTGAGGCAGCACATGAAAATGGCTAATTGCATCAACAGTCCATGGCACAGAACAGGTACATCTGAGGCAGCACATGAGAGCGGCTAATTGCATTACCAGTCCATGGCAAAGAACAGGTACATCTGAAGCAGCACATGAGAGGGGATAAGTGCATCAACAGTCCATGGCACAGAGCAGGTACATCTGAGGCAGCACATGAGAGGGCACAATGCAGTATCATAACAGCAACAGGGCAGTGTTCATAACAAAACAGGTACATCAGAGGCAGCACATGAGAGGGGCTAAGTGCATCAACAGTCCATGGCACAGAGCAGGTACATCTGAGGCAGCACATCAGAGGTGCTAACTGCAGCAACAGTCCATAGCAAAGAACAGGTACATCTGAGGCAGCACATGAGAGGGGCTAACTGCATCAACAGTCCATGGCAAAGAACAGGTACATCAGAGGCAGCACATGAGAGGGGCTAAGTGCATCAACAGTCTATGGCACAGAGCAGGTACATCTGAGGCAGCACATGAGAGGGGCTAAGTGCATCAACAGTTCATGGCAAGGAACAGGTACATCTGAGGCAGCACATGAGAGGGGCTAAGTGCATCAACAGTCCATGGCACAGAACAGGTACATCTGAGGCAGCACATGAGAGGGGCTAAGTGCATCAACAGTCCATGGCAAAGTACAGGTACATCAGAGGCAGCACATGAGAGGGGCTAAGTGCATCAACAGTCCATGGCACAGAGCAGGTACATCTGAGGCAGCACATGAGAGGGGCTAACTGCATCAACAGTCCATGGCAAAGAACAGGTACATCTGAGGCAGCACATGAGAGGGGCTAAGTGCATCAACAGTCCATGGCAAAGAACAGGTACATCAGAGGCAGCACATGAGAGGGGCTGAGTGCATCAACAGTCCATGGCACAGAGCAGGTACATCTGAGGCACCACTTGAAAGAGGCTAAGTGTATCAACAGTTCATGGCAAAGAACAGGTACATCTGAGGCAGCACATGAGAGGGGCTAAGTGCATCAACAGTCCATGGCAAAGAACAGGTACATCAGAGGCAGCACATGAGAGGGGCTAAGTGCATCAACAGTCTATGGCACAGAGCAGGTACATCTGAGGCAGCACATGAGAGGGGCTAAGTGCATCAACAGTCCATGGCAAAGAACATGTACATCTGAGGCAGCACATGAGAGGGGCACAGAGAAGCAACAGTCCATGGCACAGAACAGGTACATCTGAGGCAGCACATGAGAGGGGCAGAGAGCATCAACAGTCCATGGCAAAGAACTGGTACATCAGAGGCAGCACATGAGAGGGGCACAGAGCATCAACAGTCCATGGCACAGAGAAGTACATCAGAGGCAGCACATGAGAGGGGCACAGAGCATCAACAGTCCATGGCACAGAGCAGGTACATCTGAGGCAGCACATGAGAGGGCACAATGCAGTATCATAACAGCAACAGGGCAGTGTTCATAATAGAAGAGGGACATCTAAGGCAACACATGAGAGGGGCTAAGTGCATCAACAGTCCATGGAACAGAGCAGGTACATCTGAGGCAGCACATGAGAGGGCACAATGCAGTATCATAACATCAACAGGGAAGTGTTCATAACAGAACAGGTACATCAGAGGCAGCACATGAGAGGGGCTAAGTGCATCAACAGTCCTTGGCAAAGAACAGGTACATCTGAGGCAGCACATGAGAGGGGCACAGAGTATCAACAGTCCATGGTACAGAACAAGTACATCTGAGGCAGCACATGAGAGGGGCACAGAGCATCAACAGTCCATGGCACAGAACAAGTACATCAGAGGCAGCACATTAGAGGGGCTAAGTGTATCAACAGTCCATGGCACAGAACAGGTACATCTGAGGCAGCACATGAGAGGGGCTAAGTACATCAACAGTCCATGGCAAAGAACAAGTACATCTGAGGCAGCACATGAAAAGGGCTAATTGCATCAACAGTCCATGGCACAGAACAGGTACATCTGGGGCAGCACATGAGAGCGGCTAATTGCATTACCAGTCCATGGCAAAGAACAGGTACATCTGAAGCAGCACATGAGAGGGGATAAGTGCATCAACAATCCATGGCACAGAGCAGGTACATCTGAGGCAGCACATGAGAGGGCACAATGCAGTATCATAACAGCAACAGGGCAGTGTTCATAACAAAACAGGTACATCTGAGGCAGCATATGAGAGGGGCTAAGTGCATCAACAGTCCATAGCAAATAACAGGTACATCTGAGGCAGCACATGAGAGGGGCTAAGTGCATCAACAGTTCATGGCAAGGAACAGGTACATCTGAGGCAGCACATGAGAGGGGCTAAGTGCATCAACAGTCCATGGCACAGAACAGGTACATCTGAGGCAGCACATGAGAGGGGCTAAGTGCATCAACAGTCCATGGCAAAGTACAGGTACATCAGAGGCAGCACATGAGAGGGGCTAAGTGCATCAACAGTCCATGGCACAGAACAGGTACATCTGAGGCAGCACATGAGAGGGGCTAAGTGCATCAACAGTCCATGGCAAAGTACAGGTACATCAGAGGCAGCACATGAGAGGGGCTAAGTGCATCAACAGTCCATGGCACAGAGCAGGTACATCTGAGGCAGCACACACATGAGAGGGGCTAACTGCATCAACAGTCCATGGCAAAGAACAGGTACATCTGAGGCAGCACATGAAAGGGGCTAAGTGCATCAACAGTCCTTGGCAAAGAACAGGTACATCAGAGGCAGCACATGAGAGGGGGTGAGTGCATCAACAGTCTATGGCACAGAGCAGGTACATCTGAGGCAGCACTTGAGAGAGGCTAAGTGCATCAACAGTTCATGGCAAAGAACAGGTACATCTGAGGCAGCACATGAGAAGGGCTAAGTGCATCAACAGTCCTTGGCACATAACAGGTACATCTGAGGCAGCACACGAGAGGGGCTAAGTGCATCAACAGTCCATGGCAAAGAACAGGTACATCAGAGGCAGCACATGAGAGGGGCTAAGTGCATCAACAGTCCATGGCACAGAGCAGGTACATCTGAAGCAGCACATGAGAGGGGCTAAGTGCATCAACAGTCCTTAACAGGAAACATGTACATCTGAGGCAGCACATGAGAGGGGCACAGAGCAGCAACAGTCCATGGCAAAGAACAGGTACATCTGAGGCTGCACATGAGAGGGGCGGAGAGCATCAACAGTCCATGGCACAGAACTGGTACATCAGAGGCAGCAGATGAGAGGGGCACAGAGCATCAACAGTCCATGGCACAGAGAAGTACATCAGAGGCAGCACATGAGAGGGGCACAGAGCATCAACAGTCCATGGCAGAGAGCAGGTACATCTGAGGCAGCACATGAGAGGGGCTAAGTGCATCAACAGCCCATGGAACAGAGCAGGTACATCTGAGGCAGCACATGAGAAGGGCACAGAGCATCAACAGTCCATGGCAAAGAACAGGTACATCTGAGGCAGCAAATGAGAGGGGCTAAGTGCATCAACAGTTCATGGCAAGGAACAGGTACATCTGAGGCAGCACATGAGAGGGGCTAAGTGCATCAACAGTCCATAGCAAATAACAGGTACATCTGAGGCAGCACATGAGAGGGGCTAAGTGCATCAACAGTTCATGGCAAGGAACAGGTACATCTGAGGCAGCACATGAGAGGGGCTAAGTGCATCAACAGTCCATGGCACAGAACAGGTACATCTGAGGCAGCACATGAGAGGGGCTAAGTGCATCAACAGTCCATGGCACAGAGCAGGTACATCTGAGGCAGCACACACATGAGAGGGGCTAACTGCATCAACAGTCCATGGCAAAGAACAGGTACATCTGAGGCAGCACATGAAAGGGGCTAAGTGCATCAACAGTCCTTGGCAAAGAACAGGTACATCAGAGGCAGCACATGAGAGGGGGTGAGTGCATCAACAGTCTATGGCACAGAGCAGGTACATCTGAGGCAGCACTTGAGAGAGGCTAAGTGCATCAACAGTTCATGGCAAAGAACAGGTACATCTGAGGCAGCACATGAGAATGGCTAAGTGCATCAACAGTCCTTGGCACATAACAGGTACATCTGAGGCAGCACACGAGAGGGGCTAAGTGCATCAACAGTCCATGGCAAAGAACAGGTACATCAGAGGCAGCACATGAGAGGGGCTAAGTGCATCAACAGTCCATGGCACAGAGCAGGTACATCTGAAGCAGCACATGAGAGGGGCTAAGTGCATCAACAGTCCTTAGCAAAGAACATGTACATCTGAGGCAGCACATGAGAGGGGCACAGAGCAGCAACAGTCCATGGCAAAGAACAGGTACATCTGAGGCTGCACATGAGAGGGGCGGAGAGCATCAACAGTCCATGGCACAGAACTGGTACATCAGAGGCAGCAGATGAGAGGTGCACAGAGCATCAACAGTCCATGGCACAGAGAAGTACATCAGAGGCAGCACATGAGAGGGGCACAGAGCATCAACAGTCCATGGCAGAGAGCAGGTACATCTGAGGCAGCACATGAGAGGGGCTAAGTGCATCAACAGCCCATGGAACAGAGCAGGTACATTTGAGGCAGCACATGAGAAGGGCACAGAGCATCAACAGTCCATGGCAAAGAACAGGTACATCTGAGGCAGCACATGAGAGGGGCTAAGTGCAACCCCAGTCAATGGCACAGAGCAGGTACATCTGAGGCAGCAAATGAGAGGGCACAATGCAGTATCATAACATCAACAGGGAAGTGTTCATAACAGAACAGGTACATCAGAGGCAGCACATGAGAGGGGCTAAGTGCATCAACAGTCCTTGGCAAAGAACAGGTACATCTGAGGCAGCACATGAGAGGGGCACAGAGCATCAACAGTCCATGGCACAGAACAAGTACATCAGAGGCAGCACATGAGAGGGGCTAAGTGCATCAACAGTCCATGGCACAGAACAGGTACATCTGTTACAGCACATGACAGGGGCACAGAGCATCAACAGTCCATGGCACAAAACAGGTACATCTGAGGCAGCACATGAGAGGGGCTAAGTTCATCAACAGTCCATGGCACAGAACAGGTACATCTGAGGCAGCACATGAGAGGGGCTAAGTGCATCAACAGTCCATGGCAAAGTACAGGTACATCAGAGGCAGCACATGAGAAGGGCTAAGTGCATCAACAGTCCATGGCACAGAGCAGGTACATCTGAGGCAGCACACACATGAGAGGGGCTAACTGCATCAACAGTCCATGGCAAAGAACAGGTACATCTGAGGCAGCACATGAGAGGGGCTAAGTGCATCAACAGTCCATGGCAAAGAACAGGTACATCAGAGGCAGCACATGAGAGGGGGTGAGTGCATCAACAGTCTATGTCACAGAACAGGTACATCAGAGGCAGCACATGAGAGGGGCACAGAGCAGCAACAGTCCATGGCAAAGAACAGGTACATCTGAGGCAGCACATGAGAGGGGCAGAGAGCATCAACAGTCCATGGCAAAGAACTGGTACATCAGAGGCAGCACATGAGAGGGGCACAGAGCATCAACAGTCCATGGCACAGAGAAGTACATCAGAGGCAGCACATGAGAGGGGCACAGAGCATCAACAGTCCATGGCACAGAGCAGGTACATCTGAGGCAGCACATGAGAGGGCACAATGCAGTATCATAACAGCAACAGGGCAGTGTTCATAATAGAAGAGGGACATCTAAGGCAACACATGAGAGGGGCTAAGTGCATCAACAGTCCTTGGAACAGAGCAGGTACATCTGAGGCAGCACATGAGAGGGCACAATGCAGTATCATAACATCAACAGGGAAGTGTTCATAACAGAACAGGTACATCAGAGGCAGCACATGAGAGGGGCTAAGTGCATCAACAGTCCTTGGCAAAGAACAGGTACATCTGAGGCAGCACATGAGAGGGGCACAGAGTATCAACAGTCCATGGTACAGAACAAGTACATCTGAGGCAGCACATGAGAGGGGCACAGAGCATCAACAGTCCATGGCACAGAACAAGTACATCAGAGGCAGCACATTAGAGGGGCTAAGTGCATCAACAGTCCATGGCACAGAACAGGTACATCTGAGGCAGCACATGAGAGGGGCTAAGTACATCAACAGTCCATGGCAAAGAACAAGTACATCTGAGGCAGCACATGAAAAGGGCTAATTGCATCAACAGTCCATGGCACAGAACAGGTACATCTGAGGCAGCACATGAGAGGGGCTAAGTGCATCAACAGTCCATGGCAAAGTACAGGTACATCAGAGGCAGCACATGAGAGGGGCTAAGTGCATCAACAGTCCATGGCACAGAACAGGTACATCTGAGGCAGCACATGAGAGGGGCTAAGTGCATCAACAGTCCATGGCAAAGTACAGGTACATCAGAGGCAGCACATGAGAGGGGCTAAGTGCATCAACAGTCCATGGCACAGAGCAGGTACATCTGAGGCAGCACACACATGAGAGGGGCTAACTGCATCAACAGTCCATGGCAAAGAACAGGTACATCTGAGGCAGCACATGAAAGGGGCTAAGTGCATCAACAGTCCTTAGCAAAGAACAGGTACATCAGAGGCAGCACATGAGAGGGGGTGAGTGCATCAACAGTCTATGGCACAGAGCAGGTACATCTGAGGCAGCACTTGAGAGAGGCTAAGTGCATCAACAGTTCATGGCAAAGAACAGGTACATCTGAGGCAGTACATGAGAAGGGCTAAGTGCATCAACAGTCCTTGGCACATAACAGGTACATCTGAGGCAGCACACGAGAGGGGCTAAGTGCATCAACAGTCCATGGCAAAGAACAGGTACATCAGAGGCAGCACATGAGAGGGGCTAAGTGCATCAACAGTCCATGGCACAGAGCAGGTACATCTGAAGCAGCACATGAGAGGGGCTAAGTGCATCAACAGTCTTTAGCAGGAAACATGTACATCTGAGGCAGCACATGAGAGGGGCACAGAGCAGCAACAGTCCATGGCAAAGAACAGGTACATCTGAGGCTGCACATGAGAGGGGCGGAGAGCATCAACAGTCCATGGCACAGAACTGGTACATCAGAGGCAGCAGATGAGAGGGGCACAGAGCATCAACAGTCCATGGCACAGAGAAGTACATCAGAGGCAGCACATGAGAGGGGCACAGAGCATCAACAGTCCATGGCAGAGAGCAGGTACATCTGAGGCAGCACATGAGAGGGGCTAAGTGCATCAACAGCCCATGGAACAGAGCAGGTACATCTGAGGCAGCACATGAGAAGGGCACAGAGCATCAACAGTCCATGGCAAAGAACAGGTACATCTGAGGCAGCAAATGAGAGGGGCTAAGTGCATCAACAGTTCATGGCAAGGAACAGGTACATCTGAGGCAGCACATGAGAGGGGCTAAGTGCATCAACAGTCCATAGCAAATAACAGGTACATCTGAGCCAGCACATGAGAGGGGCTAAGTGCATCAACAGTTCATGGCAAGGAACAGGTACATCTGAGGCAGCACATGAGAGGGGCTAAGTGCATCAACAGTCCATGGCACAGAACAGGTACATCTGAGGCAGCACATGAGAGGGGCTAAGTGCATCAACAGTCCATGGCAAAGTACAGGTACATCAGAGGCAGCACATGAGAGGGGCTAAGTGCATCAACAGTCCATGGCACAGAGCAGGTACATCTGAGGCAGCACACACATGAGAGGGGCTAACTGCATCAACAGTCCATGGCAAAGAACAGGTACATCTGAGGCAGCACATGAAAGGGGCTAAGTGCATCAACAGTCCTTGGCAAAGAACAGGTACATCAGAGGCAGCACATGAGAGGGGGTGAGTGCATCAACAGTCTATGGCACAGAGCAGGTACATCTGAGGCAGCACTTGAGAGAGGCTAAGTGCATCAACAGTTCATGGCAAAGAACAGGTACATCTGAGGCAGCACATGAGAAGGGCTAAGTGCATCAACAGTCCTTGGAACATAACAGGTACATCTGAGGCAGCACACGAGAGGGGCTAAGTGCATCAACAGTCCATGGCAAAGAACAGGTACATCAGAGGCAGCACATGAGAGGGGCTAAGTGCATCAACAGTCCATGGCACAGAGCAGGTACATCTGAAGCAGCACATGAGAGGGGCTAAGTGCATCAACAGTCCTTAGCAAAGAACATGTACATCTGAGGCAGCACATGAGAGGGGCACAGAGCAGCAACAGTCCATGGCAAAGAACAGGTACATCTGAGGCTGCACATGAGAGGGGCGGAGAGCATCAACAGTCCATGGCACAGAACTGGTACATCAGAGGCAGCAGATGAGAGGGGCACAGAGCATCAACAGTCCATGGCACAGAGAAGTACATCAGAGGCAGCACATGAGAGGGGCACAGAGCATCAACAGTCCATGGCAAAGAGCAGGTACATCTGAGGCAGCACATGAGAGGGGCTAAGTGCATCAACAGCCCATGGAACAGAGCAGGTACATCTGAGGCAGCACATGAGAAGGGCACAGAGCATCAACAGTCCATGGCAAAGAACAGGTACATCTGAGGCAGCACATGAGAGGGGCTAAGTGCAACCCCAGTCAATGGCACAGAGCAGGTACATCTGAGGCAGCACATGAGAGGGCACAATGCAGTATCATAACATCAACAGGGAAGTGTTCATAACAGAACAGGTACATCAGAGGCAGCACATGAGAGGGGCTAAGTGCATCAACAGTCCTTGGCAAAGAACAGGTACATCTGAGGCAGCACATGAGAGGGGCACAGAGCATCAACAGTCCATGGCACAGAACAAGTACATCAGAGGCAGCACATGAGAGGGGCTAAGTGCATCAACAGTCCATGGCACAGAACAGGTACATCTGTTACAGCACATGACAGGGGCACAGAGCATCAACAGTCCATGGCACAAAACAGGTACATCTGAGGCAGCACATGAGAGGGGCTAAGTTCATCAACAGTCCATGGCACAGAACAGGTACATCTGAGGCAGCACATGAGAGGGGCTAAGTGCATCAACAGTCCATGGCAAAGTACAGGTACATCAGAGGCAGCACATGAGAAGGGCTAAGTGCATCAACAGTCCATGGCACAGAGCAGGTACATCTGAGGCAGCACACACATGAGAGGGGCTAACTGCATCAACAGTCCATGGCAAAGAACAGGTACATCTGAGGCAGCACATGAGAGGGGCTAAGTGCATCAACAGTCCATGGCAAAGAACAGGTACATCAGAGGCAGCACATGAGAGGGGGTGAGTGCATCAACAGTCTATGTCACAGAACAGGTACATCAGAGGCAGCACATGAGAGGGGCACAGAGCAGCAACAGTCCATGGCAAAGAACAGGTACATCTGAGGCAGCACATGAGAGGGGCAGAGAGCATCAACAGGCCATGGCAAAGAACTGGTACATCAGAGGCAGCACATGAGAGGGGCACAGAGCATCAACAGTCCATGGCACAGAGAAGTACATCAGAGGCAGCACATGAGAGGGGCACAGAGCATCAACAGTCCATGGCACAGAGCAGGTACATCTGAGGCAGCACATGAGAGGGCACAATGCAGTATCATAACAGCAACAGGGCAGTGTTCATAATAGAAGAGGGACATCTAAGGCAACACATGAGAGGGGCTAAGTGCATCAACAGTCCTTGGAACAGAGCAGGTACATCTGAGGCAGCACATGAGAGGGCACAATGCAGTATCATAACATCAACAGGGAAGTGTTCATAACAGAACAGGTACATCAGAGGCAGCACATGAGAGGGGCTAAGTGCATCAACAGTCCTTGGCAAAGAACAGGTACATCTGAGGCAGCACATGAGAGGGGCACAGAGTATCAACAGTCCATGGTACAGAACAAGTACATCTGAGGCAGCACATGAGAGGGGCACAGAGCATCAACAGTCCATGGCACAGAACAAGTACATCAGAGGCAGCACATTAGAGGGGCTAAGTGCATCAACAGTCCATGGCACAGAACAGGTACATCTGAGGCAGCACATGAGAGGGGCTAAGTACATCAACAGTCCATGGCAAAGAACAAGTACATCTGAGGCAGCACATGAAAAGGGCTAATTGCATCAACAGTCCATGGCACAGAACAGGTACATCTGGGGCAGCACATGAGAGCGGCTAATTGCATTACCAGTCCATGGCAAAGAACAGGTACATCTGAAGCAGCACATGAGAGGGGATAAGTGCATCAACAATCCATGGCACAGAGCAGGTACATCTGAGGCAGCACATGAGAGGGCACAATGCAGTATCATAACAGCAACAGGGCAGTGTTCATAACAAAACAGGTACATCTGAGGCAGCATATGAGAGGGGCTAAGTGCATCAACAGTCCATAGCAAATAACAGGTACATCTGAGGCAGCACATGAGAGGGGCTAAGTGCATCAACAGTTCATGGCAAGGAACAGGTACATCTGAGGCAGCACATGAGAGGGGCTAAGTGCATCAACAGTCCATGGCACAGAACAGGTACATCTGAGGCAGCACATGAGAGGGGCTAAGTGCATCAACAGTCCATGGCAAAGTACAGGTACATCAGAGGCAGCACATGAGAGGGGCTAAGTGCATCAACAGTCCATGGCACAGAACAGGTACATCTGAGGCAGCACATGAGAGGGGCTAAGTGCATCAACAGTCCATGGCAAAGTACAGGTACATCAGAGGCAGCACATGAGAGGGGCTAAGTGCATCAACAGTCCATGGCACAGAGCAGGTACATCTGAGGCAGCACACACATGAGAGGGGCTAACTGCATCAACAGTCCATGGCAAAGAACAGGTACATCTGAGGCAGCACATGAAAGGGGCTAAGTGCATCAACAGTCCTTGGCAAAGAACAGATACATCAGAGACAGCACATGAGAGGGGGTGAGTGCATCAACAGTCTTTGGCACAGAGCAGGTACATCTGAGGCAGCACTTGAGAGAGGCTAAGTGCATCAACAGTTCATGGCAAAGAACAGGTACATCTGAGGCAGCACATGAGAAGGGCTAAGTGCATCAACAGTCCTTGGCACATAACAGGTACATCTGAGGCAGCACACGAGAGGGGCTAAGTGCATCAACAGTCCATGGCAAAGAACAGGTACATCAGAGGCAGCACATGAGAGGGGCTAAGTGCATCAACAGTCCATGGCACAGAGCAGGTACATCTGAAGCAGCACATGAGAGGGGCTAAGTGCATCAACAGTCCTTAGCAAAGAACATGTGCATCTGAGGCAGCACATGAGAGGGGCACAGAGCAGCAACAGTCCATGGCAAAGAACAGGTACATCTGAGGCTGCACATGAGAGGGGCAGGGAGCATCAACAGTCCATGGCACAGAACTGGTACATCAGAGGCAGCAGATGAGAGGGGCACAGAGCATCAACAGTCCATGGCACAGAGAAGTACATCAGAGGCAGCACATGAGAGGGGCACAGAGCATCAACAGTCCATGGCAGAGAGCAGGTACATCTGAGGCAGCACATGAGAGGGGCTAAGTGCATCAACAGCCCATGGAACAGAGCAGGTACATCTGAGGCAGCACATGAGAAGGGCACAGAGCATCAACAGTCCATGGCAAAGAACAGGTACATCTGAGGCAGCACATGAGAGGGGCTAAGTGCATCAACAGTTCATGGCAAGGAACAGGTACATCTGAGGCAGCACATGAGAGGGGCTAAGTGCATCAACAGTCCATAGCAAATAACAGGTACATCTGAGGCAGCACATGAGAGGGGCTAAGTGCATCAACAGTTCATGGCAAGGAACAGGTACATCTGAGGCAGCACATGAGAGGGGCTAAGTGCATCAACAGTCCATGGCACAGAACAGGTACATCTGAGGCAGCACATGAGAGGGGCTAAGTGCATCAACAGTCCATGGCAAAGTACAGGTACATCAGAGGCAGCACATGAGAGGGGCTAAGTGCATCAACAGTCCATGGCACAGAACAGGTACATCTGAGGCAGCACATGAGAGGGGCTAAGTGCATCAACAGTCCATGGCAAAGTACAGGTACATCAGAGGCAGCACATGAGAGGGGCTAAGTGCATCAACAGTCCATGGCACAGAGCAGGTACATCTGAGGCAGCACACACATGAGAGGGGCTAACTGCATCAACAGTCCATGGCAAAGAACAGGTACATCTGAGGCAGCACATGAAAGGGGCTAAGTGCATCAACAGTCCTTGGCAAAGAACAGGTACATCAGAGGCAGCACATGAGAGGGGGTGAGTGCATCAACAGTCTATGGCACAGAGCAGGTACATCTGAGGCAGCACTTGAGAGAGGCTAAGTGCATCAACAGTTCATGGCAAAGAACAGGTACATCTGAGGCAGCACATGAGAAGGGCTAAGTGCATCAACAGTCCTTGGCACATAACAGGTACATCTGAGGCAGCACACGAGAGGGGCTAAGTGCATCAACAGTCCATGGCAAAGAACAGGTACATCAGAGGCAGCACATGAGAGGGGCTAAGTGCATCAACAGTCCATGGCACAGAGCAGGTACATCTGAAGCAGCACATGAGAGGGGCTAAGTGCATCAACAGTCCTTAGCAAAGAACATGTACATCTGAGGCAGCACATGAGAGGGGCACAGAGCAGCAACAGTCCATGGCAAAGAACAGGTACATCTGAGGCTGCACATGAGAGGGGCGGAGAGCATCAACAGTCCATGGCACAGAACTGGTACATCAGAGGCAGCAGATGAGAGGGGCACAGAGCATCAACAGTCCATGGCACAAAGAAGTACATCAGAGGCAGCACATGAGAGGGGCACAGAGCATCAACAGTCCATGGCAGAGAGCAGGTACATCTGAGGCAGCACATGAGAGGGGCTAAGTGCATCAACAGCCCATGGAACAGAGCAGGTACATCTGAGGCAGCACATGAGAAGGGCACAGAGCATCAACAGTCCATGGCAAAGAACAGGTACATCTGAGGCAGCACATGAGAGGGGCTAAGTGCAACCCCAGTCAATGGCACAGAGCAGGTACATCTGAGGCAGCACATGAGAGGGCACAATGCAGTATCATAACATCAACAGGGAAGTGTTCATAACAGAACAGGTACATCAGAGGCAGCACATGAGAGGGGCTAAGTGCATCAACAGTCCTTGGCAAAGAACAGGTACATCTGAGGCAGCACATGAGAGGGGCACAGAGCATCAACAGTCCATGGCACAGAACAAGTACATCAGAGGCAGCACATGAGAGGGGCTAAGTGCATCAACAGTCCATGGCACAGAACAGGTACATCTGTTACAGCACATGACAGGGGCACAGAGCATCAACAGCCCATGGCACAAAACAGGTACATCTGAGGCAGCACATGAGAGGGGCTACGTTCATCAACAGTCCATGGCACAGAACAGGTACATCTGAGGCAGCACATGAGAGGGGCTAAGTGCATCAACAGTCCATGGCAAAGTACAGGTACATCAGAGGCAGCACATGAGAGGGGCTAAGTGCATCAACAGTCCATGGCACAGAGCAGGTACATCTGAGGCAGCACACACATGAGAGGGGCTAACTGCATCAACAGTCCATGGCAAAGAACAGGTACATCTGAGGCAGCACATGAGAGGGGCTAAGTGCATCAACAGTCCATGGCAAAGAACAGGTACATCAGAGGCAGCACATGAGAGGGGGTGAGTGCATCAACAGTCTATGTCACAGAACAGGTACATCAGATGCAGCACATGAGAGGGGCACAGAGCAGCAACAGTCCATGGCAAAGAACAGGTACATCTGAGGCTGCACATGAGAGGGGCGGAGAGCATCAACAGTCCATGGCACAGAACTGGTACATCTGAGGCAGCAGATGAGAGGTGCACAGAGCATCAACAGTCCATGGTAAAGTACAGGTACATCAGAGGCAGCACATGAGAGGGGCTAAGTGCATCAACAGTCAATGGCACAGAGCAGGTACATCTGAGGCAGCACATGATAGGGCACAATGCAGTATCATAACATCAACAGGGAAGTGTTCATAACAGAACAGGTACATCAGAGGCAGCACATGAGAGGGGCTAAGTGCATCAACAGTCCTTGGCAAAGAACAGGTACATCTGAGGCAGCACATGAGAGGGGCACAGAGCATCAACAGTCCATGGCACAGAACAAGTACATCAGAGGCAGCACATGAGAGGGGCACAGAGCATCAACAGTCCATGGCACAGAGCCGGTACATCTGAGGCAGCATATGAGAGTGGCTAAGTGCATCAACAGTCCATGGAACAGAGCAGGTACATCTGAGGCAGCACATGAGAAGGGCACAGAGCATCAACAGTCCATGGCAAAGAACAGGTACATCTGAGGCAGCACATGAGAGGGGCTAAGTGCAACACCAGTCCATGGCACAGAGCAGGTACATCTGAGGCAGCACATGAGAGGGCACAATGCAGTATCATAACATCAACAGGGAAGTGTTCATAACAGAACAGGTACATCAGAGGCAGCACATGAGAGGGGCTAAGTGCATCAACAGTCCTTGGCAAAGAACAGGTACATCTGAGGCAGCACATGAGAGGGGCACAGAGCATCAACAGTCCATGGCACAGAACAAGTACATCAGAGGCAGCACATGAGAGGGGCTAAGTGCATCAACAGTCCATGGCACAGAACAGGTACATCTGAGGCAGCACATGACAGGGGCACAGAGCATCAACAGTCCATGGCACAAAACAGGTACATCTGAGGCAGCACATGAGAGGGGCTAAGTGCATCAACAGTCCATGGCAAAGAACAAGTACATCTGTGGCAGCACATGAAAGGGGCTAATTGCATCAACAGTCCATGGCACAGAACAGGTACATCTGAGGCAGCACATGAGAGCGGCTAATTGCATCAACAGTCCATGGCAAAGAACAGGTACATCTGAAGCAGCACATGAGAGGGGATAAGTGCATCAATAGTCCATGGCACAGAGCAGGTACATCTGAGGCAGCACATGAGAGGGCACAATGCAGTATCATAACAGCAACAGGACAGTGTTCATAACAGAACAGGTACATCAGAGGCAGAACATGAGAGGGGCTAAGTGCATCAACAGCCCATGGCACAGAACAGGTACATCTGAGGCAGCACATGAGAGGGGCACAGAGCATCAACAGTCCATGGCACAGAACAGGTACATCCGAGGCACCACATAAGAGGGGCTAAGTGCATCAAAAGTCCATGGCAAAACACAGGTACATTCGAGGCAGCACATGAGAGGGGCAACGAGCATCAACAGTCCATGGCACAGAACAAGTACATCAGAGGCAGCACATGAGAGGGGCTAAGTGCATCAACAGTCCATGGCACAGAGCAGGTACATCTGAAGCAGCACATGAGAGGGGCTAAGTGCATCAACAGTCCTTAGCAAAGAACATGTACATCTGAGGCAGCACATGAGAGGGGCACAGAGCAGCAACAGTCCATGGCAAAGAACAGGTACATCTGAGGCTGCACATGAGAGGGGCGGAGAGCATCAACAGTCCATGGCACAGAACTGGTACATCAGAGGCAGCAGATGAGAGGGGCACAGAGCATCAACAGTCCATGGCACAGAGAAGTACATCAGAGGCAGCACATGAGAGGGGCACAGAGCATCAACAGTCCATGGCAGAGAGCAGGTACATCTGAGGCAGCACATGAGAGGGGCTAAGTGCATCAACAGCCCATGGAACAGAGCAGGTACATCTGAGGCAGCACATGAGAAGGGCACAGAGCATCAACAGTCCATGGCAAAGAACAGGTACATCTGAGGCAGCACATGAGAGGGGCTAAGTGCAACCCCAGTCAATGGCACATAGCAGGTACATCTGAGGCAGCACATGAGAGGGCACAATGCAGTATCATAACATCAACAGGGAAGTGTTCATAACAGAACAGGTACATCAGAGGCAGCACATGAGAGGGGCTAAGTGCATCAACAGTCCTTGGCAAAGAACAGGTACATCTGAGGCAGCACATGAGAGGGGCACAGAGCATCAACAGTCCATGGCACAGAACAAGTACATCAGAGGCAGCACATGAGAGGGGCTAAGTGCATCAACAGTCCATGGCACAGAACAGGTACATCTGTTACAGCACATGACAGGGGCACAGAGCATCAACAGCCCATGGCACAAAACAGGTACATCTGAGGCAGCACATGAGAGGGGCTAAGTTCATCAACAGTCCATGGCACAGAACAGGTACATCTGAGGCAGCACATGAGAGGGGCTAAGTGCATCAACAGTCCATGGCAAAGTACAGGTACATCAGAGGCAGCATATGAGAGGGGCTAAGTGCATCAACAGTCCATGGCACAGAGCAGGTACATCTGAGGCAGCACACACATGAGAGGGGCTAACTGCATCAACAGTCCATGGCAAAGAACAGGTACATCTGAGGCAGCACATGAGAGGGGCTAAGTGCATCAACAGTCCATGGCAAAGAACAGGTACATCAGAGGCAGCACATGAGAGGGGGTGAGTGCATCAACAGTCTATGTCACAGAACAGGTACATCAGAGGCAGCACATGAGAGGGGCACAGAGCAGCAACAGTCCATGGCAAAGAACAGGTACATCTGAGGCTGCACATGAGAGGGGCGGAGAGCATCAACAGTCCATGGCACAGAACTGGTACATCTGAGGCAGCAGATGAGAGGTGCACAGAGCATCAACAGTCCATGGTAAAGTACAGGTACATCAGAGGCAGCACATGAGAGGGGCTAAGTGCATCAACAGTCAATGGCACAGAGCAGGTACATCTGAGGCAGCACATGATAGGGCACAATGCAGTATCATAACATCAACAGGGAAGTGTTCATAACAGAACAGGTACATCAGAGGCAGCACATGAGAGGGGCTAAGTGCATCAACAGTCCTTGGCAAAGAACAGGTACATCTGAGGCAGCACATGAGAGGGGCACAGAGCATCAACAGTCCATGGCACAGAACAAGTACATCAGAGGCAGCACATGAGAGGGGCACAGAGCATCAACAGTCCATGGCACAGAGCCGGTACATCTGAGGCAGCATATGAGAGTGGCTAAGTGCATCAACAGTCCATGGAACAGAGCAGGTACATCTGAGGCAGCACATGAGAAGGGCACAGAGCATCAACAGTCCATGGCAAAGAACAGGTACATCTGAGGCAGCACATGAGAGGGGCTAAGTGCAACACCAGTCCATGGCACAGAGCAGGTACATCTGAGGCAGCACATGAGAGGGCACAATGCAGTATCATAACATCAACAGGGAAGTGTTCATAACAGAACAGGTACATCAGAGGCAGCACATGAGAGGGGCTAAGTGCATCAACAGTCCTTGGCAAAGAACAGGTACATCTGAGGCAGCACTTGAGAGGGGCACAGAGCATCAACAGTCCATGGCACAGAACAAGTACATCAGAGGCAGCACATGAGAGGGGCTAAGTGCATCAACAGTCCATGGCACAGAACAGGTACATCTGAGGCAGCACATGACAGGGGCACAGAGCATCAACAGTCCATGGCACAAAACAGGTACATCTGAGGCAGCACATGAGAGGGGCTAAGTGCATCAACAGTCCATGGCAAAGAACAAGTACATCTGTGGCAGCACATGAAAGGGGCTAATTGCATCAACAGTCCATGGCACAGAACAGGTACATCTGAGGCAGCACATGAGAGCGGCTAATTGCATCAACAGTCCATGGCAAAGAACAGGTACATCTGAAGCAGCACATGAGAGGGGATAAGTGCATCAACAGTCCATGGCACAGAGCAGGTACATCTGAGGCAGCACATGAGAGGGCACAATGCAGTATCATAACAGCAACAGGACAGTGTTCATAACAGAACAGGTACATCAGAGGCAGAACATGAGAGGGGCTAAGTGCATCAACAGCCCATGGCACAGAACAGGTACATCTGAGGCAGCACATGAGAGGGGCACAGAGCATCAACAGTCCATGGCACAGAACAGGTACATCCGAGGCACCACATAAGAGGGGCTAAGTGCATCAAAAGTCCATGGCAAAACACAGGTACATCTGAGGCAGCACATGAGAGGGGCAACGAGCATCAACAGTCCATGGCACAGAACAAGTACATCAGAGGCAGCACATGAGAGGGGCTAAGTGCATCAACAGTCCATGGCACAGAACAGGTACATCTGTTACAGCACATGACAGGGGCACAGAGCATCAACAGTCCATGGCACAAAACAGGTACATCTGAGGCAGCACATGAGAGGGGCTAAGTTCATCAACAGTCCATGGCACAGAACAGGTACATCTGAGGCAGCACATGAGAGGGGCTAAGTGCATCAACAGTCCATGGCAAAGTACAGGTACATCAGAGGCAGCACATGAGAGGGGCTAAGTGCATCAACAGTCAATGGCACAGAGCAGGTACATCTGAGGCAGCACATGATAGGGCACAATGCAGTATCATAACATCAACAGGGAAGTGTTCATAACAGAACAGGTACATCAGAGGCAGCACATGAGAGGGGCTAAGTGCATCAACAGTCCTTGGCAAAGAACAGGTACATCTGAGGCAGCACATGAGAGGGGCTAAGTGCATCAACAGCCCATGGAACAGAGCAGGTACATCTGAGGCAGCACATGAGAAGGGCACAGAGCATCAACAGTCCATGGCAAAGAACAGGTACATCTGAGGCAGCACATGAGAGGGGCTAAGTGCATCAACAGCCCATGGAACAGAGCAGGTACATCTGAGGCAGCACATGAGAAGGGCACAGAGCATCAACAGTCCATGGCAAAGAACAGGTACATCTGAGGCAGCACATGAGAGGGGCTAAGTGCAACCCCAGTCAATGGCACATAGCAGGTACATCTGAGGCAGCACATGAGAGGGCACAATGCAGTATCATAACATCAACAGGGAAGTGTTCATAACAGAACAGGTACATCAGAGGCAGCACATGAGAGGGGCTAAGTGCATCAACAGTCCTTGGCAAAGAACAGGTACATCTGAGGCAGCACATGAGAGGGGCACAGAGCATCAACAGTCCATGGCACAGAACAAGTACATCAGAGGCAGCACATGAGAGGGGCTAAGTGCATCAACAGTCCATGGCACAGAACAGGTACATCTGTTACAGCACATGACAGGGGCACAGAGCATCAACAGCCCATGGCACAAAACAGGTACATCTGAGGCAGCACATGAGAGGGGCTAAGTTCATCAACAGTCCATGGCACAGAACAGGTACATCTGAGGCAGCACATGAGAGGGGCTAAGTGCATCAACAGTCCATGGCAAAGTACAGGTACATCAGAGGCAGCACATGAGAGGGGCTAAGTGCATCAACAGTCCATGGCACAGAGCAGGTACATCTGAGGCAGCACACACATGAGAGGGGCTAACTGCATCAACAGTCCATGGCAAAGAACAGGTACATCTGAGGCAGCACATGAGAGGGGCTAAGTGCATCAACAGTCCATGGCAAAGAACAGGTACATCAGAGGCAGCACATGAGAGGGGGTGAGTGCATCAACAGTCTATGTCACAGAACAGGTACATCAGAGGCAGCACATGAGAGGGGCACAGAGCAGCAACAGTCCATGGCAAAGAACAGGTACATCTGAGGCTGCACATGAGAGGGGCGGAGAGCATCAACAGTCCATGGCACAGAACTGGTACATCTGAGGCAGCAGATGAGAGGTGCACAGAGCATCAACAGTCCATGGTAAAGTACAGGTACATCAGAGGCAGCACATGAGAGGGGCTAAGTGCATCAACAGTCAATGGCACAGAGCAGGTACATCTGAGGCAGCACATGATAGGGCACAATGCAGTATCATAACATCAACAGGGAAGTGTTCATAACAGAACAGGTACATCAGAGGCAGCACATGAGAGGGGCTAAGTGCATCAACAGTCCTTGGCAAAGAACAGGTACATCTGAGGCAGCACATGAGAGGGGCACAGAGCATCAACAGTCCATGGCACAGAACAAGTACATCAGAGGCAGCACATGAGAGGGGCACAGAGCATCAACAGTCCATGGCACAGAGCCGGTACATCTGAGGCAGCATATGAGAGTGGCTAAGTGCATCAACAGTTCATGGAACAGAGCAGGTACATCTGAGGCAGCACATGAGAAGGGCACAGAGCATCAACAGTCCATGGCAAAGAACAGGTACATCTGAGGCAGCACATGAGAGGGGCTAAGTGCAACACCAGTCCATGGCACAGAGCAGGTACATCTGAGGCAGCACATGAGAGGGCACAATGCAGTATCATAACATCAACAGGGAAGTGTTCATAACAGAACAGGTACATCAGAGGCAGCACATGAGAGGGGCTAAGTGCATCAACAGTCCTTGGCAAAGAACAGGTACATCTGAGGCAGCACATGAGAGGGGCACAGAGCATCAACAGTCCATGGCACAGAACAAGTACATCAGAGGCAGCACATGAGAGGGGCTAAGTGCATCAACAGTCCATGGCACAGAACAGGTACATCTGAGGCAGCACATGACAGGGGCACAGAGCATCAACAGTCCATGGCACAAAACAGGTACATCTGAGGCAGCACATGAGAGGGGCTAAGTGCATCAACAGTCCATGGCAAAGAACAAGTACATCTGTGGCAGCACATGAAAGGGGCTAATTGCATCAACAGTCCATGGCACAGAACAGGTACATCTGAGGCAGCACATGAGAGCGGCTAATTGCATCAACAGTCCATGGCAAAGAACAGGTACATCTGAAGCAGCACATGAGAGGGGATAAGTGCATCAACAGTCCATGGCACAGAGCAGGTGCATCTGAGGCAGCACATGAGAGGGCACAATGCAGTATCATAACAGCAACAGGACAGTGTTCATAACAGAACAGGTACATCAGAGGCAGAACATGAGAGGGGCTAAGTGCATCAACAGCCCATGGCACAGAACAGGTACATCTGAGGCAGCACATGAGAGGGGCACAGAGCATCAACAGTCCATGGCACAGAACAGGTACATCCGAGGCACCACATAAGAGGGGCTAAGTGCATCAAAAGTCCATGGCAAAACACAGGTACATCTGAGGCAGCACATGAGAGGGGCAACGAGCATCAACAGTCCATGGCACAGAACAAGTACATCAGAGGCAGCACATGAGAGGGGCTAAGTGCATCAACAGTCCATGGCACAGAACAGGTACATCTGTTACAGCACATGACAGGGGCACAGAGCATCAACAGTCCATGGCACAAAACAGGTACATCTGAGGCAGCACATGAGAGGGGCTAAGTTCATCAACAGTCCATGGCACAGAACAGGTACATCTGAGGCAGCACATGAGAGGGGCTAAGTGCATCAACAGTCCATGGCAAAGTACAGGTACATCAGAGGCAGCACATGAGAGGGGCTAAGTGCATCAACAGTCAATGGCACAGAGCAGGTACATCTGAGGCAGCACATGATAGGGCACAATGCAGTATCATAACATCAACAGGGAAGTGTTCATAACAGAACAGGTACATCAGAGGCAGCACATGAGAGGGGCTAAGTGCATCAACAGTCCTTGGCAAAGAACAGGTACATCTGAGGCAGCACATGAGAGGGGCACAGAGCATCAACAGTCAATGGCACAGAACAAGTACATCAGAGGCAGCACATGAGAGGGGCTAAGTGCATCAACAGTCCATGGCACAGAACAGGTACATCTGTTACAGCACATGACAGGGGCACAGAGCATCAACAGTCCATGGCACAAAACAGGTACATCTGAGGCAGCACATGAGAGGGGCTAAGTTCATCAACAGTCAATGGCACAGAACAGGTACATCTGAGGCAGCACATGAGAGGGGCTAAGTGCATCAACAGTCCATGGCAAAGTACAGGTACATCAGAGGCAGCACATGAGAGGGGCTAAGTGCATCAACAGTCCATGGCACAGAGCAGGTACATCTGTGGCAGCACACACATGAGAGGGGCTAACTGCATCAACAGTCCATGGCAAAGAACAGGTACATCTGAGGCAGCACATGAGAGGGGCTAAGTGCATCAACAGTCCATGGCAAAGAACAGGTACATCAGAGGCAGCACATGAGAGGGGGTGAGTGCATCAACAGTCTATGTCAGAGGACAGGTACATCAGAGGCAGCACATGAGAGGGGCTAAGTGCATCAACAGTCCTTAGCAAAGAACATGTACATCTGAGGCAGCACATGAGAGGGGCACAGAGCAGCAACAGTCCATGGCAAAGAACAGGTACATCTGAGGCTGCACATGAGAGGGGCGGAGAGCATCAACAGTCCATGGCACAGAACTGGTACATCAGAGGCAGCAGATGAGAGGTGCACAGAGCATCAACAGTCCATGGCACAGAGAAGTACATCAGAGGCAGCACATGAGAGGGGCACAGAGCATCAACAGTCCATGGCACAGAGCCGGTACATCTGAGGCAGCACATGAGAGTGGCTAAGTGCATCAACAGTCCATGGAACAGAGCAGGTACATCTGAGGCAGCACATGAGAAGGGCACAGAGCATCAACAGTCCATGGCAAAGAACAGGTACATCTGAGGCAGCACATGAGAGGGGCTAAGTGCAACACCAGTCCATGGCACAGAGCAGGTACATCTGAGGCAGCACATGAGAGGGCACAATGCAGTATCATAACATCAACAGGGAAGTGTTCATAACAGAACAGGTACATCAGAGGCAGCACATGAGAGGGGCTAAGTGCATCAACAGTCCTTGGCAAAGAACAGGTACATCTGAGGCAGCACATGAGAGGGGCACAGAGCATCAACAGTCCATGGCACAGAACAAGTACATCAGAGGCAGCACATGAGAGGGGCTAAGTGCATCAACAGTCCATGGCACAGAACAGGTACATCTGAGGCAGCACATGACAGGGGCACAGAGCATCAACAGTCCATGGCACAAAACAGGTACATCTGAGGCAGCACATGAGAGGGGCTAAGTGCATCAACAGTCCATGGCAAAGAACAAGTACATCTGTGGCAGCACATGAAAGGGGCTAATTGCATCAACAGTCCATGGCACAGAACAGGTACATCTGAGGCAGCACATGAGAGGGGCTAAGTGCATCAACAGTCCATGGCAAAGAACAAGTACATCTGTGGCAGCACATGAAAGGGGCTAATTGCATCAACAGTCCTTGGCAAAGAACAGGTACATCAGAGGCAGCACATGAGAGGGGGTGAGTGCATCAACAGTCTATGGCACAGAGCAGGTACATCTGAGGCAGCACTTGAGAGAGGCTAAGTGCATCAACAGTTCATGGCAAAGAACAGGTACATCTGAGGCAGCACATGAGAAGGGCTAAGTGCATCAACAGTCCTTGGCACATAACAGGTACATCTGAGGCAGCACACGAGAGGGGCTAAGTGCATCAACAGTCCATGGCAAAGAACAGGTACATCAGAGGCAGCACATGAGAGGGGCTAAGTGCATCAACAGTCCATGGCACAGAGCAGGTACATCTGAAGCAGCACATGAGAGGGGCTAAGTGCATCAACAGTCCTTAGCAAAGAACATGTACATCTGAGGCAGCACATGAGAGGGGCACAGAGCAGCAACAGTCCATGGCAAAGAACAGGTACATCTGAGGCTGCACATGAGAGGGGCGGAGAGCATCAACAGTCCATGGCACAGAACTGGTACATCAGAGGCAGCAGATGAGAGGGGCACAGAGCATCAACAGTCCATGGCACAGAGAAGTACATCAGAGGCAGCACATGAGAGGGGCACAGAGCATCAACAGTCCATGGCAGAGAGCAGGTACATCTGAGGCAGCACATGAGAGGGGCTAAGTGCATCAACAGCCCATGGAACAGAGCAGGTACATCTGAGGCAGCACATGAGAAGGGCACAGAGCATCAACAGTCCATGGCAAAGAACAGGTACATCTGAGGCAGCACATGAGAGGGGCTAAGTGCAACCCCAGTCAATGGCACAGAGCAGGTACATCTGAGGCAGCACATGAGAGGGCACAATGCAGTATCATAACATCAACAGGGAAGTGTTCATAACAGAACAGGTACATCAGAGGCAGCACATGAGAGGGGCTAAGTGCATCAACAGTCCTTGGCAAAGAACAGGTACATCTGAGGCAGCACATGAGAGGGGCACAGAGCATCAACAGTCCATGGCACAGAACAAGTACATCAGAGGCAGCACATGAGAGGGGCTAAGTGCATCAACAGTCCATGGCACAGAACAGGTACATCTGTTACAGCACATGACAGGGGCACAGAGCATCAACAGCCCATGGCACAAAACAGGTACATCTGAGGCAGCACATGAGAGGGGCTACGTTCATCAACAGTCCATGGCACAGAACAGGTACATCTGAGGCAGCACATGAGAGGGGCTAAGTGCATCAACAGTCCATGGCAAAGTACAGGTACATCAGAGGCAGCACATGAGAGGGGCTAAGTGCATCAACAGTCCATGGCACAGAGCAGGTACATCTGAGGCAGCACACACATGAGAGGGGCTAACTGCATCAACAGTCCATGGCAAAGAACAGGTACATCTGAGGCAGCACATGAGAGGGGCTAAGTGCATCAACAGTCCATGGCAAAGAACAGGTACATCAGAGGCAGCACATGAGAGGGGGTGAGTGCATCAACAGTCTATGTCACAGAACAGGTACATCAGAGGCAGCACATGAGAGGGGCACAGAGCAGCAACAGTCCATGGCAAAGAACAGGTACATCTGAGGCTGCACATGAGAGGGGCGGAGAGCATCAACAGTCCATGGCACAGAACTGGTACATCTGAGGCAGCAGATGAGAGGTGCACAGAGCATCAACAGTCCATGGTAAAGTACAGGTACATCAGAGGCAGCACATGAGAGGGGCTAAGTGCATCAACAGTCAATGGCACAGAGCAGGTACATCTGAGGCAGCACATGATAGGGCACAATGCAGTATCATAACATCAACAGGGAAGTGTTCATAACAGAACAGGTACATCAGAGGCAGCACATGAGAGGGGCTAAGTGCATCAACAGTCCTTGGCAAAGAACAGGTACATCTGAGGCAGCACATGAGAGGGGCACAGAGCATCAACAGTCCATGGCACAGAACAAGTACATCAGAGGCAGCACATGAGAGGGGCACAGAGCATCAACAGTCCATGGCACAGAGCCGGTACATCTGAGGCAGCATATGAGAGTGGCTAAGTGCATCAACAGTCCATGGAACAGAGCAGGTACATCTGAGGCAGCACATGAGAAGGGCTCAGAGCATCAACAGTCCATGGCAAAGAACAGGTACATCTGAGGCAGCACATGAGAGGGGCTAAGTGCAACACCAGTCCATGGCACAGAGCAGGTACATCTGAGGCAGCACATGAGAGGGCACAATGCAGTATCATAACATCAACAGGGAAGTGTTCATAACAGAACAGGTACATCAGAGGCAGCACATGAGAGGGGCTAAGTGCATCAACAGTCCTTGGCAAAGAACAGGTACATCTGAGGCAGCACATGAGAGGGGCACAGAGCATCAACAGTCCATGGCACAGAACAAGTACATCAGAGGCAGCACATGAGAGGGGCTAAGTGCATCAACAGTCCATGGCACAGAACAGGTACATCTGAGGCAGCACATGACAGGGGCACAGAGCATTAACAGTCCATGGCACAAAACAGGTACATCTGAGGCAGCACATGAGAGGGGCTAAGTGCATCAACAGTCCATGGCAAAGAACAAGTACATCTGTGGCAGCACATGAAAGGGGCTAATTGCATCAACAGTCCATGGCACAGAACAGGTACATCTGAGGCAGCACATGAGAGCGGCTAATTGCATCAACAGTCCATGGCAAAGAACAGGTACATCTGAAGCAGCACATGAGAGGGGATAAGTGCATCAACAGTCCATGGCACAGAGCAGGTACATCTGAGGCAGCACATGAGAGGGCACAATGCAGTATCATAACAGCAACAGGACAGTGTTCATAACAGAACAGGTACATCAGAGGCAGAACATGAGAGGGGCTAAGTGCATCAACAGCCCATGGCACAGAACAGGTACATCTGAGGCAGCACATGAGAGGGGCACAGAGCATCAACAGTCCATGGCACAGAACAGGTACATCCGAGGCACCACATAAGAGGGGCTAAGTGCATCAAAAGTCCATGGCAAAACACAGGTACATCTGAGGCAGCACATGAGAGGGGCAACGAGCATCAACAGTCCATGGCACAGAACAAGTACATCAGAGGCAGCACATGAGAGGGGCTAAGTGCATCAACAGTCCATGGCACAGAGCAGGTACATCTGAAGCAGCACATGAGAGGGGCTAAGTGCATCAACAGTCCTTAGCAAAGAACATGTACATCTGAGGCAGCACATGAGAGGGGCACAGAGCAGCAACAGTCCATGGCAAAGAACAGGTACATCTGAGGCTGCACATGAGAGGGGCGGAGAGCATCAACAGTCCATGGCACAGAACTGGTACATCAGAGGCAGCAGATGAGAGGGGCACAGAGCATCAACAGTCCATGGCACAGAGAAGTACATCAGAGGCAGCACATGAGAGGGGCACAGAGCATCAACAGTCCATGGCAGAGAGCAGGTACATCTGAGGCAGCACATGAGAGGGGCTAAGTACATCAACAGCCCATGGAACAGAGCAGGTACATTTGAGGCAGCACATGAGAAGGGCACAGAGCATCAACAGTCCATGGCAAAGAACAGGTACATCTGAGGCAGCACATGAGAGGGGCTAAGTGCAACCCCAGTCAATGGCACATAGCAGGTACATCTGAGGCAGCACATGAGAGGGCACAATGCAGTATCATAACATCAACAGGGAAGTGTTCATAACAGAACAGGTACATCAGAGGCAGCACATGAGAGGGGCTAAGTGCATCAACAGTCCTTGGCAAAGAACAGGTACATCTGAGGCAGCACATGAGAGGGGCACAGAGCATCAACAGTCCATGGCACAGAACAAGTACATCAGAGGCAGCACATGAGAGGGGCTAAGTGCATCAACAGTCCATGGCACAGAACAGGTACATCTGTTACAGCACATGACAGGGGCACAGAGCATCAACAGCCCATGGCACAAAACAGGTACATCTGAGGCAGCACATGAGAGGGGCTAAGTTCATCAACAGTCCATGGCACAGAACAGGTACATCAGAGGCAGCACATGAGAGGGGCTAAGTGCATCAACAGTCCATGGCACAGAGCAGGTACATCTGAGGCAGCACACACATGAGAGGGGCTAACTGCATCAACAGTCCATGGCAAAGAACAGGTACATCTGAGGCAGCACATGAGAGGGGCTAAGTGCATCAACAGTCCATGGCAAAGAACAGGTACATCAGAGGCAGCACATGAGAGGGGGTGAGTGCATCAACAGTCTATGTCACAGAACAGGTACATCAGAGGCAGCACATGAGAGGGGCACAGAGCAGCAACAGTCCATGGCAAAGAACAGGTACATCTGAGGCTGCACATGAGAGGGGCGGAGAGCATCAACAGTCCATGGCACAGAACTGGTACATCTGAGGCAGCAGATGAGAGGTGCACAGAGCATCAACAGTCCATGGTAAAGTACAGGTACATCAGAGGCAGCACATGAGAGGGGCTAAGTGCATCAACAGTCAATGGCACAGAGCAGGTACATCTGAGGCAGCACATGATAGGGCACAATGCAGTATCATAACATCAACAGGGAAGTGTTCATAACAGAACAGGTACATCAGAGGCAGCACATGAGAGGGGCTAAGTGCATCAACAGTCCTTGGCAAAGAACAGGTACATCTGAGGCAGCACATGAGAGGGGCACAGAGCATCAACAGTCCATGGCACAGAACAAGTACATCAGAGGCAGCACATGAGAGGGGCACAGAGCATCAACAGTCCATGGCACAGAGCCGGTACATCTGAGGCAGCATATGAGAGTGGCTAAGTGCATCAACAGTCCATGGAACAGAGCAGGTACATCTGAGGCAGCACATGAGAAGGGCTCAGAGCATCAACAGTCCATGGCAAAGAACAGGTACATCTGAGGCAGCACATGAGAGGGGCTAAGTGCAACACCAGTCCATGGCACAGAGCAGGTACATCTGAGGCAGCACATGAGAGGGCACAATGCAGTATCATAACATCAACAGGGAAGTGTTCATAACAGAACAGGTACATCAGAGGCAGCACATGAGAGGGGCTAAGTGCATCAACAGTCCTTGGCAAAGAACAGGTACATCTGAGGCAGCACATGAGAGGGGCACAGAGCATCAACAGTCCATGGCACAGAACAAGTACATCAGAGGCAGCACATGAGAGGGGCTAAGTGCATCAACAGTCCATGGCACAGAACAGGTACATCTGAGGCAGCACATGACAGGGGCACAGAGCATCAACAGTCCATGGCACAAAACAGGTACATCTGAGGCAGCACATGAGAGGGGCTAAGTGCATCAACAGTCCATGGCAAAGAACAAGTACATCTGTGGCAGCACATGAAAGGGGCTAATTGCATCAACAGTCCATGGCACAGAACAGGTACATCTGAGGCAGCACATGAGAGCGGCTAATTGCATCAACAGTCCATGGCAAAGAACAGGTACATCTGAAGCAGCACATGAGAGGGGATAAGTGCATCAACAGTCCATGGCACAGAGCAGGTACATCTGAGGCAGCACATGAGAGGGCACAATGCAGTATCATAACAGCAACAGGACAGTGTTCATAACAGAACAGGTACATCAGAGGCAGAACATGAGAGGGGCTAAGTGCATCAACAGCCCATGGCACAGAACAGGTACATCTGAGGCAGCACATGAGAGGGGCACAGAGCATCAACAGTCCATGGCACAGAACAGGTACATCCGAGGCACCACATAAGAGGGGCTAAGTGCATCAAAAGTCCATGGCAAAACACAGGTACATCTGAGGCAGCACATGAGAGGGGCAACGAGCATCAACAGTCCATGGCACAGAACAAGTACATCAGAGGCAGCACATGAGAGGGGCTAAGTGCATCAACAGTCCATGGCACAGAGCAGGTACATCTGAAGCAGCACATGAGAGGGGCTAAGTGCATCAACAGTCCTTAGCAAAGAACATGTACATCTGAGGCAGCACATGAGAGGGGCACAGAGCAGCAACAGTCCATGGCAAAGAACAGGTACATCTGAGGCTGCACATGAGAGGGACGGAGAGCATCAACAGTCCATGGCACAGAACTGGTACATCAGAGGCAGCAGATGAGAGGGGCACAGAGCATCAACAGTCCATGGCACAGAGAAGTACATCAGAGGCAGCACATGAGAGGGGCACAGAGCATCAACAGTCCATGGCAGAGAGCAGGTACATCTGAGGCAGCACATGAGAGGGGCTAAGTGCATCAACAGCCCATGGAACAGAGCAGGTACATTTGAGGCAGCACATGAGAAGGGCACAGAGCATCAACAGTCCATGGCAAAGAACAGGTACATCTGAGGCAGCACATGAGAGGGGCTAAGTGCAACCCCAGTCAATGGCACATAGCAGGTACATCTGAGGCAGCACATGAGAGGGCACAATGCAGTATCATAACATCAACAGGGAAGTGTTCATAACAGAACAGGTACATCAGAGGCAGCACATGAGAGGGGCTAAGTGCATCAACAGTCCTTGGCAAAGAACAGGTACATCTGAGGCAGCACATGAGAGGGGCACAGAGCATCAACAGTCCATGGCACAGAACAAGTACATCAGAGGCAGCACATGAGAGGGGCTAAGTGCATCAACAGTCCATGGCACAGAACAGGTACATCTGTTACAGCACATGACAGGGGCACAGAGCATCAACAGCCCATGGCACAAAACAGGTACATCTGAGGCAGCACATGAGAGGGGCTAAGTTCATCAACAGTCCATGGCACAGAACAGGTACATCAGAGGCAGCACATGAGAGGGGCTAAGTGCATCAACAGTCCATGGCACAGAGCAGGTACATCTGAGGCAGCACACACATGAGAGGGGCTAACTGCATCAACAGTCCATGGCAAAGAACAGGTACATCTGAGGCAGCACATGAGAGGGGCTAAGTGCATCAACAGTCCATGGCAAAGAACAGGTACATCAGAGGCAGCACATGAGAGGGGGTGAGTGCATCAACAGTCTATGTCACAGAACAGGTACATCAGAGGCAGCACATGAGAGGGGCACAGAGCAGCAACAGTCCATGGCAAAGAACAGGTACATCTGAGGCTGCACATGAGAGGGGCGGAGAGCATCAACAGTCCATGGCACAGAACTGGTACATCTGAGGCAGCAGATGAGAGGTGCACAGAGCATCAACAGTCCATGGTAAAGTACAGGTACATCAGAGGCAGCACATGAGAGGGGCTAAGTGCATCAACAGTCAATGGCACAGAGCAGGTACATCTGAGGCAGCACATGATAGGGCACAATGCAGTATCATAACATCAACAGGGAAGTGTTCATAACAGAACAGGTACATCAGAGGCAGCACATGAGAGGGGCTAAGTGCATCAACAGTCCTTGGCAAAGAACAGGTACATCTGAGGCAGCACATGAGAGGGGCACAGAGCATCAACAGTCCATGGCACAGAACAAGTACATCAGAGGCAGCACATGAGAGGGGCACAGAGCATCAACAGTCCATGGCACAGAGCCGGTACATCTGAGGCAGCATATGAGAGTGGCTAAGTGCATCAACAGTCCATGGAACAGAGCAGGTACATCTGAGGCAGCACATGAGAAGGGCACAGAGCATCAACAGTCCATGGCAAAGAACAGGTACATCTGAGGCAGCACATGAGAGGGGCTAAGTGCAACACCAGTCCATGGCACAGAGCAGGTACATCTGAGGCAGCACATGAGAGGGCACAATGCAGTATCATAACATCAACAGGGAAGTGTTCATAACAGAACAGGTACATCAGAGGCAGCACATGAGAGGGGCTAAGTGCATCAACAGTCCTTGGCAAAGAACAGGTACATCTGAGGCAGCACATGAGAGGGGCACAGAGCATCAACAGTCCATGGCACAGAACAAGTACATCAGAGGCAGCACATGAGAGGGGCTAAGTGCATCAACAGTCCATGGCACAGAACAGGTACATCTGAGGCAGCACATGACAGGGGCACAGAGCATCAACAGTCCATGGCACAAAACAGGTACATCTGAGGCAGCACATGAGAGGGGCTAAGTGCATCAACAGTCCATGGCAAAGAACAAGTACATCTGTGGCAGCACATGAAAGGGGCTAATTGCATCAACAGTCCATGGCACAGAACAGGTACATCTGAGGCAGCACATGAGAGCGGCTAATTGCATCAACAGTCCATGGCAAAGAACAGGTACATCTGAAGCAGCACATGAGAGGGGATAAGTGCATCAACAGTCCATGGCACAGAGCAGGTACATCTGAGGCAGCACATGAGAGGGCACAATGCAGTATCATAACAGCAACAGGACAGTGTTCATAACAGAACAGGTACATCAGAGGCAGAACATGAGAGGGGCTAAGTGCATCAACAGCCCATGGCACAGAACAGGTACATCTGAGGCAGCACATGAGAGGGGCACAGAGCATCAACAGTCCATGGCACAGAACAGGTACATCCGAGGCACCACATAAGAGGGGCTAAGTGCATCAAAAGTCCATGGCAAAACACAGGTACATCTGAGGCAGCACATGAGAGGGGCAACGAGTATCAACAGTCCATGGCACAGAATAGGTACATCAGAGGCAGCACATGAGAGGGGCACATAGCATCAACAGGCCATGGCACAGAGCAGGTACATCTGAGGCAGCACATGAGAGGGCACAATTCAGTATCATAACAGCAACAGGGCAGTGTTCATAACAGAACAGGGACATCTGAGGCAGCACATTCATACAGAATTCGGCGGCCAGAGCCATCTATGGCTTGCCGAGGAGAGCAAGAGCCTCAGCGCTCCTAGCCAGGCTTCACTGGCTACCAATCGCGGAGAGAATTAAATTTAAACTCCTCACATTGGCGTTTAAATCTCTCCATGCGACCGGCCCTTTCTACCTGAGGAAGCGTACTGCCTTCTATGTGCCACGGAGGTCTCTGCGGTCGGCGGACCTGGCCAAAATGGAGGTGCCTGTGGCCAAACGTGTGCGGATGGGAGGTCGCTCCTTCCAACACGTAACAGCTTGCCTGTGGAATGCACTCCCTCTTTCCCTCCGGAAAGCAAATAATCTCTTGGCCTTCAGGAAGGAGCTGAAGACTCTGCTCTTCACCTAGTAACCCGCGTTTCTGCAGTTTTCTTACCTTTTGGTTTTATCTGTTTCTAGGGGCCTCTTTGCTAAAGCGCCGGGACACCCTTTGGGGTAGCCGTGCGCTCTAAAAGTGTGGCTAACATTAACATTTGGAGTCAAGCTAGCCAGGCTGATGAGAGGTGTTACCTCGAAACCGGTCCGGTCCTCGGATGCTTGATTCCGTTCTGGGAAGGACATGGCTTTTGTAGTTCGGACTGGACTGTTCCCATGGGGCAACAGGGTCAGAGCTGATTTGCATATCACCATTGTCTAACCCAGGGTGGTGTGGAGTGCAAAAAAACTATGGATTTGGGCCCAGATCTTTTGACTGGGGGAGTGTGTGACATTGATCCACATTCAGTCCATCACTTGTTGTTTTTACATTTACAATGCGGCGCACCATGGGGCAAAAACGGCACAGATGCGTGACGCATTTGTGCCGTAAAGGTGGCGCATTGCTGGAGTTGCATCGCAAGCGCGACGCAGCTCCAGCAAGGCTCGGGG